>NW_021703780.1:82198616-82336500 GCF_005190385.1 Monodon monoceros
TTCCTTCCTTCCTTCCTTCCTTCCTTCCTTCCTTCCTTCCTTCCTTCCTTCCTTCCTCCCTCCCTCCCTCCCTCCCTCCCTCCCTCCCTTCCTTCCTTCCTTCCTTCTTTCCTCCCTCCCTCCCTCCCTCCCTCCCTCCCTTCCTTCCTTCCTTCCTTCCTGTCTCTCTCTTCCTCCTTCCCTCCCTCCCTCTTTCGTTCTTTCTCATTGCAGGGGACTTAATAGGCACATCTTGTTTTATTGTGCTTCGATTTATTGCATTTTGCAGATATTGCCTTTTTTACAAATTGAAGGTTTGTGGCAAACCTGCCTCGAGCAAGTCTATCAGCACCATTTTTCCAATAGCATTTGCTCACTTTGTGTCTATATGTCACATTTGGTATTTCTTGTAATATTTGAACTTTTTCATTATATTTGTCATGGTGGTCTGTGATCAGTGATCTTTGATGTTACTATTGCAAAAAGATTACAACTTACTGAAGATTCAGATGACGGCTAACATTTTTTAGCAATAAAAAATTTTAAAATTACGGTGTATTCTTCTTTAGACATAGTACTATTGCGCACTTAATAGACTACAGTATAGTGTAAACATAACTTTGATATGCAGTGGGAAACCAAAAAATTCATGTGATGGTCTGGAACCAAACCCACAGTATCTCTGAGGTCTGCCTGTGTTTATATGTTTTTTATTGGTTTATAACATGTAAGTTTCGTATGTACAATATTGTATTTCGGTTTCTGTATACGCTGCAGTGTGCTCACCACCAAGTTTAGTTTCCATCTGTCACCATACTGTTGTCCCCCTTTACCCATTTTGCCTTCCCCCGCCCGCTTCCCCTCTGGTAAACACTGCTCTGATCTCTGTATCTATATGTTTGTTTTTGTTTGATTTGGTTTGTTCATGTTAAAAAAATTTCACGTATGAGTGAAATCATATGGTATTTGTCTTTCTCTGTTTGACTTATTTTACTTAGCATAATATCCATAATATCCATCCATGTGGTTGAAGATAGCAAGATTTCATATCTTTTTATGGATAAGTAGTATTCCATTGCACATATATGTAGTACAAGATGTGAACCCTGTTCTTTCTGACCCCAGAGCCTGGACTCATACCTCATTCTCACCACATCCTTCCTAGAAATAGGAAACTCTTGTTTGGAATATTTTAATGATCTGCTACCTAATTCCCTGCTTCCCTCCCCTTTCCTCTTTAGACCTTTGTCCTCCCACCAGCGTTCTGAAACATGCACCTCTTCATCGAAGGCCCCCTTCCTTCCTTCTTTGCCTAATGCATCTCCGTCTTCAGGACTTCCGTACCCTGAGCTTTCCCCTTTGAGTTCTCACAATACGTTGCTCCTCTCTTAATCAAAACCCTTTGCAGCTAATAGTCAGCTAGTTAAGTATTCCAGGGATTCCTAGGCTGTGGCTACAAGCATTCAGGTTTGTGTGTCTGTGCCTGTGTGAATTTTTTCTGGAGGCAGTCAGTAGTTTTCATATGAGTCTCAGAAAAGTATGTGACCAAAATGGTTAAGGTATTATTATTTATAGGATTCTCTGCCCTCCTCCAAGTAATGAGCACCTAGAGGGGGTGGGGAGCATATCTCATTCCAATTTATTTCCTTAGATGGCTATAATAATATAATATTTTTGATTAAATAATGAATAAATAAATATCTCTATAAGTAGAGCCATGGCTATAGCCTGTGGGTTAAGAACACAGGCTCTAGAATCAGACTGTGCCTTGGATTGAATTCCTTCTCTGCAAACTCTTCAGCAAGTGATGCAGTCTCTCAGAGCCTCGCTCTTCTCATTGGTAAAAGGGACATCATCACAGTGTTTAAGTTAGTGGGTTGTTATTGAGGAATAAATCAAGGTATGGTATGTAAAATGCTTAGCACAGGAGTGCGTAGCATACCTCCCATAATTAGCTGCTATTATTATTAGTAAGAACTTTTGAAAGAGGCTGGAGGATGAGAGTCTCATGATTTTTCTAGTTACTATCATGGAGGTATTACAAAAAGATTTATCATGCCGCTTTGAGTTTTCAAAGCTTAAAATCAACGTGTTTTCTCTAGCCAAGGTGGCAGGTGCAGCTCAGAGACGTCCCTGAAAAGTTGTTCTTGGACATTTCCTTTCCCTGTGGCCTCGACCCTGGCAGTGTAGTGGCTCAGGCTTCATAGATGGATACCTTGAAATGCCAGCTAATGGAAATTTTGTGATATGGTCACTCTGCCCCCGAGGATTTGGACATATGCTTTTTGTGTTTAAATCAACAGAAACAAAGTGCAGCTGTAGCCACCCTTCTGCATAATCGTTGAAGTAGCCCTTTTCCTTGCATGTCTTGGAGCCCCTGAGTGCCAGGCCTGTCACTTACTGTCCCCTCTGTGCATCGCAGGTAAGTCCAGTAGGTCAGATGAAAGGCAGAGGCCGGCAGGGCATAATCACTTATTTACGTAGCACTGATGAATAGCTGTACACAGATCAAGGCATACATGTTATTTATAGTAGTGCGGCCATAGGGTCACATTGGCAAGAAGCAGCCTCTAGAAAAGTGCTTTAGTTGGATAGTTATGAACTCTGGCTCATTACTGTGCACTAAATATAGAAAAGGGAGTTTGAAATCTCTTTACAGAAAATATATTGTGAGCTGGGTTCATTGACATAAGGGGAAAAATTGTTGACTCCTATTTTCCCAGAGTTTTTTACGAGTGTATACCGTTTCTTTTCATCACTGGTAAATGTATGACCTTTAGTAAGTCGTTTGCAAATACTATTTTTTAAAAAAAAAATGTCTTTAAAAAGTGTAGCAGCTTTAATCACCATCATCAAAAACTGGAGACAGCCCAAATGTCCTTCCACTGGTGAAAGGATGAATAAGCCATGGTTCGTCTATACAATGGAATATTAATTTGCAAATAGGTACCGATACCTGCTGCAACATGGATTGATCTCAAATATACTTGCTAAGAGAAAGGAGCCAGACTCAAAAGTCTCTGTATTAAATGATCCCATTTATATGACGTTCTGGAAAAGACAAAACTATAGGAATAGAAAAATAGGTGATTTCTGGGGGATGGGGTTGGGTGATGTTTTGACTCCCCAGGGGCAGCCTAAGGAGTGTTTGAAATGATGGAACTGTTCTGTATCTTGATTGTGGTGGTGGTTACATGAATTTATGCATTTCAAAACCTCTAGAACTGTACAGCAAAAAGGTGAATTTTAATGTTATATAAATTAAGAACAATATTTTTAAAAAAGAATGACAGCGTGTACCCAACACACTGAGAGAGAAATGTGGACTTGTTTTGAAAGGGGCAATGCATGTCATTAAAATCCCATAAGTATCTTTTGATTAGCTACTAGAAGTCAGTGCTTTATAGGAAATCAGAAAAGAAAATACTGGTCTATATGCTCAGTGGCGTAACAGTCAACTTTGGTAAACATGCACAAAAAAATAAAAGGGAACATTACATTTGTATCATGGAAATCTAGACAGAGGAAAAAAGGCATCTAGCTGGGATCATGGATGATTTTTGTTAAAGTGAGGAAGGTTTGTCAAGGTATTAATATAATTTTGAAGAATGGGTCGATTATTAAAATGTTTTTTAGTAAACTTTCAATCAAAGTATAACATTCCTATAGAAAAGTATACACATCTTATGTGTACTGCCTGATGAATTTTCATGGAGTAATCCAGTCTATGAGACAGACCATTACTAGCATCCTTGCACCTTCTGCTAGTCAACCCTTCCCCAGGTATAATCACCATCCTGACTTCTAACATAGATTAATGCTGTCTGGGTATTATTTAACTTTATACAAATGGAACACTACAGCCTGTACTGCCATGTCTGGATTCCTTTGCCCAACATTATGTATGTGAGATTCATCCCTGTTGTTATATGTGGCAATAGTTTATTCCCATGGAATATTCTGTTGTATGACTATATCACTATCTCTTCTACTGTTGATGGGCATTTGGTTTGCCTACAGTTTTGCACTGTTATGAGCGGTGCTGTTATGAACATTATTGCTATATGCTTTTTGGTGAACATGCATGCACATTTCTGTTTGCTACGTGCCAAGGAGTGGAATTATTGGGTTATAAAGTATGCATATGTCCAGCTTTGGTGAATACTACAAACCGTTTCCAAAGTCTTTGTACCAATTTACACCCACAGCAGCAGCATCTGAGTGTTCCAGTGGCACTATTCCTCGCCAACATTTAGTAACGAACCTCTGTTTCATTTTACTGGAGAATGTGTAGGATCTTGGTAGAAAGGGATGGTGAGTGCATGACAGGTATTCCAGGCAAGAGGAACAATTTAATCAAGAGCATACAGCTGGGGTTAGAGAATGAGTGCAGTAGTTCCCTGTTATCCACAGATTTAGTTATCCATAGTCCACCACCATCCAAAAATATTAAATGGAAAATTCCAGAAATAAACAACTCAGAAGTTTTCAGTTGCACACCATTCTGCGTAGTGTGATGAAATCTCGCGCTGTCCTGTGCCGTCCTGCCCCAGACGTGAATCATCCCTTTGTCCAGCATATCCAGTCTGTTAGTAACTTAGTAGCCATCTAGGTTATCAGATTGACTGTCGTGTTCAAGTAGCCCTTATTTTACTTACTGATGGCCCCAGAGTGCAAGAATAGTGATGCGGGTGATTCAGATATTCTCTTACTGTGCGTGATTTATAAATTGAACTTTATCCTAGATACGTATGCATAGGAAAAAGCATAATATATATAGAGTTCAGTACTACTCATCCATTAGGGGTCTTGGAAAGTATCTTCCGTGGATAAGAGGTGGGGGACTACTGTATGTTGTTTGTAATGTTTGCACTAGTTACAATCGTTGAGACTAGAAAGATAAGTTGGCCTTGATTGCCAGTCTAAATAAGACATTTGAAATTCATTCATTCTGTGCTGATAAACCATTAATTTTAGTAAAGTGGTAGCATGGAAAATGAAATACTGCCTTTTGCAGCAACATGGATGAACCTAGAGATCATCATACTAAGTGAAATAAGTCAGACAAAGACAGACATCCTATGATATCACTTATATGTGGAATCTAAAAAAAGGTACAAGTGAACTTATTTACAAAACAGAAATAGAGTCACAGATGTAGAAAACAAACTTATGGTTACCAGGGCAAAAAGTGGGGGAGGGAAAAATTGGGAGATTTGGGATTGACATATACACACTACTATATATAAAGTAGATAACTAATACGGACCTGCTGTATAGCACAGGGAACTCTTAATACTCTGTAATGACCTATAGGGGAAAAGAATCTAAAAAAGTGGATATATGTATAAATGATTCACGTTGCTGTACAGCAGAAACTAACACAGCATTGTAAATCAACTATACTCCAATAAAAACAGAAAAAAAAAATAAAGTAGTAGCATGAAAGCAGCAAAGCCATGCTTTAGGAAGAGTTATCTAGTAGTAGGTTTAGGATGTACTGCAGGGAGTGGGGAGAGCAACTTAGCAGTCCAGGCCAGAACTGGATCATGGCAGAATAACTGTGAGGGCAGAGGAGATGCAGTGTGGTGTTGACAGGTAACATATGATAAGTGACCAGACAGTGGAGGGTTAAGGGCAAAGGAGAGTGAGATACCTCTGACCTGATGGTACCTTAGCCAGATAGGTCAAAATTATCCTTAATGAGTGGGCTATGCTTGTTATCTCTATATCTTCACTGTCCTTACACTCCTTTTTAATCCTTCATAAAAAATGTGAAATATACACATAGAAGAGCACCTAAAACCTATCAGTTAAGTAAAGAACAATAAGATGAATAACCATGTCCCCACTATTCATCCTGAGATATAAAATACTCTAGAAGCCTCACCTTTGATTACATCCTCCTCTGTATCCTACCCCCAACTGAGTTCACCATCACCCTGAATTTTACGCTAATCACTCCCTTGCTTTTCATTACGGTTCAGTGTTGCTATCTATGACTGCATGTCTAAACTAGACTTTGAATATAAACAGTGGAGCCATATGGCAGTATTCTGTGTGACTTGCCTTTTTCAGCATTGTTTTTGATTTGAAACATGTAGAGGCATATAGCTGTAGTTTATTCATTTTCACTGTTGTGTACTTAATCCACTGTGTCCATAATCTTCAATTTATTGATCTATTCCTCCTTAATCCTTACCCTCTGTGCTGTGGCTTTAATCACTCAACATAATTTTTTCACGTTGACAAAATACTGTGGCATATGTAACTCAAGTATGCCAGTGTACTGTGTCCCACCGACTTTAAAAGCTGTCTGGTAGACACACTGAAGTTTTTGCTTATTTATTTAACACTTACAGTGAGTTAGAACTACTCTGTCTCCTGTATGGGAGAGCTGCTTACTTTAAAATAGAGTTTCTCACGCGCAGCACTATTAAACATTTGGGGCTGGGTAGTCTTTATTGTGAGGGGCGTGCTAGGCCTTGTAAGGTGTTTAACAGCACCCTGGTCTCTGCCTCTAGATGCCAGTAGCACCTGCCTCCCCGTCTGTAACAACCAGAAATGGCTCCAGACATTGTCACATGTCCCCTGAGGACAAGACTGTGCCGTTTGAGAACCACGATTTTAAAGGATTAGGATTCAATGAAAAGGCATTGAGTTACCATGACTGACAGGAGAGAATCATCAGTGTAACCTTCGTCTTACTTCCCTGCTGCCCCATCCTGGCTCCAGGTTAGAGGTATATTCTTGTCTTTGGGCAGTGGACCTTCCCTGGTCCTGGAGATCAGCCGTTTCCTCTTCCAAGTGCCTTGGCCGTTTCACTCCATGCTGGTGACTGTTTTCTATATTCTCTCTATACCTGCCATTCTCTTTGCTCTGATCCCACCTACCCTAGAGGTAGTCTTTACTTCATGGGTCTGATGAGAGAATCATGCTTATTGCATTTATAAATTGCTTCCATTTCTCCCAAAGCAAAGGAAAAGAAATATTTTTTGAAATTGTCAGTTTAAAACACTATAATAAACCCATGTTAAACCAAAGTTAAAAGTGCCAGTGAACTATAAGATGGTCGTATTTCAAACGTTTTTACAGCATTATTGATAGTTTGATATTAATTTGGGCTTAGGAGTTATGGAACATTTGCAGAGTGGTAAAATGATGGGACCTTTTGATCTTTAAAATTAAAACTTTGATCTTCAAAATTTAAATTAAAATATATTTAGGTGGTACATGGCTTTCCCATAACTTTTTGTATGCGTTTTTTTCATGTCCAGCACAAACCTGTATGTGAATCCCAAAGCATTATAAAGTTGGCTCCATCTAGTGTATAAAAATATTATACAGCTAGGGAAAAAAAACCCAACAACTCTACTGGGAATCTCCTCTGGTACTTTATTATGAAATTAGAAAAAAGGCAAACCAAAACAAAACTGGACTATAAGCTATATTTGTGCCCCAGGAGATAACACAGGCAGAAGTGACCTTCACAGTGTGAGAGGAGAGGTCATTATATATTGAAATACAGCATGCCTAACATTTTGTTCTAACAGCCTTGCCTTTTTTTTTTTTTTTTCTGGACGGAGGTCTTGTTTACAGGCACTATCAACAATCGTGGCGTCACTTCCATTGTGATATTCTCGGTCCTACTGGCCTGGCCCCTAGTTTTCCTGTATGGAATCATATCTGTCAGTCATGTTCACTTTCCACAGTTAGGAAGTGATTAGGGCTAGGCCCACGTACTATGATTTCAGAGCCCTAGATGATTTTCTTTATCAGACTGGAATTCTTTGTAGCTGTTCGCTTCTCACTGCAATAGAGTAGCCACTATTTCTGGGCTGTGTTTAATCTTGTTTTCACTGAAGGATTCTGACACATTCTTCGTTTCTCTCAATCAGGGTTCCCAAATTTGAGCCATGCTCATACTAACTTCATGACCTTTGCCCCCATATTCCATATGGAGGCTTAAATAAATTAAAAATATGTATTTAAAGGAAATGCTATAGTAAATGGCAACGACAGATGGATGTATGTGTAAAATAAATATAATGAAATTGGAAGAAAACTGTTAGATCCTGACTAGGTGTGTGGTCTAGAAGGGCCTGAGTATGAGATCTGAGCTGTTTTTGTTACAAAAGGCAAGTGTTTTGAGATTGAAGACACATTAGCATCAAAAAGACACTTTTCCTGGGATGAAAGAAATTGGAAAGGACCTTTCTCACTGTGTAATTCCATGGTCATTGAATGTGGAGTCTGTGTGTCTCCATTTGAGACCATCCTGTATCCCACACTTTGAGAAACTTTGCTCACGATTTACCATCTTTGCCAAAGGAAGTTTGTCATGCTACCCCAATCTCCAAAGACCTTGTATCCCATCGAAAGCCTTTTTGAGTAATTCTTTCTTTTCTGAGTACTTCCTTACTTCTCCCATTAAAAAGTAGAAATTGTGCTGATATTTCACATTTTCTCCCCTTTTTTTCAACTAGATTAAGTTATTTGAGAGTAAACATTGTGTGTTTCTTTACATTTCTAGTGAATGCCATTAATTTAACTCATGCTTGGTATAAATATTCAGGGAAGCCTGCTTCATTCCTGTTTTTGTTTTTTTGTAAAGGTAGATTACAGTCAGAAGTGACCAGAAAAAGCACCATGGTCAATTCATTAATCATTTAACCCATTGACAAATAGTTACTGGGTTCTTTCTCTGGGTCTGGAATTGTGCCTGGTTAAAGAATGAAGAGGTGAACTAAACAGGCATGGTTTATGCCTTCATGGAATTCAGACTCTAGTGTGGGGTGTGGGGAACAGACCACTAAAGAGGTGGCTCCATTGCAAGGTTCTAATTTTAGAATTAGTTTGCTTCTGTGATTGTTGAGTGGCTCACAGAAACTTGGCACAGAGAACCCTAGCGAGAGGCGTGTGGGCCCTGGAGTTTCAAACCCTAGATCTGCAGCTCATCAACATCTTGACTCTAGGCAAGTTACCTCACTCCTTGTCCCTGTTTCTTTATTTAAATAAAAAGAGATAAAATAAAGGTACAGTTATCAGTGTGATGATATGATGAATTCTCTGTCTTTTCTCTTCCCCCCTCTTTTTTTTTTTTTAAAGAGGCAGAGACACAATCTCATTTTTTCAGATTTTCAGATTTTAAAATTCCCTGCCTGGCACACTAGGAAATGAGAACACGTTGATCCTTAATCCAGTATTAGAAAGCAGATGTCCGTATTAATGGGAATATCATTGTGGATGGCACGTAAAGATGGCAAATTCATGCAACTTCCAAATTGTCTGTTTAAATTAATAAATGATTTGAGCATTCAGAGTTACTCCAGAACATTTCTGTCTTCAGAGTTTAAGGGCTATGATATATTATTGATGTACCTCAAGCATGTTGAGTAGTGCCTGGAAGGTAGTAGGTGCTCAATAAATATTTGTTGAATGAATGAGTTTTAATAAAAATCTTTCTATTTTTCTATCTTTTACTCATGATTTTGTCCATATCTTTTAAAAATGAGCCAGCATTGTTTGATATGAGGAGCTTAATAAGCTTGAATGGGAGTGGTGGTGATTCTCTGCAGCTCCATCACCAGCCTCATCTGTAATAGCTGGCAGGTAATAAATACTTGGTAAATGTCAAAGTGAGAATTAGGTAGTTTTGGTTAGGCACTATTTTTTATTTTTTAAGAACATATAGCTTAATTTTTTCAAGCAAAGATTTCATTTTTATGTTACTGCATAGCAGTATTACTTGAAACTACAGAGGCTATTAATTTAAAATATTGGTTACTTTAACATTTTACTATCAACATAAATATATGCTTTGATTATAGGACTCCCTAGTGTGTAAATTAGATTCAGAATGCTAATGTGTATCAAGTTTATGATGATTGATTAGATTTAATCAACAGGAAGGATTTCTGTGCAAATATTATTTTTCTCATTTCAAATCCTATTTGCTCAGCATAACTGAAATAGGATGTCATTAATATAAGAGTGAGTATTGAAATGCTTTAGAAGTTTGGGAAACTTGATTATGGACATAAATTTAACCTATGGTGATCTTCTGAACACAGAGGTTTGATTTGTTATACTTTTGCTTATTTAAATACACTATTTCCTGCTTGACTTCTGAGTATGTTTATATAGTAAAAATACAAATTAAAAACATAACTGACACATCGAGTCAGAGCTGAAGGTTCCCTGGGCTAGCAATTTTGTCTGTAGCTAAGACAGTCATTGAAAAAGCGTTGGAAGTTGTCCACTATCAGAAGAAGTTTCAGATCGCCATCAACATCTTAGCTTTAGGTTCTTCACTATGAGTGAATATGTTATTCACAAGTATCTCTAGACCTTTCCTGAGCTTACATAGTGCATGGGGTATGTGTGTGTCTACAGTACACCACCACACTATGCTGTCTCCAGTTGAAAAACGGTGCTAAGTTTACGTCTGTTAAGAGAGACTTATCAGTTGTTTACTTATTTATGAAATAGTGGACCTCTCAGAGGTTTTCTGCTCACAGGCCAAAGTCACTGCCCTGGATTCTTACCACATGTTGTACAAATGAGAGCTTTCACACCTCACACACTTTCGTAGCACCTTCCACCATAGCACTGTGATTTTCCATGAGAAACAGTCTGTCTGTACCTTCAGCTCAGTTTTTGGAATACAAATATGGGATTTACATGAATGGAATAGAAAGTCTAACTGACAGAGTACCCTTCTTCTTTATTTTCATCCCTTTTCCAGTTCCCCCTTGGACAATAAATGATTAGGTGGTTCTTTGAGCTGCTGATGCCTTGGTGTCTCGGAGAGGGAAGCTGGGGAGGGATGGATTTACCTGCTTTGTAGCCAGGACCTCAGCTAAGATGGTCTGTGGAGGCCACTTCTAATAGCTGAATATTGTGTTGCTTTCAAATACTTCAATATCTTGACTCTTGCTTGGAAGAAGGACGAAACTGATGTCTTTATTGATGACGATGGGGTTGAACTCTCCTGCTTTTGTCCTCAACACTGTTAGGAGGATGGCAGACACACCCTATGTGCTTATTTGCTCTTCAGGCTTTAATTACTTTTAAAAAGGAGTTACTACAGTAAAAGACAAGTCCACATTTTTCTTTTTAAATAAGTGAAAAGTCCTGAAGGCGAAAATTTCACTTCTTATAAAGTCGTAGTGTGAGTAACTTTGTGCACACCCCCCCCCCCCCCCCCCCGCCGCATGACAACAGCATTATCTTTTCCTATTTATTTACCTAGATAAGGAAAGTAATTGCATTTTTACTAAATTTCTTCTTTGAGGAAATGCCATCAAAGTGGCATAATCTCAAATCAGTGTTTCCCTCCTCAAGTTTGTGGTGTCTCACAAACTTGGCTTATTTTGTAGATTGTGGTCTGCTTATTGAAAATACCCCGCTGCCATTTATAGAGAACAGAGAGACAGCTCCTGAATCGCCTTTAATGCAGAGCAAGTATTTGTTTTGAAGTGAACTCTAACAGATAATATCAGAGAGCTCAAGGGAAGGAACTAATCTCTCGTATTGATTATTTATGAAAGACCAAGCTATTATTTCATCTATTTCTCCCTTCATTAATTGCTCAAAGATTTACTTTGACAGCATTTGAGATGTCTCTTTGTAGATTATATCTGTATTCTCAGGACAGAGTTTTCTAAACAGTTTTAAAAAAAACATTATTTTTTTCTTCTGGATATTTGTATAAGCATCTAACATTTCTTTCATAATGTTGACATGAGCCTAGATTAAGTTTACCTGGGGTCATCTTGGTCTTGTCTGCATTTTCCTTTTCAACCTTAAAGGGCTTCTTTGTGAGCCAGGTACAATGAGCCGTCTTTCAGAAGGTGCTGTACCATCATTGTTACAGGGAGATCTTTTCCTGGTAGTAGAAAAAAAAAAAAAAAAAAAAAGAAGAAACAGGGTGAAAGAGGTAAACGTTATTGAGTGGTACTGAACACTTATTTCTGCAGGTAAGTAGTCATTAAAAATTGCCCTCAGTCATGCTGTGAGGGGTTCAAATTAGAACTGCTGGGTTGCCAGTTCCTTGTAACTTTGTTTCCTAATACTTTATCCATAAAAGTGAGTTGTGTTCAGCAACTAAATCTTCCAAATGAAAAGTATACAATTGTGAGTCCCACTTATACCTATTGACTTCCTAATTAAATGCCATCATCAAATTATATTTCATAGCTCCTTCATTACCTGATCTTTTTCATTTTGTCACTCATCCATCCATTCTTCCATCCATTTATCCATCCATCCATCCATCCACCCACCCACCCATCCGTCCATCTAGCAAAAATTTATTGAGCACTTACTTTATCCCAGGCACCGAGAATGAAATAAATACAAAGGAAGAACCCTGCCCTCAAGGATGAAAGACAAACAAATAAAATGATTAGAAGTTGGAGCAAGTGCTATAAAAGAAAGAAAAAAACATTTACTGGGAGAGTAAATAGCAGAAGTGGGTGTTCCTGCTTTAGGTAGGATAGGGGGCAGGGGAAGCCCTCCCTAGGGAAGAAACAGAAAACCTGTGAGACCTCATCTGAAAGGTGGGAAGGAGCCCCCCTGGGAAGGAGCCCCTGGAGCAACCATTCTGTCCTTCCTCCTCCCTCTTACCATGGGCCTGTGTACGTGAGTTTGAGCCTCTTGCATCTTCCTGTTTATCTTCCCCACAGCACTTGAGAGATGTCTCGCAAATGCTGCGTGCATCAATAAATGTTTGAGTAAAAGGGCCTTTCGGTGGCATCTTTTTCCAGAGCGTGAACACGAAGGCATGTGGGGAAAAGAGGGGATGTGTTTGTTACTCTGGAGAGTAGTTTGTGAGTTTTGCAATCACTTTCATGATACTTGTGAATCAAGGCTTTCACTCAACATTCAAAGCATATCCATTGAAACTCCAAGTGAACACTTTAATATATCAAACTATTCAAGTAAAGACTTCTTTATTCAACAAATAAAGGGAACTTACATTCTTGGGTGTTTTTCTGTCACTCTTGGAGAGATAATTTACATAGAATATATTATATATAATTATGTATATTATGTTGTATAATAGTGGTTCCCAGGCCTTACTTCACAATAGTCCTTTATGAGAATTTTTTTAAAAATATGGAATTCAAAACGATGCCTTTGGAGAGTCTCAATCATTTGTTTGGGGAAAGATTCTTGACATTTGTATTTTTAAATGCTCCTGAGTTGATTTTAAGGAGATGGAGTGGAGAGAAATGTCCCCAGGTGCTTATGATAGGGATATAGGTTTGGGAACCATTGGCTGGGATCACAGTAAAACATGAAGGGTAGGTGCTTCCTAAATTGTATGTAGGGGCGTAGTTCATGGGTCAGTATAGTCCTTGGCATGTATTAAGTCCTCAAATGTTAACTATTGTGAGGGTGGTGAGTAGAAGTAGTTTATTGAAAAGAGCAATAACTATCAGAAGGAAAGATAAACGAAAATGATGTGCTTTGGGGGCAATAAAACATTTGATACCCAAATAAAACAAGAAGAATTCGGACTGTGATAAAACAGTGGTTCTACTTTTCTTCAGCTGAGTTTTGGACAGGATAACAAGTAAAACCTCTTATCTCTTCTCTAACATGTTCAACATAGTGATTGAATTTTTCCTTCAAAAAAGATTGAGGCCCAAATTTAGCCAAAAAAAAAAAAAAAAAAAAAAAAACAAAGAAAAAGAAAAAGTTGGCTGTCACTTGGATGTTTGATAGTTTTAAGTTCCATTTTAGTTAAGGTTGTCTTTGAAAAAGGTCACTAAGAATTCTGATGACTCTAGTTGATTTGCTGGAATTTGGGGCAAGGAGTAGTAATTAAGATTTGAATTGTATTGGAGTACAGGTAATATTTTTATTCTGCATTCAGCATTCCATGTTAAAAAATAGTATCTTTCTTTTTCCTCTGCTACCAATTCTTAGTTTGTGTTTAAATTTAGGGTTTCGGTGTATATATGAATTTATGTATATATGTGTGTGTTTATACATGTGGATTTATATATGTATATGCACTTAGGATACATATCTGAATAGTACAAATGTGAACAAGAGAGTTGCTTACACATTATAGATTAATCCATTTTAAACATATGAACATCAACCATGGGCTTTTTTTTTTTTAAACATCTTTATTGGAGTATAATTGCTTTACAATGGTGTGTTAGTTGCTGCTTTATAACGAAGTGAATCAGCTATACATACACGTATATCCCCATATCTCCTCCCTCTTGCGCCTCCCTCCCAACCTCCCTATCCCACCCCTCTAGGTGGTCACAAAGCACCGAGCTGATCTCCCTGTGCCATGCGGCTGCTTCCCACTAGCTAGCTATTTTACATTGGTAGTGTATATATGTCCGTGCCACTCTCTCACTTTGTCCCAGCTTACCCTTCCCCCTCCCTGTGTCCTCAAGTCCATTCTCTACGTCTGCGTCTTTATTCCTGAACCATGGACTATTTATTCTACTAGGTTCTATGGATACAATAGTAAACCAAACAGACGTGGTTCCTGCCCCTCAGAAGACATTTGTTGAATAATTGCATGACTACTTGAGGGGCAGTATCGTAGAAATGTATGTAATGTTTTATGAATTTTGTAGATGGTGTCAGATGTGTAAGTCAACCTTTATTCCATTTGCCAGTGGGTATTTCATTGCTGTGTTCAGGGAGATCCCCCAAGAACATTAGCATAATATAGATATTTCTGAAGTACCATGAATAAGTTGAACATGTGCCCCTTAAAGGTAATTTTACTTGAACACTTATGTAAATGGTCAACGGTTAGCCTCCTTGGGGTGGTAGATTGTCCAGGACAAAATGTCAGGCGATGTCATTGGCGGGACACGCCAGGGGAGCATCTGCCACCACATTCTGTCCCTGCTGGAATGGCTGGAATTGATTCCATTGGTTTCGTGATCAACGTTTGAGAGCCCACAGAGGGTACAGATTTTCCCTGTGTGTAAGCATGTAATAAATCAGGGTTTCAGTTGTAAAACTTCCCCGGGTGCATTGTAACTTAATGCAACTTCAAATAGTGTCCAAGGTGGGAGAGAGTCCAGCTTGGTCTTTTAAAAAAAATCATCCCTTTAAGGTCCTGATACGGTAATTTCCTTCCCTCTCTGTTTTCTTTGATCTTCCAGTTTCTTTATGTTTTTTTTTCACTCTGTTGCATTTCCATTGGTTCTGTAGATTGGTCAGTGTGCATCGAGAATAGACAGTTCCAACTACAATCATAATTGTAAGAGCTGTTTTTTAATTGAGAGCTTACTGTGTGTCAGACTGTGCCATACACGTTACATATATTGTTTCCTTCAGTTTTAACAATAACCTACAGGATAGCCATTTATCATTTCCCCTTTCTCAAGTGAAAAAACTGGGACATGGAAAGTTTAGTAAATTTGCACAAGGTCACAGAATGAGTAAGTGGTGGGATTTGAACCTGGTTAAGTTGACTCCAGAACCTGTGTTCTTCTTTTTTTTTTTTAAATTAATTAATTAATTAATTTATTTATGGCTGTGTTGGGTCTTTGTTGCTGTGTGCAGGCTTTCTGTAGTTGTGGTGAGCGGGGGCTACTCTCCGTTCCGGTGCACAGGCTTCTCATTGCAATTGGCTTCTCTTGTAGTGGAGAATGGGCTCTAGGCACGTGGGCTTTGGTAGTTGTGGCTTGCAGGTTCTAGAGCACAGGCTCAGTAGTTGTGGCACACGGGCTTAGTTGCTCTGCGACATGTGGGATCTTCCTGGACCAGGGCTTGAACCCGTGTCCCCTGCATCAGCAGGCAGATTCTTAACCACTGCGCTGCCAGGGAAGTCCAGAACCTGTGTTCTTGATTTTTATGCCAAACTGTGCTAGAGGCAGGAGAAGTGAGGTGTGGAGTAGGTTAGTAAGGGGAATAGTGTGGCATCTTAGTCATCTGTTAACCCTAGTACCCAGCACAATGCGGAGTGTGTAGAAACTCCTCAATAACTATTGTTAATGAATGCAATCATTTGCATCAGGGACCTGGATTCCCCACCCCACCTGCATTCCTTCTATTTATTGGTCTTTAGCTTTACCAGTAATCTACCCACTTTAATCCACTTGTCTCCACTCTTGTCCCTTCTCCCCTCCCCCTCCCCCATAAAGTATCATCACCTCCTACTAGGACTATTGCAGTAGCCAATCTTGCTCCTTCTCTAGGTGGTTCTCCATATAGCAGCCGCCAGAGGGACCTTTCTAAAAACTCTGATCTGAGCCCATCACTTCCCTGCTTACAACCTCTCAATGGTTTCCTGTTCATCTTGGAACAAAATCAGTGACTCTTCTCTGGTCTCCCAGATCCTGATGGTCTGGTCCTAGCCACTGCTTTAGTCTCACGGATGCCATGATTTCCCTTACTCTCTGTCCTCCAGCCACAAAGAATCTTCCTTCTAACTCCCCACTTCAGGATTCTTGCACATGTCATTACCACTGCTCAGAAGACTCTTCTCCCGTGCCCCGCTCCACAGCCGTAACCCATGACTGCTACCCCCACTCACTTCTATGCCCAGAGGCCCCTGCCTAAGGGAAACCTTTTCTGACCCTTACATTTTAAACTTTCCCAGCTCCTTGTAGCATTTACCACATTTCATTATATATTTGGGTGATTATTTAATATGTGTCCCACTAGACTGTAAACTCCAAGAGTTTGCACAGTGCCTGGGACGTAGTAGGTGTTCCATAAATATTTATTCTACAAAAGAAAAAATGAACAAAGAATAAAAAGAGCTAGAAATAGCTTGTCGGAGACTCCTGGCTGGATATTTGCTATTATTAAAGGGAAATTAAAGAAAGATAATTTCATTACATTATAAAATTCAAGTTGGATTATGGCTTATAGAGACTGCATTGTTTTCCAACTATGTACTTCGGAGACAAACTCTTAGGCACAGAGAGGTGAAGTAACTTGCCCAGGATGCACAGCTAGTCCATGTCAGATGTCTTTGTTCTGACCTCTGAATTGTGTGTAGGGAGAAACAGACATATTTTCATAAGTGGGCAGGACATCTTTGGTGTGCTGAGTCTGTAGGAGCTGCATCAGTATTTGATAATATTGAGGTCATGTCACAATTTTAAAGCATCTTTTGAGAGCATGTATTATTATTTCGGCACGTTCAGAATTTAATTAGATGACAATCTAAGAATACACAGATGTATGGCCTAAAGATGTGCTAAAAGATAGTGCCCACAGTTGAAGCAGCTTGTGTTTGACTTCCACCAGGACTGGGCAAGGGTAGCCCTCCGAATATTCTTGGGATCTGAGGGTAAGGAATGTTGTCCAGATCTCTAGCTTGTCAGCAGGAGAGCACGTTCAGTAATCAAGCTCCAGTTCCAGAAATGCCTGTGCATGGATGCAAAGCAGCTAGAGGTGTGTGATGAGCTGATGCTAGAGGTCTCCCCAGTTGAGAAGGGGCAGAAGCTGTCCCACAACCCTCCTGGATTCTGTGGGTCTTTTAAGTGTTAGAAATTCACCAGTATGTGAAATTACCTCAGGTTTCACATTCTCTGTAACGCGCAGCCACTGCAAGCCTCCACTGGTACCTGTCTGTGCTCGGGAGGGCTAAGTAAGCATCCCAAGGTGTCACCTGGCTGCTGGGTTGGATTTCTGGTGGTGTCTGTGTCCTGGCGAAGCCCCCGTTGCAGGGTGAGGCAGCATTTTTGTCCTGCAGGTACAGTAGGTACTGGATTAAACAGGTCTGCTGTTTCAGACAGACACCAGGCACGGTTGTAGCACGAGCTGTGTTTGGATTGGAGTTTCCAGGGCCTTATCAGGAGCCACCCCTAGTGACACAGCCAGTGCCAGAACTAACTTTGACTTTCACTCTTCACCAAGGGCTTGCAGAACACCTTAAAGGAAAAAAGATGGAGGCGCTTAGAGTTCAGATGTTCATGCCTTGTTCCTTTGAAAGCTTATATCTGTAAGTGAAGTTTTATTCTGGAAATAATCCTGGGACCACTTGACAGGAGTTTTGTTTTTTGTTTTTGTTTTTTAAGGGGAGGACAGAGAAAGGGGAGGTACTATTCGGAGTTAAAAATACTGGAACTGTTACTCTGTGACTGTGGCTTTAATCGGTTTCAGCTGTAACCTCTAGTAGGTGGCTATGACAAGGATAACGACTAATTTGTGGGGGGAGGCAGGATTGAAATGCTAGCCCATTAGCTCTGCCATCTCTTTTGAAATGGAATGTTGGTCTTAAATTAATCATGCCAAAAAATGACTGCTTGAAAAATCTGAGTGAGAACAGAGCTTGATTTATGATTACTAGGTAGACTGCAGCCCAGCTTTGTGATGAATAAAAAAGGGTTTTCTTCAGGAAAACGAGCGTGCTTAGTGACATTGGTCAAAATTGCCCCATTGCAAACACTTTGGATTTTTTGCTTTCTCCCCCCTGCCCCCCCATCCCCCCCAACTGTGGAGTAGTAACAGTTGCATTAATAAACATCTCATTTGCATTTCTGCATATTGATTTTTTTTTCTCTTTGAGAGGAAAACAAAACATCCAAAATCAGAATCATCTGTCTGGCATAGAAATGTAGAACAAGCTTGAAATTGGCACTTTCAAAGAAATACTAAAATGGAGAAATGCTAAATGGATCATAGCTCTCCCCTCCCACTCCCCCATTTCCTTCAACAGTTACTTTCAATGTTAGGCGATAAGATTTGAAAACAATACTAAAAGCTGTGTCCCTAAGTGAATAAGCATTCAAGCAAATCAACTTAAGCAAAAGCCACCTCTGGAGCTTAATAATTATTTACTGAACGTTCCTGGGTCATGAGAGAGGTTCTGATTAAGTCAGAAAAGCATTATGTTCAGCAGCTTGTGAAGGTGTGTTTAAAGGCGGCAAGAATAATGGAAAAATACTAAATGTCGCAGAACTATTTTGAGAATTTGATTCTGAAAAAAATAAAATTCCCATAAATGTAATTGTGGTAAAAGTTCCTAATGTTCAGTAGGTAAATCTTTAAAAGGTTTTACAGTAACTTTTAAAATTATTTTTCATTTGCTGTATTGTTTGCTTTTATAGATGTTTTTCATTTCATTGTATGTCATTAAAACAGTTTACTCATTTCTCTAAAATGATAGAACATTTTATGAACAAAGTATACATAATTGTGTATTTAAAATGTCATCCTGTTAGAAATGTTATAATTTTCTGCTTTGTAAATCAGATACTAGTTAGGGAGATGATGGCTATTCTTTGTGATTCATACCCTACAACAACATCCCCTAAAACTTAACTAATTTTTGAAATATTATTTTTAAGCAAATTAATGGATATCATGATTGGATCAAACATGCCATTCAGCTTAAGGACAGTAGTGGTGTCATCCTTGAATTTACACCCAAATTAATTCTTAATTTCAACTACTTTTGCTTAATTGATTTTGAATTTTTTTTTCCGGTTAACTAAAATACTGGCTACAGGAACATGCTTCCTTTATGAACTCGCAGAATGAAATTCTTAGCACACATCTTTGACAAAACTTGTTCACTGAGCTGTTGCCCATTAACTTCTTTGTGCCTGCTCTTTAGGAGGGCACACACTGTGAATTAATTGTTTCTTTTGTGTTTTCCTCTAGGAAAGCAAAGAAACACCATAGCAGAAGGCAACATTGTAAGAGATTTGGCTTCCTAGAAAATAACTTGTCAGTTTTCACTAGTTTCAAGTTACTAGGAGCCTCAGAGGGTACCAGTCCAGGAATTGAAGTACAGCACAGAAGAATCCATTGCCTATTACTTATTGTCTGCAGGGTGTGCTGGCCACTACTCTAAGACTCTTACTTGCATTAATACATTCAGTTCTCATACTTGCTCTGTGACAAAGGTACTTTTTCCTACCTCCATTTTGTAGATGACAAAATTAAGGTTTGGGCAGGTGAAAGGTCCTGCCCATGTCATATAGCTGAGAAACGACAGGGCTGGGATTTCAACAGAGGTATTCTGGGCCCATGTCTCGTGCCTTTCTCTGTTCCGTTCTGTGGATTCTCATTTCAGATACTGAATGAATCGATGTTTCTTCCTCTGCCTTTTAATTAAGTGTGTTTCTCCGGTGCTCAGATTTCTGGGTTATCCAAACTATAACTCCTTTGAGCTTTTGAGCGGCTATGATTAGTCCAGTGCCACAGTATTTGTCTATCAAATGGATTTCCTTATAGCCAATTCAATGTTGATTCTAAGGTGACTGTTCAGGGGAGATGAAAACTCTACTGAATATATACAATGATTATATGATCTATTCTGACTTGAGAACTCTTAAAACGTGGAAGGAAAGTTTGTCTTAGAATTAAGGTAATACAGTAGGTCTCTAGAACTGAGCTTTTTGGAAAAAATGTGTTCTCTGCCACTGGATGACTCAAGCAAATGGTTTGACTAAAGGTCTTCCAACACGAAGGTTTTAGTGTATCTGATTTTAGGAGGTGGGGTATTTGTTAGAATAGAGACACCAGATTTACTCTTTGGATAGATATTTATTTCATCCTGCTATATGCTAAGTATTTTTTAAGTGCTGGGGAATTTATATGTGAATAAAACAGAAATCTCTGCCCTCATAGTGCTGGCTCTATCTGGTGATGAAGGGCCAGGAGCGTTCCAGCTCTGTCCTTAAGTCTGGTTCTCATCCTCATGGTTCAAAGTGGCTGCTAGTCCTGCAGCCATTACAGCTGAATTCAAGCAGACATGATGGCAAAGATGGGTATCTCTTTAGGGAGAATTTTTGGACGTACCACATGACCTTTCTGCTTAAGTCTCATTGGCAAAACTTAGGCGTGAAGCCAACCTAGCTCCTGGAAAGCTGGGAAATGTTGTGAGTGGCAGTGTACCAGCCTAAACGAGGAGAAAATAGAATGGATACTAGATTGTTTGAGTTGTAGCTCTTAGGCTGAAACATTGATTTTTTTTTTTCTTTTTTGGAATAACTGTTATTTTCTAAAATGCCACAGAAATGAGCTATGGTATAACAGAGCACATCCAACTGGCTTAAACAGAAATGGAGATTGAGAGTCCCTTGTAAATCAATATCCTATGTCCAGGGTTATCAAGACTTCAGGGATGGTTTGATCCAGATGCTCTGTGTCATCTAAACACTGGCTCCTTCTTCATTCTTCCTTCTCAGGCTTCTTTTCCCTCTTTCAACTCACATCACTGTTTCATTTAGTTTGGCTTTCTTTTCACATAAGTCCAGGAAGTTCCAGATTTATATCCTAGCATCTTTCCAAACATTAGTATACATAGAGGTCTTTTACCCCAGTATTTCTAGTCAATATTTCTATTTCTACTCAGCATAGGGCTGACTGTTATTGGACCATTTTAGAGCACAAGCACATTCGATGGGTGTGCTGATTGGTCCAACTTACGTTGTGTTTCTATGTCTGGAGTTGGCAGCACCGCCATAACCTACCTCGGGAATGAAAAGTGAGGAGACTGATTTCTCAAGGTGAAATCAGGGTCCTTTGCCAGAGAAGTGGGACAGGATGCTGGGCAGGCACAAGTAACATGTGACCACCGTAAATCATTAACACTATTTGTAAGGCTGGCTTTTAAGCCATGACAGGTGCACACAATCACTGCTCCTGAGATCACAATTGGTACTTTTGTCTTGATTTCCACACAGGATTGCAGACTTTGCATCTTGGTTGATATGTTCTAGACATGCAGTAATTGTTAAGTGATTAAGGCTTTTGAATCTTCTCTGACCTGTTGTGACGTTGTCTAGACAAGTGGACAGAGCATGCCCTGTGACTGGGGCAGTTTTTTGAGTAGAGGTAGAAGGCTTTTCTGTCTTTAAAAAGATCGTTCCAATTACTTTCACACTCATGTCTGAATTCTGTCATTAGATTGTCATAGTTTTGGATAAAAAGTTCTTTCTTTTAAAATACTCTTAAGTGGGATATCTTGTCATGCCATATCAATTACTTACACCTCATAGGCGAATTTTTCAGAGCCTTTTAAAGCACGGCGTCTAGATATGAATGAGATTCCATAGTCGGACAGTGTAAACAAGAATTCTAGAACATGGTCTAGTGAAAGGCAGCTTGATAGGAGAGACAAGAAGTGTGAGTGTGGGACCCTCAGCTTCATCTTCTTTATAGCTTTTTGATAGTAGGCTGACGGAAATAATTTCTTCAAGGGGAATTGAGAGTTAGGAGCATGGAAACCCGTGGTGGCATCTGTGGGAAATGGAGGCCTTAAAATGGCCTTAAAACGGCCTTAAAATGAGGAAATGGCACCTTCATATCCTTGTTGGAAAATACCTTTTAGTAAGAGACTCTCCTTGGTTGGAGTGTATAGAAGTGAGAAACTCTCTTTGGGAGGGGTGAAAATAATCAACTTAAAAAAAATGAGGAACGTTGCCTAGAAGAACATTGGTCTAATATTACAGAGGTCTCAAACATTTTTAGTCGTCCCTCGTTAAAGTAAGGTTTTTTTTCAAGCAGACTCTCTCAACGTGTTTTATTTTACTTATAAATTTTATAAATGTGCCACTATACTAATACTATATTATAATATACAACATGTACAAAAATAGAAATGATGGATAAATTTTATATAAATTTTAATCTTTTCTTCCTGCACTCCAGGGTATCATTTTTTTGTACCCTCTTTTGAAGAATATTGATATATTGGGAATCTCATTATGTTTCTCTTAGATTTTGATGTAATCAATTATTGAAATTACTCTTACTGGCATCTGTCAAAGGTCCAGCTTAGAGAATTCTAATCCTGAGTAGATACGGAGAGACTCCGATGTTTTCAAACTAATTGGGGTACAGGTGTTGAAAAGTAACAGTTTTAGATTTTTAACTTGCATATGATTGCTGGTTGTTGCTTTTTATAATACTTTCCTCCTTTTGCACCCTGGAGAGTAAAGAGCTCCAGAGGACAGGTGTTCTGTCCACTCTGGACACTATGCTACCCTCACGTCTAGCAGAACCCGGCCCTTGGACATGCTTTGCCAAAGCATTCAAATATTTGTTGAAGGAAAGAAGAGGAGGAAGACAAGGTACACTCTGCAAGTCTTTTTATTTCCTCCATGCCAGAAACCTGTAGTATTTATTGTCTGAGCTGGTAATGTTACCAGAAAAAGCTGGATGTTTGGCATGTTTTCATGTTTTTTTCTTGACCACTAAAACCAAGGTTGGGGATGCCTGAAGTCCACAAGATCTCAATTTTTGAAGCCAGACTGTGAAATCTGGTACTTTCATGTTTACATGAGTTATACTCTCAGTTATTTTAAGTGAGATATATATTTATCATATATATCATATATACCATATATCAGACATACCATATATTTCATATATATATCATGTAGACAAGTAACAATGTATTTTCTTGTTGGTACTTGCTTCCACCATTCACGATGAAGAAGCCATCTTTACGCTTACAAAGCAATGACTTTGGAAGGAATGGAAAGGTTAAGATAATGGAAGTGCTGATCATTCTAAAATGTTAGATACCCAGACTGCCATTTAAAAAGATATGTCCATTTACTGACTCTTATTTCGGTGATTTATGCGCTTGGACTTACTTTCTAAAGACTCTTAAAAATTTCTTTTTGCTGACAGAACAACATTTTTGTAGATTCAACCTGTGGATTTTTTCCTTATGATAGAGTAGTTGTGTTGTAACCATGACGATCCATTGGCAGTATCTGCACAAATGTTTTTGTCTGTTTGATTTTATAGCGTGTTTGGCAGGAGTAAAGTAGTCCTTCCCATTTCATTCCGTTCAACATGTTGGGTTCAGTATCAGAAGGACTCTTCAGAGCTCTTGTGAGGGTTACTGGAGGTGGGGAATGGAATGTGCATTTCCTCAGACATGGAAGAAAGTGTTCTGGTCTAAGAATCAAAGATGTGGGTTCATGTCCCAGCTCTTCGACTAAACAAATGGGTAATCTTAGGTATTCTAGTTTCTAAGCATGGCATCCGAATCAGGAGCAGAGTTTTTGTAGACACATTGATTCCTAGGCCTTAGCTAACCTGAAGTCAGAATTTCTAGGGATAGAGCCTGGGCATTTTGACTTTAGACAGCAGGTATTGTGGCAGCCAGCCTTTTGCATTTGGAAACCCTGGTAGCTTAACGTGTTCTCGGTATAGCTTTCTTACCTGTGCATGAGGTTAATTATCATGCCTTCCTGCATCTCCACTGTGTATGTGAACATTAGCTATTGTGCTTTCCTGGACATAATTACATTGTATCCAGTACAGGCAAACGCTAGGCTTTGAGCTCTATCACCTGAATGATTATAACGAAGATTAGTTTTTCCTGGAGAAAAATGCTAGGATTTTTACTTTATATCTGGTGAGAGAACTGCAGGGTAAATTATCTTCCCTCCACTCCAGCGAAACTTTGTCAGATTCTCTGAATTAAATATGGATCGCCTAAACCTTAAAAGGCAGATCTGCTATGGTCCAAACTTGCATATAGGCTTATGGAAATTCACCTCCTTGCATCAAAAAAGAAGTAGCATGTTCATGGTTTCATATTATTTTACTACTAATTTTTGAGCTCTGTTCCAGTTTATGTGACCTATGTTCTGGTTATCGTGCTAAGCTTTTTACATCTATTACAAATTTTAATCCTCCTAACAATGCTGAGAGGCAGATATATTAAGCAGTCTATAAATAAGGGAAAACCGAAGCTCAAAGAGATTGACTGACTTGGCCATGGCCACAGGTTAGTTAAGTGTCAGGGCTGTACTCTGCCTGAGGAATTGAAGAGAGGAAATGTAGGGGAAAGTGTATCAGCTCCTTCCTCCTGAAAGGTAAGTTTCAACTGACAGCCAGATTCATGTCTTGGATGACGATGATATGGAGACCAAAGACTGATTCCTAAAGTCTGGTGAGGGGGTTTTGGCATCACTGTTAAAGGTGAGGGATGGTCAGGCAGGTGTTGTTTGGATGGCAAGGTATTGGATTTCATGGAATTTCTGATACATTTAAGTGGTTGATCAAGGCAGTGGAATTAACTCTGAATTTAGGAACATACCAGATAATTCAGAGCACATGTCCACCTACCTCTGTCATCACAGAGAAGAGGCTGACTTTGAAGGTTAAAAATGTAAATTCAGCCATCGAGGTAGGAACTTGAGTCACATTTATGGCTATTTATGTAAGTGTCCATTTTCTAGCCGCTGTGTTGAGCACTTTAACTTAGCTCACTCAATCACTGCTGTACATTTAGGGGGTGGGTTTTGGAGAGGCTCAGAGAGGTTGAGTGGCTCGTTAAAGATCAGATTGCTCAGCAGTGACTGAGCTAGAGCTTGCGTCCAGTTGATGGCCGTCCTCCTTGAGTCACCATTGAGCAATTCCCACTTGTCAGGGAGGTTGCATGTCTGGCTTCAGTGATTCGGTAAGTGCCAGTAAAGGCATTTGTCTCCCCTTCATTTGGCTTTCAAAGGGTGATTTCTCGTGGTGAGATGTACACCTTCCCATGTGGAACTAGATAAGAGCCAGATAATCTACATAATTGACTTAATTTTAAGGCATCGTAGAAAAATTATGTGACCCTGGCTTTAAACTCTATGAGATTAGAAACCAGGTGTTCCCAGCACCTGGCACAGAGGAAACACTCAATAACTATTTGTTGAATAAATGACCTTTACATAACCTGATTAAAAGGAATCAGACTGATGGAATTAGGATTATCTAATGCAGATTGGGCCCTGGATGAGTTCAGTTAGCTTTTAAAATTAAATGCATTGGGACACCTCTTCTTGCTTATTATTAGTAGTTTAAGCATCAGGTCCTCATTTTAAAAATAAGCTTTTGGCCACCTGTAATATTGTCACATAAACCTCGACTTTGAGTTTAAATCATTATGCTCATTTGACCTGGTAACATTTTGAAGTGTAGGTATCTTCATTTTTGTCAGCAAGGTGATAATTGCCCATTCAGTTATTTCTAAGAGAAAGCAGTGTTTAAAAGATCGAGAGTAAGGCTGAGACTCTGAGAGTCATCTTTAACATGGAAATATCCCGCAGGGAGTGTGTGTAGTGAAGTGACTACTTTTTCCTTTTTCTGAGAAGATTTATTAAAATGTCAATTAGCTGAGCCCTGCTAGCTTTTCTTTTGTGGAATTTTAATTTACTTATGGGGTCTACCATATAAATATGTATTTTTTTTCCTGTTAGGCTATTTCAGTAAATGCTTTAAATGATACTGTAGTTGACTTTAAAGTCTGCAGCCTCAGTGTGGTTGATAACTAGTAACTTTAACTTAAGATGTCGCAAGAATGCTTTACTGTTAATTGAAAGGATTTTCCCCCCTGTATCACGGCCAATGGCTCGTCTTGAGCAGCTAATTAGTGCGATTTTTCCACAGCTGCATTTGCTACGGCACAAAGGTTTGCTCCTGATTTTATCAAAAGGATCAGTCTCTCTGGGAATGTTTTAACCTGACAGGCTTTGAATAGTAAGACCATCTATTTATTTATTTATTTTTAAATAGCCTTCTTTTCTGGGCTTAGGAAAGTACATTTGAGCTCTGAACACATACTCAAAAGTGGGAAAATGCATTTTCTTTTGATGGCCTTTTAGCAGAACCTTAAGGGTGGATTATTTTTGAGGAATGGCTAGGTATTTTTACGGTGTGGATGAATGTATGCTATAAAAATAATACAGAGTATTTACATTGTTCAGTCTTTGTACATCTGTAGGAAACTCTAAAGGAAAGAGGGATTAAGTCTTCTGGGATTCTGAAGACTTCCAAGAGAACAAGTGTGCTGGATATAAGGCAGTACTTTCCCATCCTATTGTCAAAATACTGTCTGTGATGGATCCAGTGTCTTCTAGCCAAACGGTGGCTTTGATCACTTAAGTTATTTCTTCATGCTTGTAAATTAGTTCATGTTCCTCGTGTTCTTCAATTAGTGGCATATATTCTGCCATTGAAAAAATACTATGGCTTTATTATGGCTTGCAGGGGAAAAAGTAAAGAGAAAGAAATTTACCTATAATTCCACTCCCACGGTGGCAACTATGATCATCTTGCTAGTCATGTGTGTATTTGTGTACATACACACTCTCTCCTTATTTTAAATTAGAATGTAAATCCACTTTTGATCCTACTTTTTAATTTACTCTTAGGACATGCATTTCTCACTTTGTAGTTGTGGGATTAAAAAAAGGTATATTATCAAATCTATGTATCATAATTTACTGTTTTTTAAACCTATTTTATTCTTAAATCTTTTGAATGGTTTTATTTGTTTCCTCAACTTTACCGAGGTATAACTAACAAAATTATTTAAGGTGTATAATGCGATGATTTTTTACATGTATGCTTTGTGAAACACATTTATCACCTCACATGGTTACTATTTATTTTCTTTTTTGTGGTGAGAACACCTAAGATCTGCTCTTTTAGTAAATTTCAAGTGTACAATACAGTATTATTAATTACAGTCACCGTGCTGTGCACTAGATCCCCAGAACTTACTCATCGTATAACTAAAAGTTTGTATTCTTTGACCCACATCTCCCCTCATAATTTACATAATCATGTTCATATTAAGGGACAAATTTAGGTGGTTCACAATATTGTGCAGTTTGTCAACAGCTTTGTAATGTTAGGTTTTCCACATTTTGAATTTTTTTCTTAGGAAAATTATCCATCAATGAAATTTCTGAATCAAATTGATAATACTGTTATTTTCTTTTTTTTGATTAAGTGATTTACTTTTGGCTGCCTTGGGTCTTTGTTGCTGCACGCAGGCTTTCTCTAGTTGTGGCGAGCGGGGGCTACTCATGGTTGTGCTGAGTGGGCTTCTCATTGTGGTGGCTTCTCTTGCTGTGGAGCACGGGCTCTAGGCGTGTGGGCTTCAGTAGTTGTGGCACGTGGGCTCAGTAGCTGTGGCTCGTGGGCTCTAGAGTGCAGGCTCAGTAGTTGTGGCTCACCAGCTTAGTTGCTCTGTGGCATGTGGGATCTTCCCCGGACCAGGGCTTGAACCTGTGTCCCCTGCGTTGGCAGGCAGATTCTTAACCACTGCGCCACCAGAGAAGCCCAATACTGTTGTTTTCTTAAAGGTTTGTGATAATGTATACTGGCAATGGCTGAGGGTAGCATTATCTTTGCACTTATTCTTGTAGTGAACATTTTTTTAAGTTGAATCCTACCTTGAATACTTTCCTGCAGCTGGGTTTTCTAAGTTTATTATATTGTGTAGTTTTTATTCACAACCATAAGTATATCTCTACACCATTTTTAGTGGCTATATATAGTATTATATTATATTAACTTATCACAGTTTATTGAACCAGTTTTCTGTGCTGAGTAATGAGTTAACTGCTAGTATAAGTTTTATTATGTAATTTTCTGGAACTATGTGAGGGTGAAATGCAAACATTTCTTCATCCTTTAGCATGTTTTTTTACCTGTAGAGTTTGAAGGTTCCTATCTTTAAGGAGTTTATAAGGCTGGTCTGTGATTTAATGGCTTTATTTTGCCTTTGTTAGAAGATAAGGACAATATCGGGGTTTATACTCAAGGAAGGAAGCTTAAAGGTGCAAAATACTTCTTTTGGAGAGTAATTTTGGAGTGAATATTTTGGCAAATGTTGCTCTTTTTCTGTTTCCAGTGCTAATTAAGATTTTATATTCTTTGCCCTAAATAGGGATGTTTTTAAAAAAGAAAATGATATTACTGGAAACAATTAAAATTTCTAGATAATAATAATTGCAACAGCAAACATTTATTAAGGCAGTACTACATAGCACTCATTAAGGGATCTGTGTGCCTTATTTCATTCATTATTTTATTTAATCCTCACAAAATCCCTAAGAGGTAGGGCTTTAGCGTATAAATGATGCAAAAGACATTTAAAAAACATCTCCCATTTCAATAAATGGGTAATTAAAAAAATTATTGTTATTCCTCTTTTTTGGATATGGTAACTAAGGGAGAGAGGTTTAATTATTTGCTGATGTCATAGAGCTGGCAAGATAAGCAATAGAAAACCATATTTAGGAAAATCAGGAAGTCCTTTCTTTTTGACTTACAACAAGGGTTTAAGCTTTTTAAATAATTTTGGGTAGTATAAGTACCAATGCCATTAGAGGTAGGCCTCATGGGGAACTCACAAAGTGTGTGTAGGATAGGGCTTGCCAAGGTGAATCAGAAGAAAAGACAGTATAAAGAAAACCAGGGAAAGAAGAATTGGGTTGTCAAACTAGCTTGTCTTCTGCCCTCTTTCCTGAAGACTGGGGTCGAGTTCAGTGTTAACATTCTGGTCCAAATGCTTCTTTCATTAATAATTCTTACTTCCCTGTATCATAGAAGAATTTCCCCATGACAAAGTACACCTTTTCTTTAAACTATTCCGTGTTAGTAAACATTTCAGATATCTTCAAGGAACTTAGATAGCACGTAGGAGTAGTTATTTGGTTAGATCTGGCTATAAAAAAGGAAATCAAACAATTTATTTTTAAATGTGGAAATCTGGGTGCCATTAAGACGCCTCTCTTCTTGGCACTTCATATGGTGGCACTGTATTTGGTGGTGATGAGTAGTATGCAGTATAAAATGTCAAAAAAGTAAGCGTATGATAAAAATGCCTAGATGCAATCAAGCTGACTTATTTTAATTCAACTACTAATGGCTTAAATCCTGTCAGCTCTTGATTTTCAATTAGGTGGAATACTACTCTGCGATCTGATTATACTTGCCCAGGCTCATTTCATAGTTTGGTGCAATTTAGGATACCCCAAAATGCAAATGAAGTGTTTCGTTAGGGAACTAAATTTGTGTTTTTTGGTTTTCCCACAGCAGTTCCGAGGATCATCCTGGGGCCTCCAAGCCTCCAATAAGCTCCTCCAGTATGACATCACGCATCTTGCTACGCCAGCAACTCATGCGTGAGCAGATGCAGGAACAGGAACGCAGGGAGCAGCAGCAGAAGCTGCAGGCGGCCCAGTTCATGCAACAGAGAGTGCCCGTGAGTCAGACACCAGCCATAAACGTCAGTGTGCCCACCACCCTCCCCTCTGCCACCCAGGTGCCAATGGAAGTCCTTAAGGTACGTGAGTGTCACTCTTGTTGGTTGGGCCAAGCCTTCTTCTTCTTCAACATTTTCCATTTTCTAGGTGTCTTATTTATCTCATCGTGTATTTGGTTATATTGACCCATGTGAATCATATTCATAAATGTCAACTGCATTGATTTCTACATGGCTTTGCATTTCCAAAGAAGGATGCCAAATAACTGTAAATTTAATAGTAACCCTCACTAAATGGGGGAAGAGTGTTGATGTTTCATGAGAAATTACAAGGAGGAATAGAGGTTTGTTATGTTATCTTCCCATCTTTCTTGGGGAAAGTTTCAAAATGTACAAGTTATCTGAAATGAGCTTCTTCTAATAGCTTTTATATATTTTTTCCCTAAATATGTTCCATGGCCATTCTTTAGTTTTCTTCTTTCTTGAGTAAATAATCTCGGCTGTAGAATCTGATTCTTTTAGAAAGTCTCTTCAGATATAAAACAGTAGAAGCGCTTTCTACGCTTTAATAACCAGACTGCATAATCCTTTAACTGAAGTGAGTTGTCTGTTTTGGGTCCCTTTGATTTCTTGCTAGAGTAGAAACTGCAGGAGCTTGTTAGCATCATTCTATTGGGGACATATAGCTTCCTAATTACCACGGGAAATTGTAAGGAGTCTAAGAATAGAATTCCGTCTCACACATGGGTCCTCCACATCACATTGGGAGTTACTGCTTGTTTAAAGATACATTCCAGGATGTTAAAAAAAAAAAAAAGAAATTAGGTTAGATTGAATTTTTCATTATCATTTCAACAGAGTGCTATTTAAAAAATTAAAATTTGAGAAAAAAAGCAAATTGAGCAATCTTACTAATGAAGAAAAATGTGTCTTAAGTCAAATTGGCAGTACATATTTTTTATTATTTAAATTTAGAAAGATATAGCACATTATTTAGATGTTTATGTTAACGTCAAATGTTTGTTTTAAAACGAGTATTGAAAAATAAAATAATAAAAAGAGAAAAAAAAAGATAAGCATTCCAACTCTTAAATGTGACTGATGCAGGTAAAGTTAAAAGAAAAGTAAGGGGACTTCCTTATTTTTTAATATTTTTAACCCCGTCACCTAATTATTTCATTCGGAAGTGTCCCAAGTATTACTGTTCATTAAACAATGTGAACTTCACCGGCCGGTGATTGATTGTTGGGCATCGTATTCATTTCTGTGCTCAGAAAAAGGACATCTCCCACTATTTAAAGTTTACTATGAAAGCAAATAGAGAGGATGCTGTGTTTTCATTGGGAAGCAATCTGTGATTCTTACCAGGAAGTAGGAAAGGGATTCTTTAAAAACAAATTTTAAGTCAGTTGTTTTCTTATTTGCAGAGACTCTTAAAACGTAGTGATGAAGTACTGAAACTCTTGCATAGAGAAACCAATTAAAATTCTGTTAGGGTGGAAAAGATCCAAATGGTTTAGCATAAAATTTTACTCTAATGTGATTGAAGTTCTGGGTGTTGCCACAATTAATAGGTATTTTATGCATACCCTCTCCCCCCTCCCCGCCCAAGTAAAGGCAAGGTTTTCTCTTGGAAATAGATTTTACATTAAATCTTTCTGTTCTGCTTGGGTGAAAATTGACAGTCACTAGGTTTTTACAGATCTAAGATTTCTTTAAGTTGTCTGGTGTTCACAAGAATCATAATTGTTTTGCCTATACCTTAGATTATTTAAAGTTGTATGAATTAAGTAATAATAAAATAAAATGTGGAGAAATATGTCTGTTTTACTTACTATAATAGTCTGTTTTTTTAACCTGAAGGACAAATTTTGGAAGAGATGACACGGACTTGTGTTAATAGTGGTTTATGTCTAATTCAACGGTAATTCTTGATATTATATTAAAATATATTAGCTGAAATCTATATTCCTATTAAGGCAGTTATATCCAGTGGAAGAGAAATTACCCAAATACGTTGAAAAATCATTTCCATATCACTTTTAAAAGGGACATCGTTTTAAAAAGTTTTTATTACTTAGAATATGTAATCGTGAAATGATTAAAATTTAAATCTATACTAATTGGTTTGAATAATATACCCGTGTTTCCTTATATGTTACTATGTCCTGGTAACACTGGCCTTAGCTGCAACCCTCAATTTAGTTATGCCAGAAATATGTCCTAAGTTAAAGCATGAATAAATTGTTAGAACTGGGAGACCTAATCTAAATAAAAATGAACAAGTGGTAAATTTATATTTCATACTGAATTAGTTTAATCTCTATTTAACTTGTGCATTTTTATACTTCATTTATATAAAGTAGTGAAGTGTGTCATATAAATGAAAAGAAAGAAGTGTAGGCATAGCAATGCGGAGAGGTTTGGTAGCTATTTAGACAGATTTTAGTATCCTTAGGTAGGTGGAAGATCAAATAAAAATATATGATTTCGTATAAGATGGCATTCTAAGAGATTCAAATTACAATTTAAAGGAGAGTATCATAAATGATTACTTCAAATACTTCAAATACTTAGTACTTTATGAAAATACTTCGCATATTTTCAAAAGTTTTATGTACAAAAATATTATGAATTATTTATTAGGGAAAGGTAAGTGAGAGAGATGATTTTTTCTTTTTTATAGTTCTTAAATCGTAAGCATATTATTATGAAGTAAATGGTTAATAGAAAAACAGCTAATTTGCTTAATCTTGGTCCATTTTTCTATGAATATACATTTTCAAGGCGTAACACTGAGCGTACTAATTTATACATGATGATACAGATTATTTTGAATAAATATCCTTTCTAATAGTATAGTCTGAGTAAATTCATCATTTAATTTTTAAAGATTTAAATTGCTGAAATAGAACATACCTGCTTCTCAGTGGAGGTAGCTGTGTACAGTCAGACATGCTAGCGTGTGCTGGAGAGTCCTGGGCAAATCTCTCCTCCCACTGGTTTGCAAGAACTTGATAGAAAATCACACACACAAACTCATGTTACCAACATTTTGCTGCCAGTGGGTTGAATGACTGATTTTGAAAAGCTAAATTAGTGTTTTCTGGTTAATTCCTTTTCTTTTGTAGAGTTATGCTTAAAATATGAAGCTTTATAAAACATGTTTTAAATTGTTGACAGCTTCTAGTAAATTTAGGACTAATCTTTGGAATTCATAGGGATTGGAAATTCACATTACTTATTCCTCACATGGTCGTCGTTCAGCCTATAAATTCATGAAACTTTGCAGGATTAGCCTCTGGTTTCTACACTGATTTAATTAATTTGTGGCTTTATTCATACTATTGATTTTTATGTTAGGCGACATGGAATGATTAATCGTATTGCTATGTATTTACATATTGGAGATATCCTTTAGGTTTCTTAATAACAGCCCTATTCAATTGGGTATTGTAATTTAAGGATGCTTCTTTGTCGTTAATGAACCAGTTCCTGGAGTGCATAATGCATTTTCCACAGTAGTGAACAGACTCTGTATGTCAAACTGCAAATGAACAAAGTATGTCATTAAGAACCATTAATGGAAGTGGTTTCTTCCACAGGTGGGTTTTTGACTTGCAAGCCTGAGGTTTGAAATTTGATCTATAGCTTCTTTCGGACAAAAGCAGAGGAACCAGGGAAAGGCCTTGTGGACATATGTGAGGTCTCGTGGCTGAAGAAGCACCACATAGTAACCACTGCATTTTTGTCCGCACAGCCATCAAGCATGCATTTTCACGGTCTCATCTCTCCAGCTCTGATTGATTATAGAAACACCTGCTTGCTGTAATCTTGGACTGGCAGGTTCATCAGAATTCCTCCCCCTGCATGGACTCTGAGAGTGTATACCTTGAAAACCTTAGTGTATAGTTTGAAAACATTTCTTTGTTTAGAAATATATAGGAAATTGCAAAGGATTTCCCTCTCTACATCCCTTCCTTCCTTTCTTCGCCTTGGAATTTAAAAATTTAAAGGCAAGGTGTTTTCTCTGGAGTAAATTGTATATTGAATTTTTCTTTCTCCTGAGGAGAAAGGTTAAATGAATTTAAAAGAAAAAATTATGTATTTTTGGTAATTTTAGGATATTTTCTTTTAAGTAGTTTGAAGGAATTTATTTTTAAATTTTTCCTTTTTTCCAAATCATCTCAGGTAATCCAAGGAATCAGGCAGATTAGTGCAGAGTGAGAAAGGATGCTTGCTGTTCATCAGATACCGAAACACATTTTGCCAGGGCCCTCTATATTGTAAACTGAATTTACGTTGGCATTTATTTGGTGGTTGTCTCATGGTGTGGCATCCCATTTAGATGGTGATTCTAACAAGTCAGGATGGTTGGATGTCCTGTTTTCTTGTCACCATGTCCGACAACCAACATTCCATGAGATTTCACTGATGAGGGAAAGGGTGGGTGATTGAATTGCTGGCCTTTCTCTGTAATTTATGAAATCTACCTGATGTTGAATTGTCAAGGTGTAGGTTATGCTTTAGGTATAATACAGAAATAGGAAGAAGGTGCGTGAAGCTACAGGTGAGTTGGTAGGTTACAAATTAGAAGAAGGGATGGCTCCCACACCCCATTATGCATTTGATTTTCTTCCTGGTTTAGGCAGGAATACAGAACCTTGATAGCATCACATTGGCCAAAAGAAGCAAGAACAGATGCAGCATGTCTCAGATTGGCTTGCCTTGGTCCCCTTAGTTAGGGAACCTTGCTGGAGGTGCTGACCTTATAAGAAAGGACATCTGAGTATTCTTCTAATCCCATAGTCCATGGGCCATCATATATTTTTGTTACCAGTCAGTGTGACTTACACAAACATTCAGTGAGCTTTGATTTCAGAATTATTTATAAACTTCGGTGTCCTTTTGTTTTTGAATCAAACACGGTGTTTACAAGACCATATCTTCTCTTGGGGACAAAGGGATTCAGTTTCCACGTTCCACAAACATCTTTTCGTCTTCCTAGAGACCTTGTTTCCCTATAGGGTCTTTGAATCTCTCGGTCGTATTACTTTGATGTGTTCAGTGTCACATATAAGGTAATTTTCTTTCCCTTTAAAACTTATTTTTATTGGAACTCCACTCAATACTCTGTAATGACCTATACGGGAAAAGAATCTAAAAAAGAGTGGATATATGTATAACTGATTCACTTTGCTGTACACCTGAAACTAACACATTGTAAATCATCTATACTCCAGTTAAAAAAATAAAAATTATAGACAATACTTGTTAACTTGGGACCGATTTAAGCAGTGTGGAAGGAGAATCCAGCAGGACACTCTTCCTCCCTTCCTCTGCCTCTTCCCTTTCTCGAGCTCCTAGGAGGGAAGCTGTTGTTAACAGTTTAGGGTGCAGCCTTCCTGACTTCTGCTGCTTTTCAGCTTACAGTTCCCTTTTGTGGGAGCGAGGTCTGAAGAAATGTATTAGGCAGTTTAGATCAGATGGACGTAAACCCTATCTTTCTTGGTTCACCTTTTCAAATGCCATGAAGGAAGTAGTTTCTTCTCTTTCTGGGTTGTCTGTACTTCTGAAAATATTGCTTTAAACTCCCTGCTCCTTAGGCAGAATGGGAACTTCTTACCCTGTGTATTGGAAACACTTAGATCATTCTGGTGATACAAGTGTGTGCCCGTTTGCCTGGGCAGCAACCGGTAGCCCATTTGCTTCCCGTGCAAATGGGAATGCATACCTCCATGGGTAAGGGGTTAGTCATCTCAGGGCTGTCACAAGAAAGTACTCTGTAGAGTTGGCTTACATTGGTGAAATCTAACTCTAACTTAACCCGGGCTAAGTAGGGCACGCATCTCAGTAAATGTGCATTGATTAATTTCAGACGTCTTTTTCTTTCTGCACTGCTTTTAGTAACTAGGGACTAGTAATGAAATGCTGGCTGAAGAAAGTCATCTTTGCTTAGATTTTTAGGCCTGGTCCACTTGAGAGAGCAGCCCTATGGGGAGCAACTATCTAAAACAAAATAGTCAACCTTGACATAGCTAAGCCTATGAATTAATTCCACTTTCCTGGAAACATTGAAATATCAGCTGTAATTCCATGTTCACTTGTTAATATTAGCACACAAACTGGAAATGATTTCTCCCACTATGAGCACATGGCCATTTTTATGTGGCCAAGGGGTACCATAGAATCGAGGTGGTGTGATCTCCTCAGGTAGTGGATCGGGTCTGCTGTGCTCAGTGGACACCTGAGCCTTGCAGGTTTAGGAGGGTCACATTCTCTTTAGGGATGAGGATCTTTATTATCTTCTCAAAGAGCTACTTTGCCATCACTGAAGTCACCTTGTGGGTTTACATGAAGAGCAGCTGCTCATCTCCTCCTTTTCTGTTGTTAAAAGAAGCCATACTGATAGGCGCAGTCTCTTCTCATTTACACAGTTCTCATAATCCTATAACTGGAGGTCAGGGTAGCATGTTAAGGAGAGTACTAAGGTCTGGGGCCTAGGAGTGAGGACTGAAAATTGGAGTGAGCCTCTGTTTTTATCTGGCTTTGAATGGTAATTTCTTTCCAGTGTGATGAAAAGAACATCACATTGAAGAATGCATGTGACCTATAGCACATGCATTCTTAACAGGGGTTATTGTCCCCCAGGGGTACAAAAATTGGCTCTTGAAGGCCAAAAAAAAAATCTAAGGTGTTATAATGCTTTGTGATCCTCTAAAGGGCCATAGTGCAAAAGCAGATATACAGTATATGTACCTGTTACAATTTCCAGTGGTTGGGGATGAGGGGAGAGGTAGTTAGGGGGAAAAAAAAAAGGTCTAAAGAGGCTGCTTAGGGGAGGTGATGATGGAAAAAAAAAAAGACTTGAGAAACATTCCTGTTTCTATGCTGAATCTTTCTTAACTCCTCTCTTTGTGTTGTGTTTAGAGAATACTTAGGCTCTTATAGATGTGCCACCTGCCTTCCAGCTAGTCTGTATCTCCTGGAGAACTGTTAGAATAGTAGTCATGGTTGGCATGTCCAGCACTGGGCAGTTATTACTAATGTCCCCATTTCACAGATGTGGGAACTGAGGCGAAGGGGTCAAGTAGCTCATTAGAAGTCGATGAAGCAAGTGGTACAGTCAGGATTTGAACTCACTCAGTTGGACTCCGTGGCCCCAGTTTTGTAACCATTGGTGGTAGTTCCTCTCCTACAGTGAATGACCTGAGAAACTTTAGGAGGCAGAAGTAGCAGTGTTTAGTTTCTCAACCGACATGGTAACCTGGGACCTGTAGCAAATGTTTATTACAGATCTTCAGACCATAGCTTAAAATTTTTATAGGAATTACTGGTATAACTGTGGTACTACCTAAAGCAACTTTGAGGAGGACAGGTGATGACTGCACAGACATTAATTACTGGCTGTGTTAGGTTGTAAGCTGAACCCTTCATATCTTTCGTCTTATGTATCCCTCTAGAAGCCCTGTGAGATAAGTATGATAAGCCTGATCTTCCGCAGGAGGAAACTGATGCATAGAGAGAGATAAGTCACTGAAGTCACACAGTTAGATCCCTCAGCCTACTTTATTTACTTATAACCACATACCCTGCTTCCTCTACATAGCTCAAGGATAGCCTCTAAACATTTCTTAAAAAATCACCAGTAACAGACTATGGTAGAGCAAAGTGGGAGGTTGAAGAGAAACTACAGAGGAGTCTCACAGGCTTAATGGAAGGATACTTGATCTTAAGCATTTGAAATTAGTAAGGGGCCATCCATATTGAATAATTAAAGTGTATCCCTGAGTCTCCACGATATGCCAGATGGAAAACCTGGGCGCGTTCTTGCTGTATAAAAAGACCGCCTAGCCACATTGACCACTATGGTAATTTATGGTTTAGTTATAGTCATCATTATTGGTCAAAAAGCACTACAGTGAAAGTTTCTGTAACAACATCCAAAAATCATAACTCAAGATGACTTATGTTCTAGAAATCCTATTGGCCTAGGCTATTACAATTCATATGCTTTATAGTTCTGTACATTTCAATAATACATTTGTATTGTTGTAAATGATTTTTAAAATACTCAATTTGGTAGACTTAGCACATATTTTTTAATATGAATTTTCTCCTGAGATTATGGTTGCATTAGAGTTTTTCTTCCCCTGCAGTATGTATTATAACTTTTGCTGTATTTTAGCAGTTAAAGCTGGGACTTTAGTTCTGGTTCTTTTTCTGTTTGCTTCTAAGTTAATAATGTCAGCTGTCATAAATCTTATATTACTGTATGAAAAGGTCATGAATCTTCTTCACAATGTTACCTACATAATCCCAACAATTAAAAGAAGAACTTAGATTTGAAAGACCACCTTCTGTAGGTATGCTCTTGAACAATAGAGATTGTGGACATGCGTAAGCAAAATCTAATTTTAACATTGCCCTACTAAAATAAGTGGGTGGGATCTGTGTTTAAAAATATGTAAAGTAGTACAGTGGCTTTGCACAAGGTTAGAGCTGCAATCAGTACTAGTATATTGGCTCCTGCCCTGAATATGTCTCTTGTTATTGACTTCTTTGAGCATCAGTCTAAACTTTAAGGAAAATTTAGCTCCCAACAATACAGTAGTCTTTCAGACCTCGTTTATAAAGTTAGATGTTTTTGCCTATTAATTTATAGCTTTGCAAAAATGAGATGAATCAAAATTGGAGCAGATAAAATAGGAGGTTATTAAAGTAGATAATGGTCCTAGAAAAAGAACTGTTGTAATCACTGTTTTAAAAACTAGAGAATATTCTAGAAAAGGACCTAGATGAAGCTATACCAAACTGTTCTTACTCATTACCTCTGGAATGGGTTTGGAGATTGGAGATGGTGGTGGTCAAAGACTTTATTTTATTTTTTTAACCAGGAGAGCATATGCATACATTTTTCATATAATTAAATGGGCATCTCTTAATGCATTTTATTAGGAGTCTTAGCAAAGTTTTCTTCACCTGTAACTCTTTTGAGCAGCCGAACTCTTCCGTCAGGTGAGTTTACTAGATGTGTGCACATTATGTAAGTCTAATGGTCTTCCTTAAAGGAAAGATAGCAAGGTGTAAGGGTCCTGAAAATAAAAAATGAATAAAAGGCTTTGAATCACTAAGTTATGAATAACTTTTTTTTTTGAATTTTATTATTTTTTTTATACAGTAGGTTCTTATGTGAATAACTTTTAAAAGTTGTTGAGTGGCCCAACGTGAAAAGCAAAATTCAGATTTCTACTACCTTACCACCAGGCATAGCTTTGCTGTAATCTCCCCTGTTGGCCCTGAGTTTCGTATAATTAAAATTTAGGAGCTAGAAATTTTGTTGAGACTTAATTAGAAGTGACAAACCAGAGACATTCCTGCTGGTTAGGAAAGGCTTAAGAAATTCTTATTGGCTAAATTACAAATATGTAACATTTTTTCAGAACACTGCATGGTAGTTCAGACTGCCTAAAGGTGACAAGATTAGCTCTGTTTTTCTAGTGAAGTAGTAAAAATTAGATTAATAAGTACCAGGCAAAGAACCTTTTCTTTTTTTCAAAAGGAATCTTACCTTGAGTACTTCTGGCTGTGGAAATCGGTGCCTTAATTAGCCACATGTTCTTTTTACCTCCTGGGAAATAAGTACGGGATAAAATTGGGGATCAAGACGTAGACGCACATTGACTTAGCACACGCCGCTAAGTAATTCATCAAGGAATGTTGGTAATTAGTCCTGCCTCTTTCAACTCTTGGCTTATTTCATAAAACCGGTTGATTTAAAATAATTCCTGCTGATTTATTACCAACACGTTTCAAGACTGAGACTTGGCTCTTAAACAAAAGCAATATTGTGCAGTGATGGAAACACGCCCTCTTGTTTTTGTGTTTTTACAAATTCTGAAGGGCATCTATAGTCCCCTATTAACTTTGTTGCATTTTCTTTTACCCCATTCAGCATTTTCTTGGGCTTTCTTTTGTCTCTTGGTGAAGAAAAAGGGGGAGCAAATTAGAAAAAAAAAAATTCCAAGCTCTTGGAGGTTTTGGATGTGAGGTGCTTGTCAAAGTGTATTGACTCAGTGTGATTTGATGGAATTTAATTTGAATCCTTCGTCTGGTAAGACAGGCTGTCGTGATGGCCTTTGGTCCTCCTGCATTAAGTGTTTGGTGATATTAATGACAGCCAGGTTAATCTTAAAAGATTGAATTTATGAGAAGTACAGAACCTTATGACTTCAGCCTTGTAGCCTTGGTATCCAAACACTGCACTAAATTATTCTTTGGATGCCAAATTCCCCTTAATGCCAACTGATGTGCTTCATTATGCTTTGAGATGCAACCATAATCAGCATCCTTGTTGAAAAACCTGGAATTAGATTAGATGACTCAGAATTGGAGCGTATCAGCAGATAGTCTCCAATACTTAACTGGGTGACCTTAGGCACATTGCCTGTTCTTTCTGGTTCTCAGTGTCCTCATCTGTGAAATGGAGGTAATAGTGTCTGGCCTGGAGAATTTTTGTGAGGGTTAAATGAGATAGTTCATGTAAAGCAGCACTATCCAATAGAAATAGAATGTGAGCCACATATCTAAATTTAAATTTTCTAGTCAGTCACATTAAAAACAGTAAAAAGAAACAGGCGAAATCAATTTTAACAATGTATTTTATTTAATTCAGTATATCCAAAATGTCATTTCAATATGTAATCAATGCAAGAATTACCAAGTTTTTGCATTCTCTGTTTTTTCCCTATTAAGTCTTTCATACTAAGTCTTCAGACTCAGGTATGTATTTTACACCTATAGGAACATCTCCATTTAGATTCTAAATTTTCGTTGAATTACTCAATCTGAGTTTAGATATTTTGAGATTTACAGTTGAAAAGGTAGATTCATATCTACCTATCAGATTGTTTCAAACACATTTAAAAGATTTCCAATAACTAAGTTGAGTATAAGTCTTTAAATTCAAGTTTAAATGAAGTAAGAAGGTCATTTCCTCAGTCACACTGGCCACATTTCCAGGGCTCAGTAGCACATGTAGCCTGTGGCCTCTATATTACCACAGATCAAAAGCATTTAGCACAATGCTGGGTTGATGGAAAGTGCTCAGTAAAGGATTCTGCTTTGTTGTTGTTAATAATGAAAAATATGAATATTAATCATGAAAAATATAAATAAATATAGTAATTATGTTAATAATGAAAAATATAAATAAATATAGTAATTATTATTATCAAATCCAAATTCCCATCTTCATTTGCTGCCATTACACCTACCCAACACAACTGCTTTCCTACTGCCTTCCTCCCCACCAAAGAAGACCCCAAAGTTTTTAGTCATTATTTTCTTTGTCACAACCCTTTGGAGCCCAGGTTAGTTGACATATCTTATGTATGGTTAATATTTCCTGTCAAAACACCCTTTCCCAGGAGAGCACAGCCGAGTCACCCTTGGTAATGTGGCATTTGGACCCACCTCTGCCAACAGACTTCCATTCAGGCCTGAGCAGTGACAGCTCTTAACTCGTTAGTCACACATCTTACTCATACTCTCAATCCAGTTGCTTCTCAGACCTACACATATCACACTTAAATAGCACCTGTGCAGCGTGTTAAAGATGACTAAAGCCTCAGGAACATATAAGCATCTCATCAATGTTCGTGGTGCAGAAAAGACATTGAAGGTAAAGGAGATCAGTTAATCCTAGTTCTTCTTTAAATGTGTATTCAGTAGTAGCTGAACGAACATGTTGGACATTGAAACCTACTTTTTTAAAGGAGTTTTATATATAATTTTTATTTGTGCTAATGCTGCTAAGGCAATTTCTTCCCTCAGTTAACTTGCAGTACATTTTTAGGAATTTTCAGCACAGCTGATAATTTACCAGGCACCCAAGTTTTCTGTTTTATACTAGTTTTTGACCATTTATTAAACCAGAAATAGTACACCTAAAATGACATTTATATTTTATTAGATACCTTGTCATTCTTAATGCATACAATGAGTTGATTATACTAGAATCAGTAAACTATGTTTGAAAGATTTAATGTGTTCTTCATATAAACACTAAGAGCCTATAGAGTTGCATTTTTGTTCAGTTCCAACAAGCGAGAAAACCAAGGGAGTAAAAATATTAAGCATGCCATAAGTTCCAGAAAGAAAAATCTTTCTATTGTTAGATTTTATGATTTCCTGAGTTTGGAGTGACATATTTTCTCGATGTTTATTACTTATTTTATTATCATCTTAAAATAATATAAGTTAATAAATATGCACACCGTTGTAAACTTGATTTCAATTTTCCCAGTAGCTTTCCAAATTTATATTAAAATCATATACCTAAAGAATTTTTTCAACTCATTAATTGGCATAACATTGATAGAATTCATAATACAACGTTAAGAGTGTGAGACATTGTGCGCATTTATACTGACACTTAGGACCACTGACATAGACAGGGGAGGAAAGACAGAACATTCTGGAAGCACATTTAATTGTGATGTAAAATCCTCATTCGGCTTGACCTGAAGCTTAGGTGTGTATAACTTAACTCCAAAAGGTGTTTCTGGGAAAGTGTTCTGTAGCTCAGTGGTTCTCAAAATGTGGTCTGGGGCCTGCAGCCCCTGCATTACCTGGGAGCTCTTTACAAATGCAAATTCCCTGGGTTCACCTCAAACCTACTGAGCCAGAAACCCTGGGGTTGGAGCCCATTAATTTGCTCTAGCCAGCCCTCTGGAAGACTCTAATGCAGGCTCATGTTTGAGAATCAGTGTTGTAGAAACCTGGAAGTTAATTTGTAAGAAACGTTAAGTAAAATTGGGAAATGCTAGTGCAAATAAGGTCAACCTCTTAAACCTAAAGTAAACATATACAGGGTTATGGAAATCTCCAACAGTGGTACAATTGGTAGGCACTTTGTTTGAGGAGAGAGGCGATGCGGAAGGCAAGCAAAGGAAATGTTGCTTTCAGGTAAAATTGATCAGTGGAAGTTGCAAAATATCCAGTAGCTCTTTAGAGTCTTTTGGTGCCTCCTGTTATAGGCAGATGCTTATGCAAAGTTGATAGAAATAGATTAATCCTGCCAAATCTTGGGGAGATGAGTTGGGGATAAAACAATAATAAGAGACTAAACTTATACAGTAGTTCCCACTTTAAGTCACAGAAACCACTGTGCCTTTGTAGGAACTCTGAGGGATCAATGAATCCCTTTGTCCGCCAACTTTTATAAATTAAATATCCACCTTGCTTACATATATATCTCTTTTTCAAATAAATGTTGATGCTGTTGCAACGAACAAAGTACAAATTAATACCAAGGCCGTATATTTCATTTTATTCCTTATCTTTACACATTTTCTTAATCAACAAAAACTAAAAGCACAAATCCTAATCAAACAGGGCCTGGAAATATTTGACTTATAAAGAAGGTTAAGAGCTACCTCTTTTTAGGAAACTTTTTCTTAAACTATCAAGTGTTATTTCAATTCTACTTCTAGAATCTATTTTCCTCTTTTTTAAATTGGATTTAGTTAATGGTAATACAGAATGCCCTTTTCAGAGTCCCAGGGACCCTAACATCTATCATTTTGCAAGCAGCAGACCCTTGATGGTCAGTCTCTGACATCAGAAGTCTTAAATGAAGTGGCCATAGTCTTGGCTTGGCCTTTTACACTGGAGCATTGACATCAACAGAAAGTGTTTTTCTTTCTTTTTCTTTTTCAGTATTAGTTTTCTGCTGGAAGGCAGTATATCCAGTGCATGAGGCCAGCTTGCCCCCGGGTTGGAATAAAACAAATGTTCATTTTTGGAAGCTCTACGGCAAGACCAACTCTTTTTGATGCTGGAGTCCTTAATTTGCACACCCAGCATGCGGACCCAAGTACACCCTTAGAAGAGGCATGGCTCACATAGGAGCCATGAAGTGCCCTTTTCTTCCACCAGAAGACATGGATTATCTTCTTACCTCCCTCCTAGTAAGAGAAGAAAATCAGAAATAACTCAAAAGATGCCTCTTGTGAGCTTCTGCACTGATCATGAACCTTGTTTCCTAGACCTACTTTGCTTTTCTGTTAGGGTTTCCACTTTTCAATTAAAATTCATTCAAAAAACTCTTGCCCCTAGGTGTCTGATTATGTGTCACACCTGCCCTCTGGTTGCAGCATACACGTTTAAGGGCATAAGCTCTAGAGTAAGATGCGCAGTGCCCAAATCCTTTCTGAACCTCAGTGCCCTTGTCTGCATGACAAGGATAATGAAAGTCCCTAGCTCAAAGGGTTACTATGAGAAATAAGTGACATGATGCTTGCAAAGCACTTAGCACTGTATCTAGCCCAATACTTATCAGTGTTGATCACTGCCATCAGCATTTCAACCAGAGTCACACACCAAGTCCATGATGATTGAACCACACAATGGGTTCTTGAGAAATGATCAAAACGTTAATGTTTTGGCAAAAGGTGAGGGAATTTGATTCTACATCCAATCCAGAATTAATTTCTCTAGATGTGTATGGAAAATGTAAAGATTCATTTAACCAATAACTACTAAGTTACATTTCAGCAGCAAGGAATTTTTATTCTTAAAAATCACCTGACTCTGCAGTTTCCCTTAACAGTGACTTTTTTTTTTTTGGAGCTGCGGAGTGTGATGCTTGGCCACAGTTTTTAACTTCTCCCCAAATTATACCCATTACTTAAAATTCTCAGAATTTGTTTTGATGATGTACAGCCAAATTAGGCAACAATTAAATCCCTACCTATAGAAAACTCTGAGGAAAATGGTAAAAATTGGGGCTAATTTTCAAGAAACATTAATAGGTGTCAGAGGCTGTCAGAATACTCTGATTCTGAAGTTAAACCTTACCTTAGAGGTTGGGAAGTCAATAATTTTGGATCTGGAACTCTGGTTAAAAACAAGTGACCATATACAATTTTATTAGCTGTTCACTTTTGTAAGCATTATTATTTTTAGGCAATTAGAGATTCAAAGTGCATTTAATCACAGCCTCTCATCTCCGAGCCCCAGGGCCCACTTTGTAGAGCCAGTCAAGTGATGGGGATCGTGATCTATGTTCAGAAAGTTTTCATCACTAACCAAATGGCATAATTATTTTTTTTTTTATTATTATTTTTTTTGCGGTACACGGGCCTCTCAGTGCTGTGGCCTCTCCCGTTGCAGAGCACAGGCTCCGGATGCGCAGGCTCAGCGGCCATGGCTCACGGGCCCAGCCGCTCTGCGGCATGTGGGATCCTCCTGGACCGGGGCACGAACCCGCGTCCCCTGCATCGGCAGGCGGACTCTCAACCACTGTGCTACCAGGGAAGCCCCTATATAATTATTTTTATATAGTCTGCAAGTGCTTTGACTCATATGCTCTGGGATTACCTGACTTCTTCTTTACGTGATCTGCCCTTTTTTTTTTTTTTTCTAGTGTAAGATCCTACTGCCCAACTCCTATTGCTTGTAAATTATATGAAATTTTGATCTTTTTTTAGTTTTTACATTTCAGAAACGTGTCACCTTGAGTATTCTGTACTCACTAGTAACTACTTGCTGATCTCATTTTTTCTATTAAACCATTTATCTTATTTCCATGATACGTACTATCTTGAGATAAGACAAAAGGCCATTCCCTTCAACCTATCACTACTTCAACATCCCTTCAACGTTCACTACTTAACAGTTGATACTACAGCCCTGAAATCAAGCGTCCATGCATTGTATCCATGCCCAGGCATGGACCCGTAGTATGACCTTGGAGAAGTTGCCTTTCTGGGCCCCCATTTCCCTATCTGACTAGCTGGTCTCAGAGTTCCCGCCTAACTGACATTTAGTAAACCGTCTCTACTTTTTCCTTGAGAGGTGACCACCTACAGATTACTAAAATTTCATCCATGATAAGATAAAGAGGACAAAGGACTTTAGAAGCCCTTGATAGAAATGTTAGGATTGTTTTCAATATTAGATACACAGAACAGTTGTCATGATAAGGAGCATCCAGCATATATATTGCTTAGACTTCCACGGTAGTTTAAGTTTCTCCTTGAGGGTGGCAAAAGGTGGTTTGGAAAAGCTTTTTTATTGTTATTTAGTTGTTTTATTATTTTGTCTTTGTGTGTTTTGGTGATAATAATAATACTGGCTATCACTTATTGCATCTCTGAGACTTTACTGAAGACCTTTTAAGCAGAGACTGAGCACAGACTTACTAGGAATAGATGTTGAGGAAGCTGACCAAACTGCCATGCGTTTTTTATACAGACATCTTAAAATCCACATTAAATATTTAATTCTCAGGTTTACTGAATCTCTAAGGGGAAAATTTATTTCTGACATAATTTGTGGTCATAGAATGTTGTATAGCTTTCAGTTCTTTTCCTTATTAAGAAGAAAAGGGGTTGAGGCTAAGGTTGTTTATGATTGATGAGTGAGTGTGAAGGCAGGAGCACATGACTCACTTCTATATATTTTTTGTTAATTTTCCTTTAGTTTACATACTAATACTCATTTTAATGCGAGAGAGAGAGAACCGACATGTTTTCTCTCAAAGGCTTTCCTTTTTCTTCAATTTTTCCTTTTTTCCCACCTTGGAGTACACCTTTGTAGATGTTAATCTCCCTCCCTGTCTCCTTCCCTGCTTTGCTTCCTGCTTTCCTCCCTCCCTTCCTCCTTCCCTCCTTCGTTTGTTTCCTTCCTCCCTTCCTTCCTTTCTTTCCTTCCTTCCTTCTTCTTTCCTTCTCTCTTTCCTTAAACGCACAAATATGGAATTACACGGCTTGCCTTTGAATCCCAGCTCTGTCATTAGGTAATCTTGGGCAGGTAATTTAGTCTCTAGTCTAAACCTTAGTTTCCTCATCTATAAAATGGATATAGTATCAGTACATCTTATTCTGGTGTAGTGTGTTTCTTTAATGTGAACACTTTCAATCGTAATGGCAAATAAAGAACTCACGCTGTAACGTGGAATTCCTTTTGTTCCCTTTTTTTTTTTTTTTTTTTTTTTGTTTTACGGGCCTCTCACTGTTGTGGCCTCTCCCGTTGCGGAGCACAGGCTCCGGACGCGCAGGCTCAGCGGCCATGGCTCACGGGCCCAGCCGCTCCACGGCACGTGGGATCTTCCCGGACCGGGGCACGAACCCGTGTCCTCTGCATCGGCAGGCGGACTCTCAACCACTGCGCCACCAGGGAAGCCCCTCTTTTGTTCCTTTTCCACAGCATGTAAATGTTTGAGGCAGTGAAGGGCAAGATTTATGATATTTAAAGAGAAATCCTTAGCCATAGATGAAGACTTTACAATAAGCCAAATATCTACAAAGTATCCACCCCTCCTGCAGGTTTAATGGCATCTAGGCTTCAAGAACTGCTTGCCTTTCCATGGTGCTCTGCTTCTGCAGAAGATTTGAGTGCAGAGGAAGAGCTGTAGAGACGTTTCTCTCTGAATTAACACAATGCACTCACAATGAAGGCTATATCCAGGATCAGATTTTAACTTTTAAAGAAATGATCTACATTAGAAGCACTTACCATACAAGATCTACCTTTTGAAGGGTGGAAGCAGGAGACTCAGGGTTGAAAACTGTGAAGCTGGCTGCAAATGCCAGTAGAAATGTAACCAGCTGGTGTTGAATTAGAATATACTGATAGTTGTTATTCACGCTCTGGTTACAAAGATCCAGAGGTCTAGAGGGGTTGCCCCTAACCTTCTCTTTTCCTATATGCCTTGTTATACATAGTGTGTGATTCTGCAGAACGGGACATTTTCTCAGGACAGTATAAATGGAGTTAGAGCAGAAACACCTGAATCCACTTCAGAGTTGTGATAATCTAATGAATTAATGTATGTGAAGTACACAGCACAGCCACTGAGGTGGTTGCCTTTGCGTGGAGTCTTGAAGGACAAGTAGGAAAGCACTGCACAAATATTAGCTAGTGCCCTTAAAGCCTTCGAGCGCTGCAGTGTTTCCTTCTCCAACGATGAAGGCGGTTGGGCTGCCTTGCGGGGTGGTGCTGTGGGCACATAGAGGGACTGTAGTTCTGCCTCAGTAGGTGAGGAAAGTATCCCTGGAGTGGTTCCTGTTGAGTGGAACCGTGAAGAACAAGTAAGGTCATTCCGGAAGGACTAGGAGAAGGGAGCGTGGCGTGAGGAGAGGAAGGAACCCACAGTGCACGTTCTAGATTCTGGTGTGAAGCAGTGAAATGCAAGATAGTAGAAGGTGAGACCGAGGGAGTGTTGGGAGGTGACGCTGGTCGTGTGAGCAGCAGCCAGGTGATAAACGGCCTGTACGTGACCCTGAGGAGCTTGGATCCAATGTAGCGGGTGTTGGGTAGCTGCTGATGACATGTGTCGTTGTTTCCATGTGTTTGTTCATTTATTTTCATTTTAGAGGAGGACAGGAATGGTCAGGTGGATATCTCTGGGAGCTGGTGGAGGTGGGAGATCTGTCAGTTTTAGAGGAATATGATTGGAGGCAGGGAGGGTGTCAAACTAATTGGGGGAATCAATTTTGAAAGAATTGACTCTAGAAGTCTTAGGAGACATAAGAAAGCATTAGTTAAAAAAATTAAAGGGTAAAGTGAATGGAAACTTACTAGATAAAAAGGAGAAGGAATAAAGCATAATACTCTATCCATTTTACGTAGAAGAAAATTGAACATAGAGATTAAGAAATCAGTCTACACCTGGCGTTGGCAAACAATGTCCACAGGCCAATGTTCTGCCCACTGCCTATTTTGTAAAATTTTATTAGAATACGTCCATGGTCACTCATTTTCATATGGTCCGTGGCTGCTTTTACACTATGATGGAGGGTCGAGTAGTGCAACAGAGAATTCATGGCCCACTAAGCTGAAAATACTTAACTCTCTGGGTCTTTCTAGAAGAAGTTTGCTGACTACTAGTCTCTGTACATGGTTAGTAAGTGGTAGACCTAGGCTTCAAATCTTCCAGAGTGGGGATTGTATCTCTTTTGTTCACCTCTGATGGTGAGCATTCTACATTGTATCCAATATGTAGTAAGCCCTCATAAAAAAAAAAAAGAACAAGTCTTATTGAATGAATAAATGAACGAACAAACTAGCAAAGTCAAATCTACTTGATTTATAGCTCGTGCTATTCACCATTATTCTGTACTAATTCTTATAAAGATATTAAGCGGGAGTTAATATAAAAAACATATATTTTATTGAGTGCCAGCAATGTCCAGGCATTGTTCTTGGTGTGAGGATTTTTATGGGCCCTTGTCAATCTCACTGCTAACAGAGGAGGCAAGTGCTAATCAGATCATCCCAGAAATGATGTATAGCTGCGGTGTTGACAGGTATCATCAGATAAGATAAGGGCACAGTGCTATGGGAGCTGGGAGGATTTGATATAGTCAGAGAAGGCTTTCCTATATTCACCTGGCCCGTGGTCTGAAGAGTGTATAGATTTCAATTTGGCAGAGAGAACTACCTGTGCAAAGGCCCTGTGGCAGCGGAGAGGCAACAAAGAACAAAGAGAAGGCTGGCCATGCTGAGGGTGAGACTGGAGAGATGGGCAAAGGTTTTGTGATCAAGATACGGGAATCCGTCTGCTCCTAGAGCCAGGTCTGAACTTGGGCCACACATCTGGGCCTCAGTTGTATAGTATTTTAATCCAGAGAGAGTATGAGGTCACCAGAGAGGGTGTTGTGAGAGAAGATGGGGGCCTTGAGAAGAACTCTGGAACACACCACTAGAGAAGGACAAAGTATTGAGAACCTATGAAGAGATGCAAAAGCTAGGAACAAAACTTGGAGAACATGATGTGATAGAAAAGTTTGGAGGTGGAAGAACAGCTGATCAATTGTAGGCATGACATGTGTGTCCAAGAAGTGAAGGATTGAAATGTGTCCATTAGATTGTTCCATTGGGAAGTCACTGTGACCTTTGAAAGAGTAGATTGAGGGGAAGGAAGGAGGAAAGTTGGAGCTGCCGATCTGTAGAATGAATGAACAGAGAGGAAAGGGAAATGAGTACATACTCATTCATTTATTGAGCATCTGTGTATGAGGGATCCAGTGTTGATTAAAACCAGACATAGACCTTGTTCTCCTCCCCAGGATTCTCCTCTCCAGACCCCTTGCCCTTTGCTTCCATGGTTGGCTGACCCCTGTCTCGACACACCCACTCCTTCTTTGCTATTAATACATTTAGGCAGCTAGATCTAGCCTGGCTGGCCAGGAGACATTGTGACTCTTTAGGGCAACTTGGGGAGGCTTACTGTAAAGTGGGGGAGATGGACACTTAGTCACACAGTTTTCACAGCACCACCCCCAAAAGGTGAATGGACAATTTAAAACTCAAGTGTGTGCTATGAAGGAAAAAAAGAAGGTTCTGTGGGAATGTACAGCAAAAGGCAGGGGAAGAGTTTTTGTAGGGAAGAATTCTCTGAAAGTGATCCTGTAGCTGAAGGCAGCGTAGGTGTTAACTCTGTGAAGTCTGTGGGGAGGTGACATTTCAGGGTGTAAAGAAAAGCATGTGGCCAGGGCCCTGCAGTGCCAGAGGGTTTGGCAGCTCCAGGAAATAAGAAAATAAGTCTGGGTGCTTGTGGGCAGAGAGTGAGAGTGAGAAGTGCAGAGCCCAAGGCTAAAAGGTAGGCAAGAGCCAGAGCCCCCAGGTCCGTGCAGACCACCTTTAGGATTCGTGTCTTTATCCCAGGAGCAGTGGGAAGCCATGGAAAGGTATGGCCAGGGTCACCAGACCTAAGTTTTAGCAAGTGTTGTCTGCTGTTTGTCGAGAGAGCGTGAGCCTGTTATTCCTTTCTGAACCATCATGGGCGGGTGATCTCGCGAAGAATTCTCATCTCAAGGGGGTGTCAGTCCATCCTCTGAGAGTGTGCGCACCAAAGCTCTTCAGGGAAACACCAGCTCCCATACAATCTCTGCTACTTTGGCCTGACAGCATGAAAGTTTCTCCTGAAATCACTTGGAGAAAATTCACCTGAGGAGAATAATGTCCTTGTTGACTTTGTAAATTCAGGACACCTGAATTTCTGGATCAGCCAATTGCAGGCAAAAAGAAAAAAATGCAGGTGACTTCGGACAGAAATGATTTTAAGGGCCACTGGCTTTATTTAGGCTTGAGTTACCTCTGGGTGGTATCTCTCCTTGGGGTCTACCTGGGGACGTGACAGTAAAGCAGACACATGTTTTCAGAGACTTGCCCACTTCTGTACTCCTGTTTTTAGATCTGATGAATCAAGAAAGCCTTGCTGAGAGTAACTTACATGATTTCCCCCAAGAAGTCTAAATGTATGTTAAGAGGACTTGACTTCTGCTGGCATGGGGTGGGGGGGGGGGTGCGGAAATGATGGATTTTCAGAGAAAATAATGGCTGGCAGTGATGGGGGCTTTCTCTGCTACTCTTCCGATCGCAGTGGGTGGGTGGCCCCTTCCTCTGCTCCCAGTTAAGGCTCACCTCACCCAGCCCTGTTGCACCTGGTTTATTTTTGCCTCAATGATAAATAACCTTTCTCCCCCAAATTTAAAAATGTAATACTTCCCTGTCTTGTTCTTCCCTATCTTCTCCTGTTTCTAAACCCTTTCTGTCTCTCTCGCTCTCTTTTTCCAAGAGTTCCTCCTTAATCAGTTTTGCATAATATGTGTGGTACCATTACTTGAATTTCTTTTCATCCTTCCTGGTGCTGTTTATCCAAACACTCCCACAACTTTGTTCTCTGTGCTTATACTGATTGACTCATGAGGTGACACTGACTAGTGACCTTCTTTTTGGGCTCGAGTTGACAAAAGCTGATAGAAGAGGATAAAGAGTGGATGGAGGCATGCAACCAGCTCTTTCTTCATTAAGGAAGAAGCAGCTTATATGAATATAAGAGGAAGTTATGTTGTGAATATTTGGGGAATATTTGACTAGATAATTTGTTCAAGAAGAAAAGTAACATAATTAAGGCAAATAAAGGATGAGGGGCAATGCTCCCTAAGGGAAAAATGCAGTAGATGGACAGATTGATAAAAAGTGATTATACAGTGTCTACTTTGGAGATATTACTTTGTGCAAGTCCTGTATTTGTTACTATTAAAATTAGAAGAATTTGCCTGGGAAGGTAATACCTACATAGGAAAAGTGGGTTTAAAATGTGTTAAGCACTGGAAGTCCCCTTTTGCACATCTCCCCAGAAAAGTTGTTTCAATTCCAAAGAAGAAGAAAAAGGAAAAAAAAAATCTGTGAGGATGGAATGACTTGTGTGAATCGATTCATGTGTTGATGGATGAAGTTGCTACAGTGTAACTTTATGTCTATAACTTGGGTTTTGATTGTAATTTCAAGCAGCGTACTCCCAGATAAGCTAGATAAAAGGAATTGCTCTTTAACTAAGTTAGCAGTGATATGAACCAAAGGGATTTAAAAAAAATTTATCGTCAATTAATCTTTGTTTTGTTCTTTTTTATACGATTTTTAAAGTTTAAACTCTATTTACAGTTATTAAAAAATATTGGCTATATTCCCTGTGTTGTACCATACATCCTTGAGCCTATCTTACACCCAGTAGTTTGTACCTCCTACTTCCTACCCCTCTGCTGCCCGCCCCCGTAACCATTAGTTTGTTTTTTATATCTGTGAGTCTGCTTCTTTTTTGTTATATTGACTAGTGTGTTGTATTTTTTCAGTTCCAGGTATAAGTGGTATCATACAGTATTTGTCTTTCTTTGTCTGACTTGTTTCACTTAGCATAGTGCCCTCCAAGTCCATCCATGTGGCTGCAGATGGCAAACTTTTGTTCTTTTTTATGGCTAAGTAGTACTCCATTTTGTGTGTGTGTGTGTGTGTGTGTGTGTGTGTGTGTGTGTGTGTATAACCACATCCTCTTTATCGATGCATGTGTTGATGGACACTTAGGTTGCTTCCGTGTCTTGGCAATTGTAAATAATGCTGCTATGAGAATCAAAATGATTTTTTAAAATCCAGTATATCTTCAGTAATATTTTGCTTCTGTGTTAAAATTAGTAATATTTAGCTTCAATTAGAGCATTTTTTCCCTAAATATGAATAGTCTGCTATTAATAATGCAAGTGTTCTGGCTCTTTTTTAAAATTATGTTTTTATAACAGTTTTTACAATTTCCATTTTGTCAAGGTTTAGATAAATTTCATGGGTTTGAGCACACGGGTTTCTATTTACAAACCCAAGTTTTTAGCCATTATGCCATTGAAACTACTCTTCTATTCACCCTCCATCCCTCTCCCACAGTTCAAATTTCTTTACGAATGCCTTTGTCGGCATACACTTAGAATGACTAGCGCATGAGCCCGTGGAGGTTAGCTATTGCTCAATTATTTTTCTCCCAGTGGCTCATGGTCTAATCACCATGTTTTGAGATAGGACAGTTGGTCCTATTTTATGAGTTGCTCCGTACTTCTTTATAGGTTGTAAGCAGATGAAGAAACTGATTATTACGATGGTAAATTGTGAAAACAGGCATTTAACATGTCACCACCTGTCTCATTCAGACAGTTGCAGAAAAACTTAGGCTGTACTTCGAGTTTCCGAGATATACTGTGTTTTGAGTATAGCTTCCTATCCTATGTCATTAAGAGCTCGTGGTGTAGGCAGTTAACTGACCTGTTTATCCCAGCATGAGTCTATCGTGCAAATGCACGTGCTACAGACTTGGAGTTGGCCCCTCTGTGCCTGCATGGGGGTAGTAGAAGGAAATGGAGCCCTGGCCAGTCTGGCAAGGTTGGGAGAAGTGGTAGAAATGCCATTTGCTTTAGAACTGTTTGCTTTGCATTGGAAATTGAGATGTGGCCCCCATCCAGCTGGCAGTGAAGAGGGGGCCTGACTCGTAGATTTTGTCCCCCATGCTTGTGAAAATAAAAGTGGATAGGTGGCCATCGGTGAAATTGAAACCTTTTACAGCAGAGTCATAATATCTAATAGGAAGAAATACTTTCGTGTTTTGTGGTTGTTCCTTTTTCTAATTTTTTCTTTTGTTTCTCCAGGGATAGGTTCTTTCTTGTGCACCCTCAGTCTTTCCATTTATATAAACTTATGAGCCTTCCATACTTAATATATTTATTCTTAAAGTTCAGTTTTAACTTCATGAGGACATGGATCTTGGCTTATTGCTGGGGCCTCAGCAAACAAAATAGTACTGGGACATACTGTGGGCTCAATAAATGTTTATTGAAAGGAATTGCAGTTTAATCCATGACTCACTCTTCATTCCTTGATTTTTCTGTTTGAGTGAACTAGCTGTCCAGCGGGCTTGTGAGGATGATTTATATTTTCCTCCAAATGAAGGGTGAAACAGAGAGCTCATAGGTTATTCTGGTATAAAATAGACCCCTTTGAAAACCAGCCTGAGGCTTTTTTTTTTTTTCTTTTTTTTAACATAGGACACTCTGGTTTGATCTTCTGACAAAAATACTACTTCTAGTTACTGTGCAGTCTTTGTTACACTTATAACCTCTGGAACACTGAGATGGCAACACATTCAAGTCTTTGTCTTTAAAGATCTTGCCTTTTGAGTTGGTTATTGGCAGTTCATATTTAGCTGGAATTGCATCTGTAACATTTTAATATGTACTTTATATTTCAAGGTAAAAAACACCAAAAAACCCCACCCCAATCCAAAGGGATTGTTTTTAAAATTACTGTTTTTTTGTTTTACAAAAATACAGAATAATTGAAATACTGCAGTAATGGTATTTTCTATGACGTTTCATCATTTCCAATTTTGTTTGTAGAGATTATAAGCTGTGGTCTCTTAGTCTTCAAAGAGTTTAGGAATTAGATTTCCCTTTTAAGTTGACCACATTTCATGGGTTTTAGTTTCAATTATTATGAAGCCATAGAGATGAAAATTCAATGTGTATGATAAGAACAGTTTTTTCCCTAGGAAGTGGGTCTAGTTTGCAATTGAGTGTAGTGATTTCCAAACCAGCTCATCATTGGGATACCCTGGTGAGCTTTTAAAAATAAACATAGCTAGACACAGACCTATACTTTGGAAGTGCCCTTTCTATCTTTATTTTTTAAAAAACTCCCTCATAGTTTCTGATGATAAGCAAAGTCCGGTTTAGAACACTGGATCAATGAATTCAGAGTAATGAGTATGATTTGTCTATTGCTCTATTGATTGTACTTACTCTCTTCTATGACCTGAGACCTGCTTCTGACCATGACCAACTCTCGGATGATGAGGCAGGTAAGGTCCTCTTCTCTGAAGACAGCTCATTTTGATAACCACGTCAAGAAGCAGGCTTGTCTCTGGGAGCTTCTTTCTTTTTTTTTTTTGGATCAATGGTCAGTGGAGGGGTGTTGTTGAATTGCCACTAGTTGAGACACAGTGGTCCTTTCCAGAATTGACTGGAGTTGGAATTCAGAAACTCAACTCCCTTTTAGACGTCATAGCTTCTACCTCTGCCTTGGTGTAGGAGGTGTTTCAGGAGTGTGTGAGCAAATGGCCCTGGAATCAGATCGCATGGGATTCTGCCTCTGCCATGTCCTATATGTGTTTTCTTGGCAGCAAAATTTTAACTTCTGAGAGCTCCTGTTTTCCCATTGGCAAAATGGGAAATATGTGATGGCAGTCTTTAGAGAGGTAAAACTGAAACTTTGCTTTATCATGCTGGTTAATAAACGCCATAAAGCAATAATAATAATAAGATAAGGTTGTTGGAGATATGAGATAATGCCTATGCAAGCAAAAAAGTAAGTGCTAAGTAAATGTTAATGGCTGGTATTTTTACTGTTAATATTACCACAAGTTTTGAATAAAAACTCTACAGACAACTTGCCATGATTGATTTGAAGCAGTATTGCTCATAATTGTTCATCACTTTTGTCCTCTAGAATTTTTATTCATTTCACAAATACTGACTTAGTTCTGACTATGTGCCAAACAGGGTTACTGTGCACTGGAAATCCTGTAGTGAACAAAGGAGACAATACATAACTGATAGTTTAAAATTTGACACTTCATTGCCATTTGACATCCCCACCATTTAACCATACTGAAGACCAAGAGAAAGGCTGAGATACTTAACCAATTTTAGATTTTGTGTATTTGCCCACACCAGGCATTGACCAGCATGAGAAATAGCAGCAGAAGTGCTGACAGTGTGCTCTTAATATCTTCTGCTGGTCTGCCCTCTGCCTCCATCTGTCCTCGGCCAATTGCTTTTCCAACCAGTAAGGCTCAAACACTGCCTTTTCTGTAAAACATTCTTTGACTTTTCCTCTCCTCCCCTCCCCCTCCCCCTCCTCCACTCTCCACCCACCTCCTTCATGGAATTTTGCTTGTATTCCACTTACAGCACTTATTACCACTTTATCCTTTCTACTACCATTAGTTATTTTCACCCTAATAGGCTGTAAGTAAGGAAATGACCTCCAGATCTTTGCATGATCCTGGCTCTTAGGACAGTTCCTAGCACATATTAAGTAGTTGGTATGATGCAGAGTTAATTGAGAGAGAACAAGAAATCTCAGTCTACATTTCTCCACTGCTCTGTAAAACAGGAGTAAATAATACCTACCTACAGGGTGGTAAAGATAAGTGAGAATATTATTCATATATATATGAATGTTGGCACAGCATATTCATATTATTCAGGCATAATTGACATATGATACACTACACATATTGTGAAGGTATATATTTTGATAAATGTTGATATATTATACACCTGCAAAATGACTACCTCCGTCAAGACAATGCACATGTCCTTTACCCTCAAAAGTTTCCTTGTGCCTCTTTATCATCCCTCCTTCTCACCCAGCTCAGCCCTTCTCCCCTCATCACCAGGCAACCACTGATGTGATTTCTGTCATTATAGATTAGTTTGCATTTTCTAGAGTTTAATAAATAAGGATTTATACAGTATGTACTCTTTTTTGGGAGCAGGGGGTCTGGCTTCTTTCAACCATAATTAATTTGAGATTCAGCAGTGTTGTGGCTGAATAGCTTGTATGAATAGCTTATTCCTTTATATCGCTATGTAGTATTCCTTTGTATGGATTTACCACAGTTTGTTTATCCAGTTACCCTTCAGTGGACTTTTGGGGTTGTTTCCAGTCTTGGAATATTAAAAATAAAGCTCCTGTAAACTTTTGCATACAAGTCATTGTATAAATGCATCCTTTCTTTTCTCTTACATGAATACCTGAGAGTGGACCAGCTGAATCATACAATAGGCATATATTTAAGAAACTTCCAATTTTTTTCCCAAAGTGGTTTCACCACTTTCTATTCTCACCAGCAATGTATGAGAGCTACATTTTTTTTTTTTTTTTTTTTGCGTTCTCTCTAATACTTGGTATGGTCAGTCTTTTTAATTTTCTGGTAGGTGTGTATAGTGATAGACATGTAATGCTAGCTCATTGTGGTTTTAATTTGCATTTCCCTTTATGACTGATAATGTAGAACATCTTCTCCTGTACTTATTTGTTATCTGTATACCTTCTTTTGGTGAAGTGTCTGTGCAAATCATTTGCTCATTTTAAAACTGGGTTGTTTGTCTTATTTATTTTGAGAGTTCTTTATTTCTTCTGGATCTAGAGGTCCTTTATCAGACATATGCTTTGCACAGGTTTTCACCCAGTGTGTGTTTCGTCTTTTCATCCTATTAATAGTGTCTGTTGAAGAGCAAAAGTTTTGAATTTTGATACAGCCCAATTTATTAATTTATTCCTTTACTGTCATTTGGTGTCATTTCTAAGAACTCTTTGTCTAACCCAAAATCATAAAGATTTCCTCCTAATTTTTATTCTAGAAGTTTTACAGCTTTAAGTTTTATGATCCATTTTGAAAAATTTTTGTATATATTGGAAGATATGGGTTGAAGTTCATTTTCTTACATATGGATGTCCAGTTGTTCCAGTATCATTTGTTGAAAAGACTGTCCTTACTCCATTGCATTGCCTTTGTATCTTTGTCAAAAATCAGTTGTTCATGTATATGTCGGTCTCTTTCTGTACTCTCTGTTCAGTTCCAGTGATCTGTCTGTCTTGACGCCAATATCAAAATTTCTTGCTTACTGTAGGTAGTAAGTCTTTTTAAAAAAAATAAATTTATTTATTTATTTTTGGCTGTGTTGGAGCTTCGTTGCTGTGCACGGGCTTTCTCTAGTTGCGGCGAGCGGGGGCTACTCTTCCTTGTAGTGTGAGGGCTTCTCATTGCGGTGGCTTCTCGTTGTGGACCACGGGCTCAGTAGCTGTGGCTCGCGGGCTCTAGAGCGCAGGTTCAGTAGTTGTGGAGCATGGGCTTAGTTGCTCCACGGCATGTGGGATCTCCCCGGACCAGGGCTCGAACCCCTGTCCCCTGCATTGGCAGGCGGATTCTTAACCGTGCTCCACCAGGGAAGTCCGCTTGTAAGTCTTGAAAAGTCAGGTGGTATCTGCCCTCCAATTTGTTCTTCTGTTGTTATCTTTTAAAGTAAAATTTAATGGTTAATTGTTGTGTATATGGTAACAGTTTTTAGAGAGGTAAAATTGAAACTTTGCTTTATTACTCTGGTTAGTGAATGCTATGATCTGGCATTCTGCTAGGTGTCTTTCTCTTAAGATACTTTAACTGAAGCATTTCAGAATTCTCCCAAATAGCAGAGGGGTGAGTTATGTATAAGTCCATTTGTTTAATCTTCAATTTTTCCAAGTCTGATTTTTCATGGTCTTTAATGATATCATTATTTAACATTTAGGAAGTGACTTCAGAGTGCTTGTCACAAGACTGATTAAACCCTGGTAGCTTCCGAAGTGGATTGCAGAATCTGCCCAGGAGGACTGTGATTGAGTTTCTTTTTGCTTATTTTATAAGATGCCTAAGTGGAGAGGGTCTAGAATGAACACTGGCAACCGTTAGACCGTTGGGTGTGATTTAGAATAGATGCTGTCAACACACTGCCTTTTCTACTTCTTTGCTCACAAGTATACAATAAACCAGCAGCTTTTATTTGTTGGCTACTTAATATATACTGGTCACTGTGCTAAGTACTTTACATAAATTGTCACATTTGGTACTTATGTTGTCAGTGTGAGGGAGGTGCTGTTAATGACTGTTCTGCTTGGAAAGAAGTTAAACACTTTATTGAATGCCACACAAATAGAGTGATGGAGTTTGTATTTGATCTTCTCCCCGTGTCCCCAGATAATCTTATGTTGCTAACCACTATGCTGTAATACCCTTAGTATTGATACTTAAAGAATGAAAGGGATTTAAAACTTGACATATAACTTAAATAGGCTGTTTATCTCTGGAATTTTTACTTTCTATGTCCCAAACTTTCCTGTATACGATCTCTTTGGAAGCATTGGATGAGAAAAGCTCATCCAATATTTAGAGATGGGGCCCTGTGGGTCAATCTGCTTGAATGAATAAATGGGTCATTTATTCGTTGAGTAATTCAACACAAATCTGTTAAGTATTTATGTGCCAGGCACTGTTAGAGGTGCTGAGAAAACAGCAGCGAAACAAACAGAAAAACAAATAAAAAACCACAAAGGTCTTTCTTTCATGAAGGTTGTATTCTACTGGGGAGAGACATCATGGACAGCCCTGAGATTATACGGATGAAATTAGTCTACAAGTAGATGTAGTATTCTCCTCCAATCCCAGTCTAAAGGCCTGGATTACAGTGACAAAACTTATAGCTGAAATTACCTTTGATTTCAGACAGGAGACCCAGCCTTCTGTCCCTGTCAGTTTTGAGCACTATCTAGTTTGGGGAGATCATCTGCTTTACCTTAGCTTAGGCCATTGGCTGTGCTTTCTAATATTGAGTTTTCCTCAAGACCACTCATCTCTCCACATACTCTTTAAATGTATGAGAGCAAACTCCCCAAAACTTGAGAATAAACAGTATCTGAAAGAAAGAAGAAACAAGATATTTCTTCTGGGCTCAAAAAGAGTTTCTCAGAATTGTCTCAGGAGAGGCTTAAAAATAGTAAATATTTACTTGGCTTGAGTTTAAAATTGACCAGTATTTCCCTTCATCACCTTCTTCCCATTAAAAATAATTACTAGGTAGTTGAATTTTTAAAAATTTGACAATTAAAAAATAGTTGCACCTTAAGAAACATAACAAAATCATTATTGTTAAAAGTCATATTAAAATAGCAATATTAAATAATACCAAATAAAATAATGGTAAGACTTTTTTTTTTTTTTACCACATTGATATTTGTGTATTTGTGGTTTGTTTACTACATTGCTATTTAATCCCTTGCAGTGTGTGGCGAAATGGACCCTTATACACTGCTGATAATAATGCAAATTAGTGCAGTTTTTCTGGATGAAAATTTGGCAAAATGCATTAAAAGCTTTAGTGTTTTGTTTATGTTCTTTTATTTGGTAATTCCACTCAGGATTTATTTTTCTCCTTAGGAACAATCTAAGAGCTTTTCTTCCTATAGGAGCAAACACAGTTTCTGAAGATTTGTATTAGAGTTAGTTCCTTTGTACTATCAGTTTTGCTTTTAAGTTGAGATTATTTATGTGATAAAAATTTATTTAATATAAGTCCTTAGAAAGTACGTCTTTGATGATTATGATTATAGGAAAAGGTGATTTTCTTTACATGCTGCTAAAATTCTGTTAAGTTTAAACCACACTTCCAGGAGATGATATTATAAAAGTTGAGACATTAATGCTGTGATTATTTGACTTTTCACATGAAAGGCCACAGAGGTGATTCTTAGTTATCATATAAGGTTTTAATCTTCTGTATTAACTATGAATATCATTGTTAGTGATGTATTTAAATAGTGAATCTATTTGTATACAAAAGTTTTCATTTTAAAAAAAGTTGGGCTTCCCTGGTGGCGCAGTGGTTGGGAGTCCGCCTGCCGATGCAGGGGATGCGGGTTCGTGCCCCGGTCCGGGAGGATCCCACATGCCGCGGAGCGGCTGGGCCCGTGAGCCATGGCCGCTGAGCTTGCGCGTCTGGAGCCTGTGCTCCGCAACGAGAGAGGCCACAGCAGTGAGATGCCCTCATACTGGGAAAAAAAAAAAAAAAAAAAAGAAAAGAAAAGATTTTCCAATCTAATGTTATAGATTGACAATTTAACTATAATGTTTATGGGTTAGTTCCCTAATAATATTATTAACAATAATTTTCTCTGAAATAATTTTATAAACAGTTTATACTTTATTTTTTTTAACTTTTTCGTTTTACTTTGGAAAATTAATGAAGCACAAATGCAAATGGGACAAATGAAAATGAAAGATCTCTTCCTATGGCTTTTATTCTTGAACCACTTTCAAGGAAGGTAGAAGTAGTTAAATGGAAACAAAACTAAAAGACAAGCAGTAAATAGGAAAATAGTATCAATAACGTAAATGACAGGCATAGGATTAGTAGCCACAATATATAAAGAAGTTCTAAAAATCAATAAGAAAACAGTGGGTTGAGAGGAAGGGCAAAGAAAGATAGACAATTTACAAAAACTCAACCCGATTTATAATTAGAGAGCTGCAAATTCAAACGATAACATATACTATTTTATGTACAACCAGATTGGCAAAAATTAGAAAGCCTGATAATACCATACCATATTTGGACAGAACAGGGAAATCAAAACCCTTATATGTTGTTAGTGGGACCATAGATTGTTCAAATACCTTGGGAACAATTTGGCAACATTTAATAAAGTTTTCAATGTGCAGAGCCTACCATCTAGCAATTCCATTTCAAGGTTTATGTCCTAAAGAAAGTACAAAGGAGACACAGGAATGTTCACTGTGGCATTGCTTCTGATTGCAACAAATCACAATCAAACTAAATGTCTATCAGTAATGGGATGGGTTACATCATAGCATCAGGAAGATATATGAATTAGATGTGTATATGTTATTGTGGATAGATCTGAGCAATGTAATATCAAGTGATAAAAGCAAGTTGGTTCAAATATACATATGGTCAACGTTTGTGTTTCTTTAAATAAAATCATCCAAAATAACACAGATGCTTTATAGGTGCTGTGTTGTAAATGCATAAAACATGGACTGGATGGATACACAACAAATTCTGTGTAATGGTTGCCTCTGGGGAGGGAGAAAGGGGGCTAAGACTGCACGAGGGAACCTAAGGGACTTATTATTATCTCCAGTATTTAATCTAAAGCCAACATGGGGATATTTACATTTTTTTCACTCTGGGTGCTGGAAGATGGTTATTAGTATATCATTCTTCCCAAATTTTAAAAATTGAAAACAAAAAAGGAGCGATCACTTTAAGGTAAAAAAAAGTAATGAGTCAATCCCAACCTAAGAGACTACCAAAGTGCTTTATCATAGAAGCTTATCATCACTTTGCTTAGTTAGCTTCCTCGGGTACAGTCTTGGGTATTTTTTAGTTGTGTTCCTTGTTGCAATTTCCCCTTACACTGTAATTATCTTTGAGGCAGGAGCTTTACCTGTGATTTCTTTGAAGTCAAGCGTCTTAAAGTTTCCTAAAGAAAAGGTGACACTCATTCTTTAAGCTGCTTGTAAAAATTGTTAGAAAGCTTCTCAAACCTGTTGGAGTCAGTATTGGGGAGGGTGTGGGTAAGAGGCCACTCAGATCCTCTTTTGGTGGGACTGTAAGTGGAACAGCCTTTTGGCAGAGAGTTTGAGCAGTCTCTACCAACATGTAAAACAGGCACTCTCTTTGCCCAACCATCTTCCACCTTAAAGATTCCAGCCCCCGCAAAGATCATATAACAGTGCAATGTGTTCGTGAATGCAACAATATCCAATTCTGTATTACTTACTATAGTAAAAATTGGGAGCCACCTAAATACCCCTCAATCTGGGAATTATTGAAAAATATATTAATAGAATGGAACACTAGGTGGGTGCTTTTAAAAAGGGAGATAGATCTAGTTGTCTATAATATAATAATACATATTTTTTAAAAAGCAAACTACGAAAACGTATGTATCACACAACCAAATGTTTGTTCTAAATGCATATATTATACACTACCAAATGTAAAATAGCTAGCTAGTGGGAAGCAGCCACATAGCACAGGGAGATCAGCTCGGTGCTTTGTGACCACATAGAGGGGTGGGATAGGGAGGGTGGGAGAGAGATGCAAGAGGGAAGAGATATGGGGATATATGTATATGTATAGATGATTATCTTTGTTATAAAGCAAAAACTAACACACCACTGTAAAGCAATTATACTCCAATAAAGATGTTAAATTAAATAAATAAATGCATATATTTTATGTATGTGATTATATTTTTATTTAATTCTATTTGAATTAGCCTAGAAATATAAAAAGTACATGTCAACTCTAAAATTGATTAAAGAGTAGAACTCAAAAAGAGGAATGAGATGGGGCATTGTGTTCTAGATTTACGTTTGTCTCTATTGTTTTAAGATTTTTTTTTGAATTTAATTTTATTTTTTTTATACAGCAGGTTCTTATTAGTCATATATTTTATACACATCAGTGCATACATGTCGATCCCAGTTGCCCAATTCATCACACCACCACCCCCCGCTGCTTTCCCTCCTTGGTGTCCATACATTTGTTCTCTACATCTGTGTCTCTATTTCTGCCCTGCAAACTGGTTCATCTGTACCATTTTTCTAGGTTCCACATATATGTGTTAATATACGATATTTGTTTTTCTCTTCCTGACTTACTTCACTCTGTATGACAGTCTCTAGATTCATCCACGTCTCTACAAATGACCCAATTTCGTTCCTTGTTATGGCTGAGTAATACTCCATTGCATATATGTACCACATCTTCTTTATCCATTCGTCCGTCGATGGGCATTTAGGTTGCTTCAATGACCTGGCTATTGTAAATAGCACAGCAGTGAACGTTGGGGTGCATGTGTCTTTTTGAATTATGGTTTTCTCCGGGTATATGCCCAGTAGTGGGATTGCTGGGTCATATGGTAAGTCTATTTTTAGTTTTTTAAGGAACCTCCATACTGTTCTCCATAGTGGCTGTATCAATTTACATTCCCACCAACAGTGCAAGAGGGTTCCCTTTTCTCCACACCCTCTGTAGCATTTGTTGTTTGTAGATTTTCTGATGATGCCCATTCTAACTGGTGTGAGGTGATACCTCACTGTAGTTTTGATTTGCATTTCTCTAATAATTAGTGATGTTGAGCATCTTTTCATGTGCCTCTTGGCCATCTGTATGTCTTCTTTGGAGAGATGTCTATTTAGGTCTTCTGCCCATTTTTGGATTGGGTTGTTTGTTTTCTTAATATTGAGCTGCATGAGCTGTTTATATATTTTGGAGATTAATCCTTTGTCCGTTAATTTGTTTGCAAATATTTTCTCCCATTCTGAGGGTTGTCTTTTCGTCTTGTTTGTAGTTTCCTTTGTTTTAAGATTTTTAAATGAGCTTGTTTCATCATTGTTTAATGAGCAACATAGTAGTGTTACTGGTATTTGCGTGACATTTCTGTCCAAATATATGAAGGAAGCATGTTGTGTGTTGCATTTCATGTTTTATGCCATTATTTTTCTTTAGGAGATCTTCTTCCTTGAGAGCTCTCATTTGCCCTACGTTTGTAATATAAGGTTTTTCTGAGGTTCCAAAGGAGAAGCTGAGATAATGGAGCAGTGACATAGTTGAGCCTGCATGAAGGTGACTCAGTTTTCAGCCCCTGAGATACTTGAGCACCAGGCGCGGTGATGAACTGCATCTCATTTATGATAATGCAGTCGACTCTTCTTGGATATAAATAACAGCACAGCTTATTGGACAGGAGGGTAGAGCCAGGCAGTTCCACAGGTGTCACCAGCATGTAAACTAAGCCAGTGATTTTATGTCATCATAACGAACGTGCTAATAGCATGATAAAATGCATGCCCTTGAATTCTTTTGGTGCTAGTACCTACTCAGCCTTTCCATATCCAGGATGACAGAAAGATGTAACTGGCTTTCGTGAATGCATTATAGATTTGATATTGCACTTTTTATTGACTGTGACACGATGGATTTTGGCATTTTAAATAAGAGGGGAAATTCTCCCTCGTTTTGAAATGTGAATTAACAAAATGCGTATTCTTGGGAGAAGTTGGTTTTGTGGGCTTCCTCATTTGTTTCTGTTGTGGTACCCCTTCTGCTCCTTTATTAGAGAGACTTACACACAGTTCATACTCATCAACACTTGCTATCAGAATTGAACAATTTTGGTTTCAAAGAACAATTTTGCATTTCAAAAGATATTTAAACTGGACCATGCAGTGAACACCCTCTAGCAGATGAACTTGACCCCTGTTCTGTATTTATTGTCTGTCTGTGCAGAAATGGTTACTTCCTCCAGCTTAGGGATGCTTCATCCACTTGTGAGGTGGCAGTAGTGGACACTTACCTACCCCATGGGGGTGTTGGGTCAGTGCCATCACTGCGCAGTGTCAGATGAGTAAATATGTGAACAAGGGTGACTGCTAAAGGCTGAGACTTTTTGCAGGGGTGGACTGTAATAGTTGCCTGGTTGTTTTTAACTAAGAGACTAAGAAGAGGAACCCTGAGCTTGTCTTCCTCTAGGGGACCTGAACCTGTAAAAATGATGAGCAGTTCAGGATAGTTCACTATCCATTCAGTATTTGCATGTTTATTGGATACCTGCTATGAACAATGTGTACTGAGCATAGGAGGAGATGTAGAGCCTAATTTAGTAGGTTCTAATGGAATGGAAACATCGTAAAGTAAGTGTCCTTTTTTTATATAACAAACAGCACTGGTATTCCATGGATCAATCACTGTGCAATACACAGATCCAAACATGGATTTTAAGCATCACCAGTTGCTCTTTTCTACAAAGTTGAATAGAGACACTTACCACCTGCTTCCACAGACTACATTTAATTGTAAGGTGTAGCCAGAGAGAAATGCTAGCAGCTCATTTCACTTGTTTCCACTGGGAAGAAATTATCAGAGAATCCATTCATTTGTGGTTTTTCCATACCATAGAATCCTTTTCTAAACCAGAGCTTGTATTCGTTTAAATGCAAGAAGTGTACATCACCATCAGGCATAATAAAAATGGATCATACCATATAGTTCTTGTTGGTGTGAAAAGTTCCTAATACTTAAAAATTAATAAATGAACACCCCCTTTATATATATGTACATAAGTATATCTGCATACATGAATGCACATATTCATATATATTTCGGTATGTACCTATTTCTATAATATATATATATATATATATATATATATATATATACATCTACATATATATTTATAAAAGTAGCCAAACCTTAGCCCTGTATCAGAATTTTTAATAGCTAGCAACATTGGTTAATTTTAAAGAGATTTGTTGACAGGATGTTGGGATACCTGCAGAGTTATTAGGTAGGTAAGAGAACTAGGCTTGGAGCCATGAAGCTGAAACACCTCAAACCACAGCATAGAACTGGTCTGTAGAACAACCACTGAAGCCTGCTCTATTGCCCCTACTGCACCAGAAACCCAGTATTCCCGCACCATGACCACCCTCAGTGGTGCCCACTACTTATCTCTAGCACATCAGTCCCATGCAAGTACATCCGATTGGTGGATCCTAAGTCACTTGTTCTCTCCTGAGCTGTAAGGGAGGCAGGAAAAGAAATACCTATGATTCTCTACTTCTGTGGTAGAAGGCTGGCTCTGCAGCGAAAAGAACTTGGCAAATTGTTATAATCATACCAGAAAGTTTGAAAGGTAGAGAAGATGAAAATATCATATTCCGTTGTTCTGATATAAAAGTATTTTAAAATACAATTTTCTTAGTTTTAAAAAAATTCATGTTTTTCTGTCAGTGCAATTATAGCTTTTATACTTTCATATCTGCATTTTATTTTCAATATCATGTGTTTTTATATTGCTATATATGTCCCATATGTATCATTTTTAATACAAATGAATGTACTTAGTCATTCTTCTAATGTTGGAGATTGCTTATACATTTTCATTATTATGAAAAATGATGTGGTGGATATGTTCATAACTGAAGCTTTGGCATCTAGATGTTGGATTTAGGTGTTAAGAGCCCAGAGAGAAGTCTTATTAACTCTCCATTCTCTAGTTAAAAAAATCAATACGTGTAACTTACACCTTTCTCTAATTTCAACATAGACACACTCCTGACTCCTTTTGATGTGAAATTTTATAGGTTCATAATTGAGTGAGTTAAATTTGGGGCTGTTTAAACCTTTAAAAACATTTTATGTAGGCAAGCTATATTTGTCAAGCAAAAATTTACTAAATAGCACTGCTTTTTAATTTAATATTAGGAAAACAGATCTATGACCAAATAGTAAGTATCCTGTATCTAGACTAGGTAATTTGATAGACATCATAATAGGCTTATGGCTGTCACATGACTATTAACATTTAAAGTGACACATTTCCGGTTTATCAAGATCACACATTTTGGAATGAAATTCTCCTTACTTCGTGGATGTTCTGAATCAATTACAGTATTTACAAGTATACTCTTTTAGAATTAAATGATATTATCATAAAATGAACATACCATGGTTTATTAGCCAGCTCCCGTGGTAAATCTGTCAACCTACTATTGCCATCTTTAGAAGACTTGCTCTCTCCTGTAGGATTGTGGTTCATGCAACGTATTGTTTATTAGAAATAGAAACGTAGCACAGTGCACTAAGTCAGACACTGTACTAAGAACTAGGGGACAAGAACAAGAAGGCCATCTGTTCCGCCGTCAAGGAGCTCGCATCAAGAAGGTGGTTTTATAGTCTGGAAAGAAATGTGAATAGATGCTTTTGAAAAACCACAATAGACTGTTTTGGGAAATAATGACCAAAAAACTCATTTGTACATTTTTAAGTTGTTGGCATTTAGGTTAGTGTGCATGATCTGGGGACTCAGGTCTGGAAAATTGTTAGGTATTGTTCATCATTTTTGACTTTGAAATCTGGGGATATTTGACTTGATACAGTTCCTGCCCTCTTTTTTTTTTTTTTTTTTTTTTTGCCACTGTTGATTAGCCCTTCAACAGGGTCTGGGGTGTAATTCTGCTCTTAGGTGAGGGTGGTTGCATGTATGGCATGATGTAAAACACATTAGTGTGGTGAAATTGGAAGGGTTAGGAGGAAGCATAGGATTTTTCCACATTAAGTCTTTCCTTCTATCATATTCCTTGTATTCTTCTTATTGATGATTCCATGTCTACTCCCTTGATACCTGGCGCAGGGCTATTTGTAGCTCCAAGTATTTCCTAGAATTGGGACCTTACAGCATATAGTTAAAGAGTAGGGCAAGTAAAATATAATTTAAATTAATAATCCAAATCAGAGCTCTACTCTCAGAGATTAAATTGGATGTGATTTGCAGGATCTTGGTGGGTCAGTTGGCGAGTATGTTTTGTGTTTTAGAGATGTGTATAAATCCCCCTTTAGGGAAGATAGAGCCCTGGTCTTTTTCAACAAGATAACTTTTGTTCCAGTCCTGCTAACCTTGCCTGTGTCCACGTTAAAATTCTACTTTGATCAGTAGAAAGATAAATACTATAATGCTGTCAGGATTTCTCTCTCTTTATAGAATGATTTCTGTGGCTTTTTTCCCTTCCCTTTTCTCATTTTTATTTTCTAAATTTTCTCCAACCGTATACTTTACATCTTTTAATAATAAAGGTCATAAAATTTTTGTTTCCTCCCTAGTCTTGAGGGCAATAATAAGTTCAATAAAAGTCTGTCAGTGGTTTTTCTCTGATACATTCCTTCTTGAGGTGACAATTTTGGAGTTCTTTAAATAAGCACGTTTGCCATATCACTTGTAGCACAGCATTGGTGACTCCTGAGAAGTGAAGCCTCGATGAATCCTGTGTATTTTGGTTCGTTTGGAACCCAGCAAACTTGCGTTTAGATCTCTGATGGTGTGAGAGCAGGCAAGTGACATTGGACTAGTTATTTAACCTCTCTTTTCGGTTTCCTCATCTGCAAACCAGACTAGTGATAGCACTTCACTATTGCTGTGAGCATCAAGTAAGGTTCACATCTGTAAAGGCCCGAGCCTATGCCTTATACAGAAGAGATGCTCCATAGAAGTTAATTTTCTTCTGTAATTTTATTTTCTTTAAACAGAGAGGGTAAAACTTGTGTTAAAACTCAGTCTCCTACCCTCTGATGACCATTTTGAATATGGATAATTACATGGCTTGTTGTTAAGTAAATAATCTTGTCGTATCTAAAGGAAAGCCAACCAAAAATATTGCATTATCTGGCTTTTCATGACATGCTTTTCCTTAAGGAAAAAGAAATCATTTCTATTTTTTTCTCTCTCTCTCTCTCTCATTTTATATCAAAGGATAATTTTGTAAACATATTCAGTGGTAAAGTTATAACTGCATCATTGCATATTGCAATACTAAAGGGAGAGAACACTCAAATTCAGTTATTGCAATGCAATAATTTTTTAGAGTACTAATTAGATAAAACACAGAATATAAGGAAGCTTCAGTTTAGCAGTTGAAATTCACTTATCATGTTGCTAAAACTAAGAGCCCATTTATGGTCATTTAGAGCCACACTCCAGGCATCATTTGAGACAAAAACTTTTTGAGATGATATTGTTTAATTAGTGCAATTTCTTTTCACTTCAGCTTTTTGTTTGTTTTTCCTTTGAGTGTTTACATATTTTTTTTTCCCCTAAATGTAGAGGATGGGGAGGCAGACAGCAAAATAAAGCCAGAGCTAATACCTTTAAGACCAAAAAGAATTTGCCAATGAAATGATCAGGATTAAATTATTTTATATAAACGCCCAAGGCAACATTCGTGTGTGTGTGTGTGTGTGTGTGTGTGTGTGTTTGTATGTCTAAGAACTGTTTAAACATTTTTTTATGACTTTTATGATGGGAAATTTGCAAGATACTTACAAGTAGGAAGAATAGCATAGTGACCCTCCTCGAGCCCCATCATTCAGCTTTAACAGACATCAGCATTTGCTTCACTTCTACTTCTACTGCTTAAAGCAGTTAGAAAATAAAAATCTGTGTGTCACATACAAAATTATAAATTAATGGCTTTGAAAGTTGTTCAAATATACTGAAAAAAATAATTCCTTTTTTAAGATATAGGAAATGAATTGATGAAAACTTTGTTGTTTTGTTATTGTAGTTTGGGAGAGTAAGGAGGATTTATGTGAAATGTCAAACTAAGAACTGACGTACTCTGGCTTTGTTTGCAAGTACAGTAATGTTCCTTTAGTATTTATCAGATAGAAAAGACTTCTAAGTGATATTGCCAATGCACTCACAGTTGCCAGTGCACTCAGAGATGCCAAAGCAAGTTCCCAGTGTGCTTTTTGAATCATTAGAATTGTTTGGTTTGGTTCTGTGTAGTTTTAGGGCACAGTTGATCGTTATCGTGTAGAACTGATAATTCTCAATTTACTTTTCCCACCCACATCACTGTCCAGAACTCAAGATGATACGAGATCTTTGAGTTTGAATTAAGCTTTTCACAGTGACGATGACATTTCCTCCTCCTTCCATTGAACTAAAAGGTGTCCTTTGCATGTTAAGACCAGGCATGAAATAACTATTGACTATGAAACTCAGGTACATGTGGAAGTGCATCAGGAGTTGATGAGGTATCTATGCCATTCCTTTGGCTTGACTGGTTTTGTTGCCTTTTTTTCTGAAATCTACTCCAGAGAGGTTTGGGGTGTTGAATTGAGACAGCATCTCTTAGTGTAGGGCTTCTCCACTATCGAGATTGGGGCCGGGTCATTCCTTGTAGAGCGGGCCTGTGCTGTGCACTGTAGGATGTTTGGCATCATCCCTGGTCTCTACCCACTAGATGCCAGTAGCAGCCACCCGACTGTACCCCCAGTGGTGACAACTAAAAATGTCTCCAGACATTCCCACATGTTCCTCAAAGAGTAAAATTGCCTGTGGTTGAGAATCACTGTTGTAGAGTGTAGGACCATCTTACGTGTAAAGTTGTGTGTGGGTTTCCCTTTCCTCTGTCCCCATCCTAACTCTCCATTTGTAAGCTCCTTGAGGAGAGGAGTGAGGGGTTTCTTTCACACTGAGGTCCCTCTTTCTATCTACTACACATAAGATAAAGACTTGTAGGGACTGATTAGCCACTGCCTTTTGTTTTTTTCCAAACCATTGGGCCACTTAACAAAAGAGTAATCTGGACACTTCTCTTCCCTTTTTTTTTTTAATTGGTTTACCATTAGGTATATGGCGACTGGCATTTCAGTGATAACAGTGGCTCATTTTCTTTCTTATAAAAGACGTTACTATACTGTACAATGGTTTAACCTTTCCTTTAAAAATCCCATGATACAGATGCTTTTGGTTAACAAAAATTCCTTTTGAATCAGGAAGATTCTGTCTGCCTGCCGATCCCACCCCCTCCCCCAACACATCCCCTGCCTCCCCCCAAAAAAGGAAGAAAGTAAGAAGAAGCATCAACCCTTAAACTACTCAAAGTCCTGAGGCAGCTTTCACATAACAGATGTTCACATTGACTTCTCTTTTGTAAAGTTCTGTCTTCATTGGCCCACTGCTGGCCTGCGGGCTCCTTCTGTTTGCTTAGGAATCGGGTCATGCTTTGGATTAATGCCTAGTGTCCACCCAGGTGATCATCATATATTAAGGAGAGACTATTTATAATGAAAGTGTGAAAACAAGTACTCAGGAGAAAAACATATAACAAAGGGTCTCTACAGTTTCACAATCAGCAATACTATGCTGAAATATAAATTCTACAAGTAACTCATAACATGGTAGTATTTAGTGTAGTGGTTGGGAGCCAGCCTCAGATTTCTCATCCCTAAAATGGGAATAATAACAGCCCTTACTTCATAGGGTGGTAGTGAAGATTAAATGAGCAAATCCATTGAAAACTTTTAGGAAAACTACCTGGTATATGAGTTCTCAGTAATTACTTCATTTTCACTTTTTAATTATTTTTCTTCTTTATGAGAAACCCCAGTATGTTCCCATATTCTTATGTCTTTCAGAGTTCCCATTTCTGTTCTCAAAAGAAGTATTTTGTCCCTTTCCTCTTCACACATTTTATCCATTATTTTTGTCACACAAAAAAATCCGCATGGGACTATCTCAGTTACATATATTGATATTGTATAGGTGTGCCCTACCTGTTTTACATTTTTTATAGATTTGCAGCAAATTTTAAATCCCTCTGAGAATTTGCTTTGTAGAGTGTGATAAATCTTTTTTTTTTTGCAAATGAAGTTTCTTTTTAGTGAGGAAAACCAAAAGCAAAACTCCTCCTGAATGTCTTCATCAGCTCAATTTCAGATGACTGTACTTTTTTCTGTGACATAAATGTAAATCATCAGCCACTTTATCTGAAAGAGATTGTCCTGATTTTGATCCAAAAAGGTCCATATGAATTCAGTTTTGTACCCTCTGCACAAGTTAATAAATATTTCAGGGCTTCCCTGGTGGCGCAGTGGTTAAGAATCTGCCTGCCGACGCTGGGGACATGGGTTCAATCCCTGGCCCGGGAAGATCCCACATGCTGCGGAGCAACTAAGCCCGTACGCCACAACTACTGAACCTATGCTCTAAAGCCCACGAGCCACAACTACTGAGACCGTGTGCCACAACTCTGAAGCCCACGTGCCTAGAGCCCGTGCTCCCAAACGAGAAACCACAACAATGAGAAGCCCGCGCACCGCAACGAAGAGTAGCCCTTGCTCGCCACAACTAGAGAAAGCCTGAGCACAGCAATGAAGACCCAACACAGCCAAAAATAAAAACAAATAAATAAATAAATTTATTTTTAAAATAAATAAATAAATAAACATTTCATTTGAAGCTAAACTACACACCCCTGATTCTATCAGAACACTACATGGGCAGATCCAACTTACTTTGTTGACAAAATGTTTCTCTGAGAGGCGCTCAGGCTGACAGTACAGAGGAATGACCTGGAGCATATTGAATACAGCGATCGGTTCATGCAACATAAAGTCAGCTCCTTTAGAGGAAAGCTTCAGGCAAAGACCGAGAACAGTGAACAAAAAAGCAGACATTTATGCTTGTGGTAGGTTATTAGATTGACCAAGTGCTTACTTAGTAAATATGGTACCATAGGACTTTTCTTTTTATAGAAAAAGAAGATAGAAAATGAATATAAATGAAGTATCTAGAATGTAAATGTCTATGCACTGTATGAATGTGGATAGGTTGTTTCAAACTTAAATAAAATCAGAGAGAATAATATAATGAGCCCCTCATATACTCATCACCAAACTTCAACAGTGATCAACTCATGGCTCATCTTGTTTCCTGTATATAGCTCCCTCTTACCTGCAAATTCTACATGTAATTTCATCTTTAAATGTTTCAATATGTTAGACCTCTTCCTAGAAAAATGCAGAGTCGAAAGTTTGCATACAATTTTCAGGAGTTTCCACTTTCCCTAAGGCCCAGATTAAGAATAAGTAGCTGAGCTAGCTCCTTTGGAAGTGGGAGAGAAAAAAGATTTCACAAAGTCTTCTGTATGATACTCCAGCTAACAAGTGTCCCATGCTCTATGATTCTTGTTTCTCCCCATTTACTCTTATCTTTGGCATCCATCTGTGATATTTGAGTCAGCCAAAGAGAAAAAGATAAAAGGATACCGAAAGAGGCTGAACTGCCCCCCTCCTTTTTGCCCTCTCCACTCCTTCAAGGTGACCTTTTTTTTTTGAGATGGATGAGCTAAATGATGTAACAATGACCTACTTGGATGTGAAAACAAAAAAATCCAGGACTAACAATAATAGAGAGCATTATTAATTTATTGAGCATTTACTACATACTAAGTACTTTTCGTGCATTCTGTCACTTAAACTAATCAACAAGATGAGCAACTACTACGTAAGTAGTATCCATGATCCCATTTTACAGATAAAAAACTGAGGTTCATAGCATTTAAGCAACTCGCTTAGGATTTGAGGTCAGATCTCTCTGAAATTCTAGCCAGATACTAACAAGACAAGGCTGCCTCTCTCCATTGCACTCTGACAGTTGGCCATACACTTAGCTTATGTGTTCCAAGCAGGTATACATGGGATATTTTACAACACTGTGCATCATTTATAGTTACTTCTTGGTGTTGGTGTGAGACATTTCAGAGCATTGTGTAAGAAAGTCCTTTAACATATGTGCTATCCTTAAATTAGTTTTGATGGAAGCTAAGAAGGAGCCAGAGACAAGAGCTAGTAGCATATATCTCATATCCAACTGCATCTTAATATTTGAGGCCAAGGCATCAGCAGCTCTCATATATGTAGCTACGGGAGCCTCCTAATTGTTTCTCCTGTGTCCACCGTTCTTTCCCATCAACATCAATCCCAGAGTGACATTTTACAAATGTTCATCAGGTCTTGTCACTTCTCTGCTTGAAACCTCCCAAAAGCTTCTTATAAGCAGCAGAGAAGAAAAATCACATTCCTTTCTGTGGCCTACAAAGCTCCATAATATCCGGTCCTGACCATATCTCTCAGTTTATGCACTGACCTGGTCACTGCTCCAGCCCCGCTGGCTGGGTTATTGATGTCATTCTTGTTTTTCAAAGATGCCAACCTGCTTCCGGCTCAGGATTTAAGCTCCTCTGATTCTCAACACACATGGCTTCTTCTCATCATTTGGGTTTCAGCTGGAATGTCCCTACTTCAGAGTAGCCTTCTTTTCTCCCAGTGGCTTTCTTTCTTATCTTTTCTGCATTGCACTTGTGTCACTGTATGAAGTTCTTTCTTTGTTGATTTGTTGCCATCGTGTTTGTCTCTGCTTCCCCAACTTCAGTATGGCTTTTGCGGGCTCAAGAACTCTGCCTTAGTGGCTGCTGTATCCTCAGTGCTCCCACAAATGCTGGTTAAATGAATGGCTGGGTTGTTCAGTGGGGTAGTTACGATGTACCTGCACGTAAAACTCTCAGTCAGAAAGTGCTTGTGAGCTGTTAGTGTTATTGTTGGAGTTGTTAATTCCAGACTGGAATTTCTTTATCACATAATCTATACAACAAGTTTTAGGAATTGCCCAAGACAATGCATTTCCTCAAGAATCAGGAGGACCCCTCAGTCTCATGATCTAGGCCCTAAAGTCTGTGTTATTATGAGGTGGCTGCTTTTGCCAGTTTTCGGCTCATGTGGACTTGACCTTCAAACCAGCAGCATTCAGCTCTCATTTCTGACTGACCTTTTACTTAGGCCCAGGGCAATGTTTTCATCTCTGACAAACTTGACCACTGCTAGTTTCTTAAGAGTGTCTGTCCTTATGAAAAGGGATTTTGCTGCCTGTGTCATAATGATCTCTAATACCCGATAAACTGCAAACAATAGGGGCATTTTGGGGGGATGCTGAAACAAAAAGGCGTCTGCAATTCTGAGGCAGTGCTAAACTGGGGCACATAAAAAAGTTATAGCACGTGGAATGCTGCACTCGCAGCTCCCATCAGGAGGGGGGAGAACTCGATGGTCCTTACAATGAGCTATTATTTTAAGGGCACCATGGAACCACGTAATTGCAGCCCTTTATAAAACCATAAGAATGTGTCAAACATTGTACGAACTCAAACTGTCTGGGCTTGAATGTTAGACCAAAAATTTAATAAATAAAGAGGTCTTCTTAATCTGATCAAGTATTTAAAGAAAAAATTGAAATGAGGCAGATTTCATCATTATATAACAACTTCATGGGTTTATTTGTGGTGTTCAAAATGTTCAGTAGAGGAATTCTGCCTGTATATATTTTTGTTTGTCCAGATCCACAGACTTTAATTTTTGTGGAATTTGTAGATTTTTTAAAAAAAATTACAAAATTAGTGCCATATACATTATAGAAAATATTAAAAAGAACCAATAAGGTAGCAGCCACCTATAATTTAATCATCCTGAGACAGTCATGGAGAAGATTTTTGATGAATGATTTGTAACTGGTTTTTGTGTGTGTGTGTATGCATATGTATGAACAACATTTTTAAGTCAGTTTAGGGTCACAGTGTATGTAGTGATTCTAACCTGCTTTGTGTTCCTACTTACATGATGAACTTTCCCCCTCATTTAATAGTTTTATAAAATATGGACTTCATTCACTGTATTGTATCCATCTATATGGGGGCAATTCCCCTCCCCACCCCAAGGACATTTGTAATGTTGGAGATATTTTTGGTTGTCAGAACTGGCATTGGGGGGAAGGCGCTACTGGCATCTACTGGGCAGAGACCAAGGATGCTGCTAAATATCCTATAATACACATGCAACCCCACAACAAAGAAGTACCTGGCCATAGGGTCAGTCATGCTGAGATAGAGGAACCTTGAACTTATATGGCTCCTTCATAATTAATTGAATGCATTGCTTTCTATTAGATATTTGTTTCCAATATTTTGTTATTAGAGATTAATGGTTGGCACACTTTCTGTAAAGAGCCAGATAGTAAATATTTTAGGCTTTGGAGATTATAAGGTCTATTACTCAACTCTGCTCTAGTATTGTAATAGCTTGAAAGCAGTCGTATACTATATGTAAATGAATGGGTGTGGCTGTGTCCCAATAAAACTTTATTTACAAAAATAGGCGGTGGGCACTAGGGTAGTAATTTGTCCACTTCTGTTTTAGGCAATGCTCTGATGTACCTCTGTGTTCTTAAATCTTTGCCCTTAGATCTGATGATTTCCTTAGAAAAAGTTCTTGAAAGTGTGAATTATTGGATGAACATGTATGTACCTTTTAAAAGTTTATATCAATTTATTTTTTTTCTCACTCACATCATATGAGATTGTTTATTTAGTGAGGCTTATTCTGATCCCACTTATGCCACCATCATTCCGTCAGATTTGGAACTACCTCCTGGAATGTGGAGTGTGAAAGGTAAAGCAGGGTTTGCCAATTTAAATGCCTTCAGGAGTCAGGCAGATTAATGAGTAAATCAGGCCAGTTATCAGTGTCAGAATAAGGAGTGGTAGGAATGTAGCAAAATGAGGAACAAGTGTTCCTTCAAAAGAGGGAAGCTGCTTCTCAACCCTGCCCCTTGCTGGCCCGCTAGAAGGTGGTTCATTGTTGCCAGATCTTCTGTTTTATCCAGAGAAACCAGAAATCCAAATTTTAGTATGATAACTCTAGTTTTTAATTAAATACTCTGTAGGCAATAAGCCATACCTGTGGACTGTGCCCATGGGCCACCAGCTTGAGGACTTCTGCTTTAACTGTGACTTATCAAGGGGTCTACAGTTTAGAGATGGAGACAGATCTCCAGGATCCTGGCACTAAGCATCGTGGATGAGAGCTATAAGAGTTGGCAACCTTTGGGTCTGCCCTCATAGAAAAGGAAGCTTTATAACTCAGATTAGGGAGGTGCACTGTGAATCAACGGCCTGGCTCAGAGGTGTTACCTCCAGAGATTTCTGAATTAGTTAGGAAGAGTGAGGGTCTACCACTTCTCCATCTCCTCAGGACACTTCTAGAGGCTTCAGGATCCTAGCCTCCAACCTGTACAAGGCCCTACACAATCTGACCTTTTGTCCTTAGTTTCTAGTCTCCCCACTCCTTCATGCATTTCAGCCACACTGCCTTCATTCAGTCATTGATTATCCAAATATTTGCTGAGCCCCTACTCTGTGCCAGGCCATGTTCTGGACAAAGTAGAGCAGGGTATGTATGGGGATGGAGAGCACTGGCAGGGTGGGAGTTGGGGTCTCTAAGTTCTTAGGATCGTTGTGGGAGATAAGGTCAGAGAGGTCATGACCCCAGGGTGGAGGGGGAAGGGGGCACATTAGGCTGGAGTCTTCAAAGTTTGCTGTGCATAAGAATCTATCTGGAGAACTTGTTAAAACATAGATTTCTGATCCTCACCCAGAGATTCTGATTCGTTAGCTCTGAGATGGGGCCCAAGAATATGCATTTCTAACAAGCCCCATAGGTAGTTCTGGTTTAGGGACCTGTAGGCCATTGTAAGTAGTTTGTTTTCTCTCAGACATAAATAGGGAGCCATCACAGAGGGGTTCTTTTTGCAGATGAGTGACATAATCTGACATATTTTACAAGGATCACACAGTGTATTGAACACAGGGTGCAAAAGAGCACAGACAGAAGTAGGTGGAAGAGTCAAGAGGCTTTCAGTCATCCAAGTGAGAAATCATGGTGGCCTGGATCAAGTGGTAACAGTAGAGATGGTGAAAATTAGTTAAATTCGGGATATATTCTGAAAAGGAAGCCAGTACTTCTTGATGGAGTAGATGTGGGGTGTGAAGGAAAGAAATGAATCAAAGATGACCAAGGTTTTGGAAATGAGCAACAAGGTTGAACGAGATGAAGGTCATTTTTTGGGTAATTTCACATGTTTCAACCTAATGGAAGAATGGGGGTACCATCTGCTACGATGGAGAAGACCATAGGGGGAAGAGGAAGATGGACACTTTAAGTTTGAGATGTCTGCAGTCCTCCCAATGGAATAAGCAGGTGGAGCTGAGTGTGGAGTTCAGGACATCTAAACAGAGTGTTTAAATCCAGGAGCCTGGCTTAGGTCACCAGGGCTGTGCGTGCAGAGAGAGGAAATCAAGCTCTGAGCCTTGAGGCGTTCTGACATTTACGAGGGAGAGAAGAGGAGAAAACTAGCAAAGGCCACTGAGAAAGAGGCAGGAAGAAAACCAGGCGAGTGTGGTCAAGAAGCAGCCAAGGAAAGAATGTGTGTGAAGAGCCTCCTTGCAGTTCCCTGAGCATGGGAGGCTTCCTCACACCTGAGGACTTTTGTACTTTGCTGGGTTTCTCTTGCCACCCATCTGCCTGGCTCATTCTATTCCCCAACTTCAGGTCTGTGCTTAAATGTCGTCTTCTGGGTGAGCCTTGCCCCAAACAGCCTGTGTAAGATGAAGACAGTTGCCTGGCATCTGGTTGGCACTCAGACAGTATTTGGTGAATGAATGTGAAGATATAAGTCTTTTGATCGGGGCAGAAGTCCAGGTGTAAACGTCTTAAAGCCTTGCACTCAAGGTGTGGTGTGGTTTGTGGACCAGCAGGGTGGGCATCCCCTGGGAGCTTATTGGAAATGCAGGACCTTAGGCCACACCCCAGACCTACAGATTCACACAGCACTTAACAAGATCCCAGATGATTTATATAGACATTAAGGCTCGCACCGAGTCCTGTATTTAGTTCTTTTTGTATTTGGTAAGAGGACGACTGGGTATACTCTCTGACGGTAACAACTCAAAATAAGAGGTTAAAACTATGAAAATCCGGAGTCCATAGTTCCTTCTGTATTCAATCAGTTGTCGTCATATGATCTTTAAAAATTGTGAGGAGAGGCTTTCAAGAATACTTTGTAGCCTAGCCAGGTGATTTCTTAGTTTTATTTTGAATTGACCTAAGCTAGGAATGAACATATAAAATGCACAGCATCAGGTACATGGTAGACAATTTTGAGTGAATGAATTCTAATTGTTTTCTGTGTTTTAAAAAATCTTGGTACTTATGACATATCATAAGTAGGAGGTAATAAGCATATCCTGTGTTCTTATGTCCAGTTATACGGAAAAGCAACTATAAAATTATTTATACATATACTATTTCTCTTTAGAAAAACCACCTCATTCTTCAAACCTTGCTAAAGCTTCAACATAATAGGAAAGCTGAATTCTAGATTGGTAAAACTTTCTTACAGAGCACTGGTTGACATTTTCTGTAAACAGTAGATATTTTAGGCTCTGGGGGCCACGTGGGCTCTGATGCTGTAGTGTGGGCTCAGCGTGGACAACATGTAAACGAATGGACGGGGCTGTGTGCCAGGAAGCTTTATTTATGCACACTGAAATTTGGATTTCATAGAATTCTCATGTATCATGAGATATCATTCTGCTTTTGATGGTTTTCAACCATTGAAAAATATAAAATCTATTCTTAGTTTCTAGGCCATACAAAAACAGGGAACAGGCCTGATTGGGCAGGTGGGCAGATCCCTGTGATAGAGAAAAGGACCTGGGCATATCAACCTTGGTCACTTCTGATTTTCTTTTATTTAAGTACTCATTGTTTTTGCTTTTTGTTTGCATATGACTTTTTAAAATTCAAGTATAGTTGATTTACAATGCTGTATTAGTTTCAGTTGTACAGCAAAGTGATTATTATACATATGTATATATCTGTTCTTTTTCAGATTCTTTTCCATTATAGGTTATTACAAGATATTGACTATAATTCCCTGTGCTGTACAGTAGGACCTTGTTGTTTACCTGTTTCATATATAGCAGTGTGTATCTGTTAATCCCAAACTCCTAATTTTTCCCCTCCCACCCCTGCTTTTCCCTTTGGAAGACCATAAGTTTGTCTTCTATGTCTGAGAGTCTGTTTTCTTTTTTGTAAATATGCTCATTTGTATCATTTTTTAGGTTCCGCATACAAGTGATACCATATGGTATTTGTCTTTCTCTGCCTGACTTACTTCACTTAGTGTGATCAACTCTAGGTCCATCCATGTTGCTGCCTATGGCATTATTTTATTCTTTTTAATGCCTGAGTAATAGTCCATTGTGTATGTACACAACATCTTCTTTATCCATTCATCTGTTGATGGACATTTAAGTTCCTTCCATGTCTTGACAATTGTAAATAGTGCTGCTGTGAACATAGAGGTACATGTATCTTTTCAAATTAGAGTTTTCGTCTTTTATGGATATATGCCCAGGAGTGGGATTGCTGGATCATACGGCAACTCTACTGTTAGTTTTTTGAGAAGCCTCCATACTGTTCTCTCTAGTGTCTACACCAATTTACATTCCCACCAAAAGTATAGGAGGGTTCCTTTTCTACACACCCTCTTCCAGCATTTATTATTTGTCTGCATGTGATTTTGATTCTTCTGTCTTAGGTCAGGATTCGTATTCTTGTTCTTCTTTTTTGTTAGGGAAACCTTTGTACAGCAAACACGACTGAGTGAGAACATGTGTTCTGGACTGGTGTTTTCTTTCGTGGTAGTGTTATAATTGTGGGACTGAAAAGAATCTTGGCACCTCTCAGATGTGACCCTGGGCAAGACTTTGCTCAAATTATTTCAGAAAGCTAGCTTCCTTTGTTTCACCATTTTCTCAGGGATAGTGATTGCATCATTGACCATCTCTGTACATAGTCCTTTAAAAAACAGTATGAAAAGAATAGTGGTTTGGGCGTGGTAGTGGATAGCAATTGATTGAATTATAATCCTTTTACTATTTCTTCAACTTACTGAGCAAAAGAACACATTCTCTCTCTAAACACAAAATGAGAAATCTAAATACTTTGTTGACTTGTTAAAAAAGTAAAATCAATTATAAACTAAAAGGATTATGGGAATCTTCGCTCAATTTTATTTTTATTCTGGTTTACAAATAGTAGAGGGAATAGAAGGACAGTGAACATCAGATGGGGATTCTTTTTCCTGCAGTGAATTCTTTTGTCAGCCAATTTGATAGTATCTGCAGGCACCATCTTACACTGATGTGCTCCAGGATCTCTTTAGAATGAAACTGCTGGAAAATAACCTGTCAGTGTCACCTGGGAAGTGGCGAAGCTAAACTGTGACAATTAGAATGTGATTTATTCCAGTTCTTTTGCTATCAATTCAGGATCTGAATGAAGAAAGGAAAAAGGGCAAGGAGATAGTAGTAGTAATAAAGGAAGAAAAGTTTCAAAGCCAGTGGATCTTTGCCCTTGATCCAGATAGCTAACATACTTTATTTATGTGAAATATAAGTTACGTCAATAAAATACTGTATTTCGATAGAGTAACAAGTATTCCAGCTTTATTTTGCGGTCTGTGCTTGTAGTGCTCAGCAATACCCAACTTTTGGTATCCGAATTCTGTGGTATAGTTGGTTTCAAGGTCAAAAACATGAAAAGATTATTAGGAAATCATACAGATATTTAACACCACATATGTTTTCAGTTGCGTGCTTGTTTGGCTATTTAAAAATTAATGAAAGGGAAATCACTCACTAAAAAGCTATGGTTTAGGATGGCTGAACACAGAACCTCATATTTATGTGGCTTTGAAAATATTCCGAGGACTGTAGTGTAGAGCCTCATAATAATGTTATGAGAAGTTAGGGCAGTTAGTGTTTCCTTCCAGCATCTTCTGGATATGAGGGAAGCAACACACCCAGAGGTTGTGTCACACACCACCACCGCACAGTGGGGGTGGCATGGCTAGGATGGGGTGGAGATAATGCAACAGCACTAACTGTTCCAGATCAGTGCTTCTCAAAGTGTCTCAGAGAGCCCTGGGGGTCTCCAAGACTCCTGTAGTTCTGTCAGGTCAAAACTACTTTCATAATAATACCGAGAGGTTATTTTCCTTTTTTCATGCTCATCTCTCACGTACAGTACTATGCCATTTCATATTAGGGACTTGAGCATCTGTGGATTTTGCTATCTGAAGAGGTCCTGAAACCCATCCCCATGGATTCTGAGGGATATCTATATACAGAAGAGTTTTACAGAGGCTACATGATGTGTTAAAATGTCATTGTTCTAATGGCCAGTGGACTGTGTGCTAGCGGATAATCTTATGTTTTAAAAATCTCTTAGTTTTAATTCCTAAGATGAGAAATATGGATAGATATAACCTGCATAAACACAAGAAATTAAAACAGTTTAAAAGGGTCCTAGGACAAAAAAAGAAAGTTTGAGAATTGCTGTTTGAGATAGGTTGCTACGCCTGGTAGAGGTGTGATTTCATTTAATACTGAAAACACCTCTAAGAGGCAGGTTCTATTGTCATTCCCATTGAGCACATGACGTGATGAAGGCCTGGAAAGGTTAATGACTTGCAGAAGGTCATAAAAGTAGTAAGCTGCAAAGTCTGAATTTGAACCCAGGTTTCAACTTCTTAATTCTTCTGTTGACTGTGCTGTCAGGCATGATATCCCTGTCAGAGAAGCACCAGGAGTGCTTGCATTTGATGCTAAGTTCTCAGAAGAGGAACTAACTTCTTAAAACCTAGGCCATCCCCCCCCCCCCGAGGGAATGTAGATAGGAAGATTCTCCTGTGGGCATTATAGAGCAGAGACCACATTCTACTGGCTTGCGGGCTGAGTCCAGCCAACAGATTTGTTTGATTTGTCTTCTACAATATGAAAAATCAAACAATTTGGTGTCATTTTTGTAATCTGGGAGATTTCATTTAAAAAACAAGTTCAGATTGCCAACTAAATTGAAAAATTGGAAGGTCTAGCTAGACTGGAATAGTTTTCCCATATGGCCACAATCAGTTGCAGATTATGTTAGCTCTTCCTTTTAGATGAAATATCCACCCTCTAGTTTGCCCCAGGCCTCACCACTCCCTATTGCACACCACAGATCATGACCTCATTTATGTTACCTGTTTTAGGTGTTTGGAGTGGAGACATCTGGGGATGTTCCGTCTTCTCCATAGTGTTTATAGCCAATCTGTTCTCAACTTACTTAAAAAGACACTGACAGTAAAAGGGCAAAAATACATCCCACTCTGACTACCCCAGCCTGGTTGTAGTAAAGACCTCACTGACAATGCCAAATAGAGAACAAGTTGCTTTTTTCCTTACTGAAGCTTAAAATTCTGATTCATTAAAAATAAGGATCTGCCAGTGAATTAACATTTATTTTTAAATGTGCAGCCCCTTATGTTTAAAGTGTAATAGTGAAATAAGCACATTACACCCATTGCCCTCATTTTATGTTTATTTTAGAAATGTCTATTGTCCTCATCATTATCGTGTCTGGACCCTTTATGAAACTTAAAATGTCTCTGTGAACCTCTGTGTGCATGTTAGATCAGTCATTTGAAACAACAATTTGAGGTTGTCAACTAAAGGACTTCATTATCATGGGCATTTGGATGGAATTATTGAATTTCAAATTCTTGTGCTTAAAGTATCTCGCCAATTCAGCAGTGCATATCAACCGTTATCATAATTTTTAGATATATATTTGTTTGCCTTTTATCTTCCTTTGCTTCCCCCCAGACTCTCAGGGTCATAAACCTGGCAATTATATCTACTTGCTCACAATGTGTATTCTGTGCCTTGCACAGTGTTTAGCACATAATAACAGTAAATAATGGAATGAATAAGGAAATCTGTAAATGCATCAGTTGTGTATATGATAACTCTTATTCTTCTCTAGCCCCAAGAATTATATTAAAAGATTTTTTAGTGAAAAATTTTATGCTTCCTAATTTGAGGATTAAATTGGGGAGATGTGTATTTCTTATTTTCCACATAAATATATATCCAAAACTGCCTCTGTATGTATGTATTTTTCCTTTTCTATTTAGAATAGCTCCCCCTCTTCCTGATGCAAGGTCAGTAGGAAATTTATATATCTGTCCAGTTAAGAATAAGATGCACATTGAGACCAGGATGCAAGATGAGGCTGTTGAACTTGAAAGTTCATCAGAGACTCCCCCATACTAAAAGACACTCTTGCTGCATTTGGAAGGGCTGAGTTATTCGGCCATTAGAAGAGTCTCATGTGTAGCTTTTAGGCAATGTTCTCCAAAGGGGGCATCTAGCTCTTAACCTATTGCTGAAAGAGAAATACCATTGTCTATTAATACTACTGGAACTAAAGATGAATAGTGAATTGGCCTTGATCTGACAGTGAGTTTGACTTTGATAGCTCATCCCTTAAAAAGGTTCTTTTATATTTATGAAAAAAAAGTATGACGTCAAGCTGGGTGGGGTGCGGGGGGGTTGATATCAATATTTAAGAGCAAACTCGTAGGGCTTCCAAAAAAAAGCTCTTTGTGTGAACTTTTTTTTTTTACATGCATAACTAATTAGCTTAGGTTATTATAAGCAGGGCTGCTGTGATAAAGTTTCCGGTGGTGTCTCGGGATACCTTGTTTATAGTACTTTCTCTATGCCAGTCTACGAATCGGAGTTGCAGAAAGTAGAGGGAGCGAATAGTCTACCGTTATTTGTTGGATTGGGGCCACCTAAAACGTGGTTATGCTGGAAATGCTAGAATATAATCACTATCAGGTGAGCTTTATTCTTATATTTAGTCTCTGAAATGTAATCAATAAATTGAGCGTTTCACCTTTTCATGTTATTGTAGTAGACACAGTTTTCAATAAGTACATGTCTTCCCGTTTAATGCTGTTTATTGTTTGATACCATAATCAGTAATTCAATGCAGTTTTGAATAAAGTAAATATTAGCAGGATTTTTTTTCCCCTGGTGCATGGCTGTGCTCTCTCCATGAGCTCCTGTTCATGGCTCTAAGATTAAATTGTGTTTATCAAGGAAAAAGTGACTAAATTGAGTATCATTGATTTTTTTTTAAAAGTTCTTATTCTCTATTAATGTCTATAAGAAAGAAGGGAAAAATAATGTTGGTGGCTTAATATTCATGCCTTCAAAAACACATACATAGAAGTGCTATGTGTTTGAAAGAAACTGCTTAATGGGGAATTGCTTTTTATGTTGAGTTTAAGATCTTAATTAAAATGTTGAACAATCATGTCCAAATGCAAGTGGGAGGAACTGATCCACAACCAGTTGATTTAATCATCCGAATGTTTCTGTTTCCGTTCTACAACCGCTTTATAGTTGTTCCTTAAGGAGGGTTTTTTGTGTTTTTTTAAAACAGAAAGCGGTTCTGTTTGCCAAAGAAAACTGAAATGAATCAAGTTATGCGCCTTCTTCTAGATTGTTGTTTTGATCTTAACAAACTCTTTCAGGTGTGTTGGGGAAATTTTTGCCCTACAGTTAGTGGCAAATTTTTAGTCATCAGACATGAGAAGAAGGGCACAAGGTTTTAAAGAGATGATGGACCGCCAGTTAGCAGGGAAATAGGGCAGAGTACTACCCCAAATCCTAAGGGTTAGCCTTTAAACTTCAGTAGTATCAAAATCCATCAGCACGGTGCCTGGTACCTAACAGGGGCTTAATAATCTATTCTCTTGGTGGACTGGCCCGTCTCATGCTTGTGCCTGAAAGAAGAGCTGTCCGAAACTCACCAATAACAGCGCTCTCTTCTCTTCCCTCCGTGGCTATGTTCAGGTGCAGACCCACCTCGAAAACCCCACCAAGTACCACATACAGCAAGCCCAAAGGCAGCAGGTAAAGCAGTACCTTTCTACCACTTTAGCAAATAAACATGCCAACCAAGTCCTGAGCTTGCCATGTCCAAACCAGCCTGGCGATCATGTCATGCCACCAGTGCCCGGGAGCAGCGCACCCAACAGCCCCATGGCTATGCTTACACTTAACTCCAACTGTGAAAAAGAGGTAATTCATGTCTCCTCCCCTCTCCTTTTTCTTACACTGAATGACTGTCTGTTGGATCTCCCTCCCGCACTTGACCGTGGACTCCAGTCTGTCCGCGTGGCCACCTTCGCTGGCCATTGTCCCCGATTCCCCATTCTAGCTGTCACCCTCCAGCCTCTTCTCCCTGTCACCATCCCCGGGTTATTGGGTTATGGCTCCTGGCAGGGGACCTGGCCCCCTCAGAGCAGAACCCAGACGCGAGGACACTTTTTCTTCCACCCCGTTTCTGCTTCGTTAGCTGAGTGTTCTCTTCCATTCCTTTCCGTTTACAGAGCAGTGAAAATGCAAGGAGAGAGGGAAAGGTGGAAAAGGGAGAGTAAAAATAGAAAAGGTGTTGGACAGGCGGTTTAGAAGTTCCGCTTGCTGTGAACGTCTGGGATGTTATTTTTATTGCTCCCTGAGTTGGAAAGGAAAAAAAAAAGCACAGAGTGTGCATGGCTGGATTGGAAGAATATAGCGCATGAAAATCTAACAGAAAAGCAAAGATTTCCTTGCCGGGTGAATTCGGTTTCCTAATAAAATTGCCACTGCTGGTGAAATCTGCTTTTTGTAAAGGCTGGGTTGGAGACAAGACTCAGATGTACCTCAAGCTAATTATTGCATCAAAATTTGAAGCATACCTAACAGGAGGGTTGTGATTTAATATGTTATTTCCAAATATGAGATGATGAGCTTCATTTTAGTGGAGTTTGTCCTCTGAAATGTTCATGTGATTCAGAGGTGACTCTTCTGAAGTTTGGTTGATTTTAATTTCTAGAGGGACTAAGTCTTTTCCCTTTTGCCCAAACCAAACCATCTTATTCTTCTCTGTCCATGTTTGTCATCTGTCAAGCTGATTTGCTGGAAGAAGTTCTTCCTTCATTATTTTGTTTCTCGGTCAGATTACACTTTATCAGAAAGCTTAGTTCATCTTGTTGCCGCACCATCAGCCTCGTGTGAATATGTCATTGAAAAGTCATTTGCAAATCCAGATCATAGGCTGATTTTGCTTGTGTTTTTGCAGGGATTTTATAAGTTTGAAGAACAAAACAGGGCGGAGAGCGAATGCCCAAGTATGAACACGCATTTACGAGCGTCGTGCATGCAGGTACTGAATGACTCAGCAGCCCAAAGATGTAACGCTCTGTAATGAGGATCTATATTTGTGGCTAATCACACTTTCCTGATGACTTAAGGGTTTTTTTTTTTCCCCCATTGATTTTTTTTTTAATTGAGGAAGCTATGAACAGAACTATTTTCTTCATAATGTCTCATGATTAAAAAATTACTAGGGAAATGATACTTAAAATGCATTTTTCCCTGAGTTGCTGTAAGTCATTAAACTGCTTAAAATACATAAATTTTAATAAAATAGAATGTAAACTGCTGTACTTCATTTAGATAGCATCATCAAAATATGTTGGACAAATTTATAGGTTAGCAACTTTGACAGGATATTTGTAAAACCAAGATGTGTGTGTGTGTGAGATCTATATATTGTTTTATAAAATGGAATCTCATGGAAAATATATTTTGAAATTTTATTCATTTAATGATAAATCATGGATATTTTCCCAAATAATGAAAAGTTCTTCTATGACATCCTACTTAATGGCTATATAAATCATGCTATACCCATTTATTAATATATTTATGTATTTTTAATGTGTATATACATATATGAGAAAGAAGAATAAGAAACAAAAAATTCTTATTTTTTTTGCTTTTCTCTACTGCCTTTTATCAACATGTATGACTCTTTTCATAAGAGAAAAAATTCTCTCATACCAAGCCCACTAAGTTCATTTCCCTAAAAATAAAATAAAAAATTTACGAAGAAAGGTTGCTCATAAGTCTTCTGGCCCATTTTCCAGTTTACCAACTCATTTAGAAAATCATCTCTTAAAAACAAGCAAACGAAACAGATACAACTGGTGTACCTGGAAAGGAAACAGTGTGCTGACAGTTATTCAAAACTGACCTCCAATTATTCTCAGGGGTCACTTAATGCCACTCATTTTTTGAATGTTTACTATATTCTTGGCACTGTGAGCACTTTATATGGTTTGTCCTGAAATCTCACAAGAATCCAATAAGGCCATGAGTATTATTACCCCCATTTTACAGATTGGGACACTGAGGCTCTTAAAGATTAAGGGTGTTACCCCAATCCAGAAAGTGGGAGAACCAGGATTCCGACAAGCCCCATGATGTTGGAGCCTGTCTTCTTTAATTAGAAAATGGCAAAAAGACACAAAGGAGCATCCCTCTGAGTTCTGAGATTTCATTGTGTACTTGTGAAGGGCGATTAAGACCCAAGCGTGTGTGCACACGCACACCAAGTAGCTCAAATATGTAAGGTGTTTGCGAAGAAATGTTTTCACAGACTTGTCTTTGCAACTGCTGCAATGCACATGTAATCACTGTTGTTTATTATCATAACTAATGTTTTGGTACTACAGGAATAAAATTGATCTAGAGGGAATGTCAGCTCCACGACTGTAATGATAACCTCGTCCTGGTGTACTCCTCTGGGAGTGCCAAGCACGCTGGCAGCTGTACGAGGAGAAGCTTATTTTACAAGTCCTTGTAAGATTAGTGCAGGGATACCCAGTGGCCTGGGAGCCACAGTGCCCCACACACCCCTGTGGGAGCAAAGGGCTGAATTGCCATCTGTGGTTTTTTATTCCAAGGAGGGTGTGGGAAAGGTACAGGGCATAGTCTTTAGAGGAGAAAAGGAAAAGGCAGCTGTCATTCAAGATGAAATTTCCTGGTTCATCTTTCTTGTTTAAGGCAGGCAGTTTTGCATAAAAGTTCAGAGCATGGTTCAAACTGTGGCTGTAACCCTTCTCTGAAGTGTGACTTTGGGCAAGTTGCTTCTCATATATCTCACCTGGAAAATTGCTATAATAATAGCACCTACCCTGATAGGGTTATCGTCAGGATAAATCACCTAGCCCATAAAAAGTCCTGCGCCCAGTGTCTGGCACCTAGTAATCACTCACTAAGTGCTGGTTGTGTATGTCATCCTCATCACCCATTAGTGTTAATGGTCTTCAATAATATTCTTATTTGGGGAGGAGGAGGACAGTTACCTCTTAGAATCTAACTAAAGAATGTTATTGCTTTGGGTCAGGAAAGACCATGGATTTCTTTCTGGGTTGCTTTGCACAGTTTTTGCTTATATCTGTCTGTTTTCCATTGCCTTTTTCCTTCAGATGGATGATGTAATCGATGACATCATTAGCCTAGAATCAAGTTATAATGAAGAAATCCTGGGCCTGATGGATCCCGCCTTGCAAATGGCAAATACGGTATCGATGATCTTTTTTTCTAAAAGAAAATCTTGTGACATTATTTCCAGTGTTTTCTCCCTTCTCCTGAATTTTCAGTTTATCTTTGCAAGTGATTCATTGAGAAATGTATTGATGATGAGGCAGAGAAGTATCTCAGGATCACAAATAAATGACTTAGACATCAGAAATTAAGAATTTCTCATGAGTTTATCAGTAACCCCATGATGAAGCTCTGCATTCCCTGGAGTCCAAGTCCACTTTCAGTAGCACGTTAGATCTTCCAGTTGCCTTTGACATCTGATGCCCAGCTTAGGACACTGCTGCCAAGGGAAATACTCTGGACTGTGTTATTTACAGTGGTTTTCTAGTTGGCCTGAGAAGTTAATGCACTTTTTAAAGGAGATCCCTTATTATTCACAGGTGATAGAGTGACATTCAAGTTACCCTTCTTCAACAGCAAATTTATTCCAATTTTAGTTAATTAATCAGGGGTCATATTTGCTCTTCTCTGTCACTTATTCCTCTCTGCAGTTTGGAGCCTTGCTTGTAGAGTTCATTTTCTTTCACTCCTTCCATTTTTGTCTTATTTGGTCCTTGCAGGAATTCCTTGGGTCATTGCCCTCCGTTTTAGGGTTAGGAAAAGTTAGCTTGTGTTGCCCTAGATTACACATCTCGGATGTGTCAGAGCCAGGACTCCTCAGTACATCTTTGAAGGCCTAGTCCCGTCCTTTTCTGTTTTCTATACGAGCAATGCCATGAGACTATCATACTCTTTAGTAATTAGTTTTTAAAAGACTGACTTCCATGATGGTAAGGGGGTAAAAGGGAGTTGTTATTAATGGGTGTAGAGATTCAGATTTGCAAGATGAAAAAGTTCTGGAGATGTGTTGCCCAACAATGTGAACATACTTAACACAATTGAACGGTACACGTATTGGATTGGCCAAAAAGTTTGTTCGGGTTTTCCCGGAAAACCCAAACGAACATTTTGGCCAACCCAATAAAAATAGTTAAGATGGGAAATTTTAGGTCATATGTTTTTTTACCCCACATATACACAAAAAAGTTTTAAAGACTAAGTTCCAATAGTAAATTTCCTTGGGAAGGGAATGTGGTAGCTCTTACTTATTTACACTAAAATCCCTAGAAAACCAATTTTTTATAGTTAAGTTTTCTTATCTATCTTGATCCAGTCCTTTAAGTCACTTACTTGAAGTCTTGAGGGTTAAGGATGACTCCCCTCGAAACCTCTAATCTTCTTCTGGGATCCTTAGTTTTGTCAATTTACTGTCCATTTAAACTCACCCCCTCATTTTGAAAGAGCTAAATATTCTTTCTGACAAATGTTTCCGTGCCAAACTCTTCCCAACTTCTTTGAGCCCTTGGTTGGCTTCTGTGGAACCCTCTTGCTTCCAACTTTTGCGCATCCCGTGAGGCAGACTGCACTTGTCTCAAAAGAACTTTGCTGATGAGGGTGGTCGTTTTTCCAGTGGCATCAAGTGGATACCTGAGCACACTCAAGAGGACTGTAGAATTGGCATGATTTTTAAAAATTATTCCTTTTTAAATTTTTCCCCAAAGGTGAGGACCTTGGGTGTCACCTGATCCAACCTAGTACTCAATGCGTTAACCTCCTCTTGCATATCCTTTGTATTCCCCACCAAAATATCAGGCATTTGGCTTCTTAAAAGCCTCCAGTGGAAAATACGCACTCACTTACAAGTGAAGCAGTAAAGCACAATGGTTGGGAGTTGAAGATTTATGATCAGACCTGGATTCAAATCCTGAGTCTGCCCTTTACTGTCTGACCTGGCACATTACTTTGCTTCTTAAAGTCCTCCATTTCCCCGTCTGTAAAATGGGACTGCTCACTGTTTCTACCTCACATGGTCATCTCATAAAGTGTGTACAGCATTTAGCGTTGGAAACATAGCTTGTACTCAACAATATCTAAATTATTAAATGTAATTTATTATAGTTTCAAATAATTTTGATAGCATTTTTTCTGGGTGTTATTCACTCAGCACCTGTAATGTGTGAAGCTCTACGTTAGAATAATATCATACTCGATAATGGAAATATTTCTCATAGTGAGTCTCTCTGTGAATTCCAGATGTGGGTCCCAGTTTGCCTCATGGAGAACTCGTCCTTGTGACAACCCTTCTGGAGATGTGACCTTTAGGCTGATAACCCACGTCTCCTTGGTCAGTCTACATTCGAGTAGACATCCTAGTCTTTCATTATCCGGTTGCTCCTGAACTCATTTTAAGATTGATTTAGAATTTATTAAAGACCTCACATGTGACCAGTGCTGGGTAAGGTGCTGTGGATGCAAATGACTCAGGTCTCCTTCCTGGTCTCATTGGGCTTACAAGTTTAGAAGAGGAGACCACTTCAGACCTTGAATGGAGAAGGATAATTCAGAAGCAGAGAGGCCATCTCAGGGGAGTTCCCAGATAGGAAAGAACCCCCAGGTAGACTTTAATTAATTCCCAGTCAGGAGAGGAGTAACCTGCAGCCACGCTCAGGAGTCACTGACTTTGTCCCAGCATCCATTTCTCTTCTGTGTTCCCCCGCACCAGAGCTTTCCCACAACAAACTATTTTAGCATTTTACTACGGGCAGAAAGACTGTAACACAGAGGTTTGGAACACAGACTCTGAGCCAGACATCTGAGTTCAATACATACTCTAGAGTGAGTTATTTGTCTTCCCTGCCTCACTTTCCTTCTCTGGAAAATGGGGACGATAGTAGTATCTAAAACAATAGAATCCATGTGAAAATTATAAGAGTTAATCTACAAAAAAACATTTAGGACAGTCTTGCCTGACATGCTCTTACTGAATGTTAGTTACTAGCTCTTGTTCATGATAAATTTGGGTTTTAATTGTCAAAATTAAATAACAAAGCCACTACAACTTACTAATGTTTTAATTTTTTTTTCCCCACAGGGAAGTTTAAACTGAATGTCCTTTACATTGGGCATTTTTCCTTTTATTTGATTCTTTGAAATGGTCTATTTCAAGTAAACTACTTTAAAAAATAAAGTGGAAGGAACACTTGGAGAGGAAACTATCCTAAGGGAATTGGAGTCTAGAAATAACTATTCTGAGAGCACAAGGGCCCTCTTGTACCATCACAAACAAAGAATAAAAGTCCCAGTTTACTTGTGCTAACAGTACTCAATTGATATTCAGAGAAGGGGACCATCCAGAGAGAAAAAATAATAACATTTTACAATTATCATTTACTTGGAAAAATATTCATTTTGGTAGAGCATTGAAGAACTTGATTCAGACCAAGTTTAGGGCACATACCCACGTGTGTCTACCTTCTCTTTATTTGTCCTAATTAGGTTGTGGCTTTCATCTGTCCATTGTGTAGCTTGTGCACTGGAAGTGAAATCTTGTCCATCAAGTTAATGTGCTAGATAAAAACCCAGCAAAGACACAATATATCCATGTTAACAGAAGATGCCTCTTCCTCTTCCTTAGCTCCAAAGGTGTTATTTTGACCTAATTTTGATGTTAACCGTGTTTATGAGGGGATTTTTCTAATTCAGACGGGGAACCACAGAATCATTTCTTAAATTTGCATGGCTAGGAGACTCATTTCTAATTAGAAAGCCATATTATTTTAATCAGCCTTCCTCTGAGTAGCTTCAACAAGTAACAGTCATTAATACAAAGAGCATAAGCCATCATTTAGAGCAGAGTCTTTCAAACCTTGGTACTATTGACATTTGAGATGGATAATTCTTTGTTATGGAGACTGTCCTGTCCATTGTAGGATGTTTAGCAGAATCCCTGGCTTCTACCCACTGGATGTCATTCGCACCTTGCCATCCCACTATGACAGCCAAAAGTGTCTCTAGACGTTGACGAATGTCCCCTGGGGAAAGGGGCAAAATCATCCCCAATGAAGAAGATTTAGGGTAGTGAGTGGTCACTTTAGCTCTGCAGATCCCCTTATTTCTGTGCTTAGATCTGCATTGCGGTCCAATTAATTGGTGCAGTGGTCAACGGGATGCTTGGCAATTAACATGGCAGACAGTTTTGTTGATCAAAGTGAAAATTAGCTTGACTGTCCAAAAACTGTAGACTGGGTATACGGTACTTTCCAGAAAACTATATTACTACACATAGCAGTTTGTCAGTCACTTAACAAGCAGGTACTCTGTTTCACCTACTTTTTTTTTTTTTTTTTTTGCGGTACGCGGGTCTCTCACTGTTGTGGCCTCTCCCGTTGCGGAGCACAGGCTCCGGACGCGCAGGCTCAGCGGCCATGGCTCATGGGCCCAGCCGCTCCACGGCATGTGGGATTTTCCCGGACCGGGGCACGAACCGATGTCCCCTGCATCGGCAGGTGTACTCTCAACCACTGCGCCACCAGGGAAGCCCTGTTTCACCTACTTTTATCTCGTTTACATTTTACAAAACCCTGTGAGATGGGTGATATGATTGCCGCTTTTCAAAGAGGGACGTCTCACTTCAGAGAGGTTAATATCATGTAGCAGGTCAATGACAGGCAGGTTCTAACCCGGGTCTCTGACTCCTAAGCCCAGGCGGTAAATGACTGTACTGTGAGTTTCTAAATTTGAGTATCCACACTTGGTTAGTGAGCACCTGGGTTTTTATTTGCTCAGGTTTAGTTGGAGATTAATTGAAAAGTGCGGTTTCTAATTGGTTATCATCAGCAGGTTGATCCTGCCCCCCAAATACTACAGTTAACATGCATCGTGAACCTCCTATCAAAAACCTCCGCTCAGACACAGCGAGACTTTCCTTTTTGTAGAGTCAGCAAGCTACACAAAGTGCCTTTCTGCTCCTGTGCCTGGCTCAGAGTAGGCGCCCACAAAATTAAATTTTCCCCAGCAAAATATTCCAGCAGACGCTCCGCTGCCCACTCCTAACCAGCAAGTATTGGAAAAGCAGCCGGAGCGGGAAATCTTTTAGAGAGCTCTCCAGAGGGTTATCAGCTGCTTTTTCAACTGGAAGTAATGAGGTTTGACCTCAGTGGAGTGCCCGATAAGGCGTCTTGTTATAGAGATTTTAATTCATCTCTCTTTTCAGTCAGCACTGCTGTCAGTCCAGGCAATCTTCTCTGCAGTTTTTAACCCCTTCCCAATCCATTCCTTTTTGGGTTTCCCCCACTTCCACCCCACTTGTCCATCCATCTCTCTCCCCCTCTTGGGTTTGTGTCTCTCTCTTCCTGTTTCCATCCTGCCCCTTGTGTCTTTGTCTCTGTCTTACTCCTAGTTTTTGAGTTTTTCACCCTCTTTTTCTGTGAGTCTGCATTTATTAAATATATGTACATATAACATCTTCCTTTACATTGTGGTTAGAAAATATATTCTTGTCCTGGAGAAGCTTATAATAGAAGATATATGTTCAATATAGATCCAGTGATGACTTCGAGGGTATTTTTTAAAAAGCTAGTTGCATTTATCACTTGCCTATTGTTTATCTCTAACAAATTATCGTAATAACACAATTACATGCTTTGCATACAATTTGCATATGAAGCATAATACATATGATCTATATTTCTCGAGCTATGGAAACAATTGTTTTTAGCTTGTGGCGTTGAATCTGAAGTCACATTCTTGGTTTATTAATACCTGGTAGTTCTTCCCAAATCTAAAATTCCAGGATAGGAGGATAGAGCTTTGGAATCTAGAAGGGTTACCAGATGTCATACCAGCTTGTAAGTTTTGACTCTCTGACTGTACAGTGCTGTATTGAGACATTTGAGCACCTTTCACTTTGCTGTATTAAGTTGGACAAGAATAAAACTGAACACACACAGGGCAAGGCTGACCCTGAGAAGGTGACCTATTTCGTATAAAACCACTAAGTGAAATGACAGCTAATAATCAAAGTCACTTTTTTTTTTATCAGTTCCTTAGCTAGATGCCCTTGAAATGTGGTTCAAGGGCATTTTACATTATCACAATGCATTGTTCATATGCATATGTATAGTAAGATATGTGTAATCCATTTTATGTACATGATTTAGATGCTGTCTTCACAAAGGAGCAAAAGACTGAGTGGAGAAGAGGGATGTGCCCTGCTGATCTGTCTGTGCTACCTGCCCCCAACCCCAGTTATATCAGAGCAAATGTCATATTAACGTGTTGGAAAATATCTTATTCTGTGCACAGCCTGCCCCCATCTCTCTAGCTAGGAGTTTAAGTTCATAGAGTATTTATTTAGAAGCCATGATAGGAATACAATGGCTGATGGCTACCCATGAGGGGAAACACATTTGATTCTATATTTCATGGTATAATTTCATCTGTATGTTAGTGGTTATTTGAAAGAGTGAAATGTGTTGTATTGTGGTACAGCCTTTACCAGGTACCTCTTGATTACTAAACAGTTTAATCATACTTAAATGTTATCTAAATTTACTTTTCTCAGATTCAGAGTGTATAATCAAGTAAGGGAAGGGCTGAATGACATAAAATCTCACCTGGTAATAATAGTTACAGAAATTATTTAAGTTAAGCTGGAAATGGGAAGTGTCTGCCGTGGAAATAGTGAAGCCACCTATTTCCCAACAATTAATATTTAGAACTTTATTTCAGGGAGTGGCAAGAGGAAATGTCTTGGATCTCTTTCATCTACAAAAACGGGTGCATCAAACTCATGACAGTGAACTAGTTACGGGAAAATGCATATGTTGCAAAGGGAACTCATTGTTGGGAAAAAAACAGGTTCATTACTTGAAAATATTCAATTCAGAACAAGAGACAAACACTCATAAGATAGTTTAGGAAAGCTAAATATTTCTTTCATTCTTTTTTTTTCAAACGTAAAGTTTTATTCTTTTATGAAAGCCAGTGGGCTCCCTCTTGTGGCTTTGTGAAAGATTTCAGTTTCAAGGAAAATAGCTTTTTAGCAGTAAGGAAACCACTTCTTTTCAAATAAGAAAACACTGTTAATTGCTTTTCCTTATAAAGAGAGAGAAAGAAATAAGGGAGAGAGGAAGAGAAGGAAGGAAAAAAGTTGACTTTGATGAAAAACGTGATTTGGTAACAAAGCCATGCCACATATAACCCTACCTATAATAATAGACAATATTTACTGTGTGTCTTCTATAAGCTACTACATGTGCTAAATAATGAGTTCGCACGTTATCCTTTGTCTCCATGCTCAAAATAAACCTATAAGCTGGGTAGCAGACTGATTTTATGGGCGTGAGATTCTGCCTCCTTTCCTGTCAGTAAGGGGAACCCCCTAAGGAGACCATATATCTGTGAATGAATGAAAAGGTAAACATCTCATCTTTTCCTATGTTAAAAAATATCTTTTTACATCAAACCATTTCTTTTAAATAAAGTCTGGAATAGGATATGGGTTTTAGCTGAATAACTTAGGAATCGTTCAACAATTCATTTCCGTTACTCTTTCTCTCTCTATAGTTACCTGTCTCTGGAAACTTGATTGACCTTTATGGGAATCAAGGCCTGCCACCACCGGGCCTCACCATCAGCAACTCCTGCCCAGCCAACCTTCCCAACATAAAAAGGGAGCTCTCAGGTAAATACCCAGCAAAATCTCTTACTAGAGATTTCCTGTTAATTTTCTGGTAAGCAAAGTTATCCAAATAGTGACCTCCAGAAGTATTTCCAACTCGCAGACATACTTTTTTAGGTCTATGCAGTGGTTAAAACATTGAGCCATATTTTAAGATAGAGGATGTATCTTTGAAAATCTTTGTTTCCAGTATTTCTTGAGATACTGGGAATCAGGCTTCTGTAACTCCATGACACCCATTATTGTGTCTATGGCTGCTGTCCCCTTTGGGGTGAGGGCAGCAGGCAACACTTTCAGTTATGAGATGTCTCTCCCCATCTGGTGTTTTCCTTAGTTGCTCGGCCCCTAGAAACCTTTGAGTTTGAGAACCCTGGTCTGAATTTTCCTTTGACACACATTCAAGCCCACAGTTGGGATAGGGTAAGAATATATTTCTTACATCTTCAGATGCCTCCTGTTATTTTTGCTGTATCATGTGCAAAAGAGTTATTACACGGAGTGAAAAAATAAATCATCAAATGGAGCAGTGGGTATCATTTGTTCTTGAGGCAAGTGTGAAATTACCTATTTCTCCATTTTTGTTTAACACTTTAGGGAAGGCATTTGGCCATTAAAACATGATGAAACTGTATTAGAACTGGTATTCCAACATGCTGGGTTTTATGGCCTTCACCTCATCCCCCTTTTTGTTATTTGATCCTTGCATCCTACAGGATTGGGTGAATAGACTGAGACTGTGGAATATAGATTTGGTGCAGAAAATTCCTCTTCTGTTCAAGGGTGTCTTGAAAAAAAAAAAAAACTTCAGAAAATCGTGGCAGGAGAAAGAATTTTTTTAAAAAAAATCATTGATTTGGTTTAAAAAAAGATGATTAATTAATACATAAAAACCATCAAAAGCCAACAAACAAGTAGATACTGTACAGGAAGGAAAAGTACAATGAAGTCTTAGAAAAGATAGCTAAATGAATCTGTATTAAATAATGGTAAAATATGGTTAGAGTGATATGTGTAAAGTTCCTGAGTGCAAAGTAGAGTTCTGAATTATGTATATGATTGTTTCTTCAAAAAGAAAAGAAAACAACAGAAGCTGGGGGTAGGAGGAGGAAATGGGTGAAAGGAATATACATTTATTAAATTTTTAAAAAAGGCAGATATAACAGACAATATACTTCTAGAGTCACTGGTATCTTAGAAAATGACCAGTACAGATTGGACAAGGGTAAAATGGCAAGAAAAGGAGAAAAGGAACAGGAAATGAGGTTCAGACCACTAATAGTTTGGTAGGTAGCCTAATGTAGACAAAACAGAATAGGCTTGGGAGTCAGCAAATCTGACCTAAGAGGAAAAAACGTTATCTTTATGAAGTCCAGTTTTCCCACCTGAATTAGGGTCCAGTCAGGAAGCAGAAACCACACAGGGATTGGAACAGGGAAGCTTTAAAATAATTATCAGTCATGTACAGGCAAGCAGCTACTAAGAGAGGAAAAAACTAAAGAATACCCTAAGGCTGCAGGGGAGTGCCCAAACTTGGAAGAGAACCCTCCTCCCCAAGGCCAAGAGGCCAGCCTCAGTGGGAAGGATGTGGTTGCTGCCACTAGATGGCAAAGGCGTTCACTGGTTGCCTTGACCAGAGTTGGTCCACAGTTGGTGGATTGAGGGTGACAGGCAGAGATCCACAGGGTGGGGTGGGCAAAAAGAAAACAATAAAAAAGTTAAGATACTGAAGTAGAGGGTGTGTGAATAAAAGCTGCCTGTCATGCTTCTATGTGAGAGGTAAAAAAAAAAAAAAAAAAAAAAAAAAGGAAATGATTTGGATTGATCTTCCTAACTGAAATAATTCAGCTTCTGAATTATTCATTTATGTATCTATCTATCTATATAAATACATATAATAATAGCCATATAATAAATATATGCTATAAGTAATGCTGAAAAGATTTCTATTTTGAAATAAAGTTCTGAAATGATAGTGTGACGTTTTGGATATCACTTCTGAAAAGGAAATAACAGAGGTTCCTGAATCCCGGGATTAGTGAAATAACATTTTTTTTCTTGTTTTATTTTGCTCTCTGTAAGGTGGAAAGTAATCCCTTATCACAGAGATCTCACCAGAGTTGCTCTGCAAATAGACTTTTCCAAATGGAGTTGCCACTAAATGCCTCTGTACCCTATGCCTATTTTTGTTTTTATAAACTCAGACTAGTACGTAGTTGCCCCTAAGAGTCATTGAATCATTTCATTCTAGCAGGTTCTGACAGAACCTGGCTCCAAGTTCTTAAATAATGAGTTCATTTCCATTAATCAGTTAGAGATCCAATTTGGAAGCCTCTCGGCTTAGTTTTCATACCTTCGTAACATATCAAAGAAAGACTGAAAAGATCTATTGCCTGAAAAGAAAAGTTGACTCCTGATAATACACTATGAACAGCAAATTCCCATAGTTTCTAGTATTTATTTTTTTCTTATTTGTACGTGTATGTTTACAGCCTGTCAGACATCTTTGTTACTGGTCTTTCGCCATTCTGTTAGAAGCTGAGTTTTTGCATTTATTTGATACATGTTGCTTTTGGAAAAAAATGCAAGCCTTTTAAAAGTCAGAAATTTTAAAACCCTATTTTTATTCAAGTCATATAAGTGTCCATTGCTTTAGAAAATAGGTGTTTTGTAGTTTACACTATGGTGTGCCTTGAACAATTCTAATTTCTAATGACTTCATTCACATGCACAGCGCATATTTTTCCCACAGAGTCTGAAGCAAGAGCATTGGCCAAAGAGAGACAAAAAAAGGACAATCACAACTTGAGTAAGTTGGTTTTATGTTCATTATATTGGAGTCCATGTTTCCCGTTATATCAAAAAATTTCCAGACATTTTGGAGGAAAATTGGTTTCACCTGTTAAAGGTACATTTTATGGAAGAAAATTGTTTTCTGGAGAGACCAAAGTATATAATTTTCCCTGTATTTTAATCTCAGATCAAGTTGAATCACACACACACACACACACACACACACACACACACACGTTTTCAGTATCTTGAGGAGTTTCTTGTTTTGTTTTTTCGGGGGTTTTTTTTTTTTGGTAAGAGGGAGTCTTGATCCCCACCTACCCAAATGTAAGTTGCTCACACTGGAACTTATTTAAAAAAGGGGATTATGGGATCACCTTCTCCAGTGAGATTTAAAAGAAAAAAATTAAACATCTGGAGGGGAGTCATTGGGTGACATGAGGAAGCCTCCTAAATTTCTGACTTTACCTGTGACTTAAAAAAGAGGTTTTCTAACATTTAAAATTATTTTTTTTTACATGCTTAATTTACTCTTGGTCACATCTTTAAGCTTTTTCCTATGAAAAGTTAAGATTTTTTGTTTCATAAACAAGTGAAAGAGGCTGAAAATAAAAAAGGGATTGGGCTTGGAAGTAGAAAATAGTTTGTGTGTGTATGAATTTCTCATCTCTTGCCCCCATCCTCTTTTTCTTAAACTGATTTTTAAGGATATAAGTTATGTATAAATACTTTGTCCTTATAAAAATGATAGAATAAGGCCAGAGTTCTCTGATCCCTAAAACTAATCATTGTTGGGTTTTTTTTCAATTTGCTGTTTGTCTTTCCAACCTCTTTCCAAGTATTTAAGAACATACACCCTTACACTTGCATGCAGAGGTTATAATAGAATGGTTTTGTGTATGATTTAACACAGACAGTATCGCATTGTCTGTATCTGTTACTGCCTGCTTCTTTCGTCACCAGTATGTCCTGAAGACCTTCTGCTGTTATTCATCTAGATCTATCTACTTTTAAAAAGCTGTTGCATAGTATTCCCCAGTGTAACTTGTGATATTTCATAATCCTCCTACTGCTAAGTGTTTATGTTGTTTCTAGTTTCTCCCTATTATAAACAGTGTCACAGTGAACATTTGCAGACATGCCTCTCTGTGTACAGGGGAGTTTGTTTCTCCAGATTAAATGCTAAGAAATGGAATCACTAGGTGCTTGGGGGAAGGAGGTTGTGTGTGCGTTTCTTCTTTCAATAGATCCTGCCCTTCCCAGTTCCTGTTTCGCTTAGAAGAAGCTTTCCTCATCTTTTAACCAAGAGATTTCAACTAATATTTCTAAGTCTCCTCTGGCTTCAAAGTAATTTTACTGTAAGATACTTCTTCTTTTAAAATACCTTAGAAATGAGATAATGATAATTTCTCCTAACTGAAATGTGGAAATTAAGTTGGATGTTGTGAAAAACATGATCCGCCTTTACTTAGTCACCTAAACTCTCAAGTTCAGGGTTGTCAGTAAAGTGTAAATATGATCAACTCTGAGGGCTATAAAACAACCTTAAGATCTCATTGAACTGTTGGAAATTAATACTCAAGTTTCAATTGCCCATTGGCATAGCTTTTCCTCTTCTAGGAATTTATCTTGTAAGAGTCCTTCCCAAAATGGGCAAAAGAATACATTCATTTATTCACTCATAGCTACTTTTTGAGCCCCATTATGTACAAGGCACTTTTCTACAGAAGTGAACCAGATAGACAGGTCTCCCACCCTGAGGAGCTTCCATTAGAGGCAGGGGCAGACAGAATAGATGAGCGGTCAGATACACGCAGATGGTTTTTACAGCATAGGATAAGTACTGTGATAGGAGTAAAAAGTACACGCGAGCATTGGCAAAAATAGTCATTATACCTTTGAAAAAGAGGGAGAAATTGGAAATAGTCTAAATATTCATCAGTAGAGGATTTGTACATAAATTATGGTACATCCTTATGAGGGACACTCAGTGCCTCTTAAGAAGAATGGGGTTGATCTGTTTTACTTGTCTACAATGTATTACTGAGTGAAGAGAGCAAACTGCAGAATAATATGTATAGGGTCCAATTATGTAAAAAAGAAAACACTATATGGGTGTGTGTGTGTGTGTGTGTGTGTGTGTGTGTGTGTGTGTGAGTAAGAAGATCTAGGAGTCAGCCTGATCATTGACAGTTTCCTCAGGCAAAAAATGTTGGGTGGTGTAAAGAGTTTGCTTTTACTTTTTTCTGTATACACATTTGCATGTTTTGCAAATTTTTGCAAGCTCATATCACTTTTATAATTGGGGAGGGTAGGCACTGAATTAAAAATAAAATGCAGTACATACAAATGTTGACGATGAAAGGTGTCAACAATATGCTGCTGAGTGAGAAAAGATAGATGCAGAATGGTTTTTAGTGTAATTCTGCTTTAACAATGTCATTCTTTATTCAATACATAGTTGTTGGGGGCCTACTGTGTGCTAGGCTCATATAGGCACTCGGAATGCCTCAATGAATAAACATACAAATAAATAAACAAACAAAAGTATGCAGATATTAGATGGTATAGAGCTCTATAAATGAATGGAAGAAAGAAGTATGTAGATGTTAGGTGGCAGAAAGTTCTTTGAGGAGACATAGTGCAGACAAGGGGGTCAGGATGGGAAGTGGTGGTTCACTCCTAAACAGGCAGTCAGGGAAGGCTCATGGGTAAATTTGAGTCACCTCACTTGAGGGAGGTGAGGGCAGAGCCATTCACGTATCTGCGGGAAGAGTGTTCCAGGCAGGTGGAACAGCAGTAGAAGGTCCTAAAGTGGGGAGTGTGTCTGGCTTGGTTGAGGAAGAGCAAGGCCCATAAGGCTGAGGGTGGGGGGAGCACAGGGGAGTCACCGTAGAAAGTGTGGTCACAGTGGGAGATGAGTAGAAATGAGGTCAGAGAGGTGGGAGCCCCCAGATCCTTGGAGGATGCCTTGAGGACTGGGTTTTTGTCTAGGTGAGAGGGGAAGCGATAGGAGGGTTTTCAGCAAGAGATTGACAGGCTCTGACTTATGTTTTAAAAGCTTCTGTGTTGTAGTTAGACTAACGGGGGGTAGGTAGTGATGGGCATGGGTGAAGCAGAGATACCACTCAGGAGGATTGCAGTAATCCAGGCAAGAGATGATGGTGGCTTCTATTCAGGTAGCAGTGAAGGTTTGAAGTGGACAGGTTCTGGCAATATTTCAAAGGTAGAGCGAGCAGATTTTGATGATGGATCAAGTGTGGGATGTATTGATAAAAGAAATAGAGGTACAGAATTGATGCCAAGGTTCTGGCCTAGGCAACTGGAAGGATGGAGTTACAGTAAGTGAGCTGAGAAAGCCCGTGGGTGGAGCTTTTTTGTGTGTGTGTGGTACGCAGGCCTCTCACTGTTGTGGCCTTTCCCGTTGCGGAGCACAGGCTCCGGACGCGCAGGCTCAGCGGCCGTGGCTCACAGGCCTAGCAGCTCCGCGGCATGTGGGATCTTCCCGGACCGGGGCACGAACCCGTGTCCCCTGCATCGGCAGGCGGACTCTCAACCACTGCGCCACCAGGGAAGCCCGGTGGAGCTGTTTGAGTGGGGAAGACCAGGAGCTCAAGTTTGGAATGCTGGGGCTGCCTGTTGGACCTCCATAGGGAGACATCTAGTAGTCAGACTTATGAGTCTGGAGTTCCAGGGAGATGACTGGGCTGCAAATACAAGTATGGGAGTCATCAGTGTATATGTGGTATTTAAAAGCATGAGACTAAATGGGGTCACCCGGAAGTGAATGTAGACCGAGTAGAGTCCTAAGAACTGTGTCCTGGGCGCACATCTAGGCCACGTGTGTGTTTATTCTTAGAACATAAAAATAATCACAAAGGATATATAACAGATTTTGCAGTGGTGGTATCTGGATCATTGGGGATTTTTATTTCATTTCATGTGTTTCAGTATTGTTTGTTTTTTTATGATTATTATATGCTTGGAAAAAGTAAGAAAACATGGCATACTTCAGAGTTTGGGGGAAGTTAGCTAGAAGATCGGAGGTCCAAAAATTTCTTCTTCAGAGCCATTTAGCATCACTTACTGTTTCTATTTTATAAAAGTCTGATAATAAGACAGTATTATATGTAACTGATTCAATCATAGAAATAATCATTCAGCTAAGAAAAAATGCAATATATATTGAGAAAGTAGTGAATAATATTATTTACCTAAGTGTGCACAATATTAGTGAGTTAAATATAAATTAGGTTTTAATATGTGTAACGTAAAATATTAATATCTTTAATCCAATTTATTAGACTTTAAGTTATTTGGAATTTATTTGTCAGACTAGGTAAATTAAAAACATTTATTAACTCATATGCCTACTGTTTCACCCTCCCGTGAGAAGATGATAATTTAGTTGAACATACAGCTGGATTTATAAAAGAAGAATGCCGTTAGGATGCATGGTACAGTTAAAGATGCTTGACTTCTAGGATTATTGTATTCAGTACTGTCGCCCCTGGACACGTCTGCCTGTTGAGCACTTGAAATGTGACTAGTCCAAATCGTGGCATGCTGTCAGTGTAAAATAGACACAGGATTTTGAAAAGTTAGTACTAAGAAAAGAATATTAAATATCTAATTTATAAATTTTTATATAGTTTACATGTAGAAATTATAATATTTTGGATAGATTGAGTTTAATAAAACTATTAAATTACACCTCTTTCTTTTTCCTTATTTAATGTGACTACTAGAAAACGAAAAATTACATATGAAACTTGCATTATATTTCTCTTGGGCAATACTGGGCTAGAGGAGGGGTTTTTGTATGACCTGTAGCCTAAGAATGTTTTTTACATTTTTAAATGGCTTTAAAATATCAAAATGAGAATAATATTTTATGATATGTGAAAATTATATAAAATCCAAATTTCAGCATCCAATGTTTCTTGCTAGTAAACTAGATACAAAAATTGTATCTAGTTAATATTACTACATTTTGAATTCTGTTAGCACAAAATTTGTGGAAATCTGTTTTCTCTCTTGCTGTGTAAGTACCTAATAATATGCTTAATTTTGCTATTTGGCCCACAGAGTACTCACTATCAGGCCCTTTGCAGAAAGCTTGCTGCCCCTGGTCTGGAGGATCAGGGCTGAGTACAGGCTGTTCTCCACTTATTGCTGGGTGTCCTTGTCAGGTCCCCAATATCACCAAGGTAGTTTTGTCATTTGTAACTGAGGATGGTAACTCCAATTTCAGGAGTTACTAGAGTCAAATGAGAATTTACAGTCTCAGGGCTTCGTAAATGATAAAGCTCTATACAAAGCTAGCTCATTTTTTAAAGGGCTTTATCCTCAGTACCAAAACTAGGAGAATAACCAGGAAATACAGATTCGTTTCTGTTGTCCTGACTCAGCAGAATTAACATGCACATGCCTTTAATGAGATATGCTAAATGCATACATGTCACCATTACTAATAGCCCTTTCCTGTGCTTTTTTCTTGAAGTTGAACGAAGAAGAAGATTTAACATAAATGACCGCATTAAGGAACTAGGTACTTTGATTCCCAAGTCAAATGATCCGTGAGTACAATTGCATTGTATATTTTTTTGTACCTTAATGTTTTTTCATATGTTGCAAAAAGCACACAGTTATAAAAACTAAAGAAGTACTCCCTCTCCTTTTGTTCCATTTGTGAATACTTCTTACGCCTTTCTTTTGAAATCTGAAATTTCGAGAGAAATGAACTGAAATTGAAATCTGAAATTTCAAGAGAAATGAACTGAATTGTTCAAAAGTATTATTGGACATGAGCTGTTCAGCTTTGGATGTGAGGAAGTGACTTCCTGAAATCTGAGAATCCTTGGCAACTAAACACCGAACTACTAAAAAAATTCTTTTTATCGGTTCATGCAGGACAGAGATTTCAGTAGCTGATAAAGCAAGATTTGTTAGCTATTTGTTTGCCAACAAACTCATACAATATCTGTAGGCATGGAGAGCTGATATTGGAGATTTCAAGTTTAACAATATTCAGCAGACAAAAGGTCAATTTTTTTCCCAAAAATTACATGCCCTTTGTTTTACCAATCTAGGAAAAAGAGTAATTTTTAATCCTCTTATAAGCACAGGTCAGCTAATTTGGATTTCAGCTTTCAGTCTCTCATGCCACTCTTTCAGAGATAACGGTTGTAAAGATAATTTTCCTACCAGCAATGTCAGCAAATAGGACAACAAATACACAATTTTTATCCATTAGAAATTGGTCCATTTGAAGTAAGGGGCTCGAAGATGTATACATTTTAATGGCTCCCACAGGCAGTCTATGGAATTAGCCTTTGAATATGACCTTTTAGCTACCTAATAAAATGTAAAGATGAAATCAAGCATTATTCATGCAAGGCTTATTAAATTTGCTATTCACATTATTGTCAGGGAATTTGTGACAAAATAAAATAAAACCATTGGCCATTCTAAGGTGGTTTTGATGAATGTTCAAGCGCAGTCTCCATCATCAACATTTTGCTTTCCCAGGTTTCAAGGAAAGCTGTTTTGAAACTCAAAACATTCAAAATCTCAGTTCTGCAGCACAAATGCATCCTACGAAGGGGCTGTGACCTTCATTTCCTATAGTCAGTCTTGCATGATAGTTGAAATTGAATTCCCATTTTCCTTTTCTTTATCAGCTTTCACTTTTTAGCATATTCTTTTAAACTGTAGCACGTGGATCTCTTTAGCAACATATTATGAAATTATGGGGCTGCAGTGAAAGCCTCTATTTGCATATCTTCTTTCTCTGTTGTATTAGAATACTTGTGTGTTTATAATCTGAACTGATAACAATCTTTAATTGTAGGCATTGTTTCAAGATGAAATGGACTGCAGTCTGTATGGGGGTTTTACTATACCAGGTTTCTGGAACAGACTTTGGGGCTGCTATAGTGACATAGTCTAGCTGATCATGGTCTCGGCCCCATACCCTCTCCTGCCCTAGAGTAGATCTGCTTTTATTGACTTATATATCAGGGATCTGTTTACACTTTTGTGTAAAACAAGGGTCGCTCTCGTTGCAAAAAAAAAAAAAAAGTTTGAAAACCCCAAAGCATAATTGGTTAATTGGGTCTCACAAGGAAGTAAAACCCAAGAAAACTGGTTGGAATAGTCTCTTCTTAAAAACGGAGTGGCTGCTTGCCTGTTTCAGTAGTGGTCTCTCACCTTACTTGCCTAGTGAAGGCATCTTTCATTATAATTTTATTTCTCTCTGGCGACTGAAGTTTCTGTTGTTTTCTTCTTAGCCCTGAACATTAAGCGGGTTGGTTTTGTGCTCACTCCGAGTATCTCAGGACACCTCCCTGGGTTGCCATCTTTGGTGCCCAGACCCCAGGGATCAACCCCTGGGAATTCTCTGGGGGCTGTAATTCAGCATCCCATGCGAGAGCTTCTGTTTTGTTCTTCATCTAACCCATATGAGGATCAATTACTTGGTGGCTTGTTTTAATGGCCCTCCATTCACACGTCCCAGCTGATACTTCCAATCTCCTTTTAGCAGCTACAGATGGTGGGGTAGGAGGTTTTCCATACATTAAATTGTTTTTGTTTTCATCATTGTCATTATCATCATGAATATTTTCTATAAAAGAGCTCAGGTTAATTTAAAGCACTATAAAAATATTACTATTAGTTATAATTCTATTCTTAATTGTTTTCTGGGGTGCTCTAAACTTTTCAACTCACTTTTACCTACATTTTAATGGCATTCTTAATGTTCTCATATAGGAATACAGTAGCGCGCTATAGTGTTTAAAAACTGAAAGGCACCAAGCTCAGGCTACCTGGGTTTGAATTCCAGAACAGTCCCCTACTGGATGTCTGACTTGGGGAAGAATTCTCATATTTCATTTTTCTCATCTGTTAAAAAAAAAGGGGGGAAGGAGGACCAGAATATTCTTACCTAGTCTAGTTGTTTTAAGCACTCAGTCACATAGGAGGAAGAATAGTTTAGGGCATGGGGTCTGGCACCAGGTTCTCCAGGCTTCCCAGCTGTACCACTTCCAGGCTGTGTGACTTTGGGCAAATTACTTAACCTCTCTGTGCCTTTGTTTTCCAGTCTGTAACATGGGGATAATATTAGTGCCTACCGATTAAGGTTGTTATGATTAAGTGAGCTGCAAAGCACTTTGAAAAGTACCTGTCGTGCAGTAAATGCTGTTTAAAGATAGCTATGGTAATTACCACATTGAGTCCTTAACACAGTGCCTGCTCCACTGTTTGAACTGCATTCTAAACTTTTCCCAGCATATTCATATAAAGTGCCTCCTTTGATTCTGACAACATACCTATGAGGCTGCTCATACAAGCATGGTATCATTGTTTTGTTTTTGTTTTTGTTTTTGTTTTGTTTTGTTTTGTTTTGCGGTACATGGGCCTCTCACTGCTGTGGCCTCTCCTGTTGCGGAGTACAGGCTCTGGACGCGCAGGCCCAGCGGCCATGGCTCATGGGCCCAGCTGCTCCGCTGATCTTCCTGGACCGGGGCACAAACCCATGTCCCCTGCATCGGCAGGTGGACTCTCAACCACTGTGCCACCAGGGAAGCCCGGTATTGTTGTTTTGTAGATGAGGAGGCGGAGATCGGAGAGAGGTTGATATTGATGGGAATATTCATGATAAAACCCAAGGATGCCATTTTTATGCCGCATACAATTAAGTAGTGAGATCTCACAGGATTTTTTTTTAGTCATAGCTTATTCTGTCTGAGTGGGTTAACTTTTATAGTCCTAGAAATCTGTAACTATTGAATATAGTGTTGAAGAGTATTGACTTTGTCATCAGCAGACCTAAATTTAAGTCCTGACTCCACCTTCATGTAGCTCTGGGACCGAAGACAAGTTGAATCGTCTCTGATTCAACATGTGCACAACGTCCCTCTGACTCCAGGCGCCTGTCCGGGTGAAAGAAGATAACATAGAAGTTACAGGTGGACGGTGTCCAGCGAGTTGCCAGCACTCAATGAATGATAGCGATTCTCAACTTCTAATGGTTACCTCGTCTTTAGAAACTGAATGCTCTAAATATTGAATTTTCACGGAGCCTTCAATCCTAAAACGGTCTGTTTCCTTCCATTTTCATCCCAGAGACATGCGCTGGAACAAGGGAACCATTTTAAAAGCGTCTGTGGACTATATCCGGAAGTTGCAACGGGAACAGCAACGTGCTAAAGAGCTTGAAAACAGACAGAAGAAGCTGGAGCACGCCAACCGGCACTTGTTACTCAGAATACAGGTACCAGGCGTGTGCAGGGTGAAGGTGACTACATGTTAGTGACTTGAAGATGGGAGAAGAAGTATAATGAGCCATGAGGGAGTTGATTTATGTGATCCTAATACAGTCTGTACTCATTATTTGTGGATTCCGCTTTGTGATTTTGTTTCCTCGTAAAAATTTATTTGAAACCCCCAAATCGACACTTGTGGCGCTTTCACGCTCATTTGCACACGTGTGCAGCCTGGCAAATGTGACTTGGCTGGTGCGTTTGCTTCTAGTTAAGGTTGGGCAAGGCGATGCTCTGTCTTCTTGTTTCAGCTCATACTGTAAACAGGTGTCCTTTTTTGCTGTCTATTTAGTGCCATGTTTTTCACATTTTTGTGGGTGTTTCGGGTGATTTGCTGTTTAAAGTGGCCTCTGAGCATGGCCCTGAAGTGCTTTCACATCTTCCTAAGCACAGGAAGGCTGTGATGTGCCTTATGGAGAGAAGTTTCATTCAGGCATGAGTTGTGGTCCTGTTGGCCTTGAGTTTAATATTAATGAATCAATGATATGTAGTAAACAAGGTGACTTCAAACAGCAACACACATAAAACAAAGTTACATGTTGATCGGTTGGTGAAATGTTGTGCACAGATGCTTGCAGGACCCTAATCCTCTGTTTCCTCCCGGAACAATGGTTCGGCATTCACTAATGCAGTGTTCATAGCAACTCTGTAGCACGTCTTTGGCCATTCATGCTCCTGTGACAAAAACACCATAGACTGGGTGGCTTACACAACGAACATTTATTTTTCACAGTTCTGGAGGCTGGGAAATCTATGATCAAGGAACTGGCAGATTTGTTGTGTGATGAGGGCCTGCTTCTTAGTTCATAGATAGCTGTCTTCTTGCTGCAACTTCACAGGGCAAAAGGGGTGAGGGACCTCTCTGGGGTCTCTTTTCATAAGGACACTCATCCTATTCATGATGAGTGTGACCCGCTTGTGACCTAATCGCCTCCCAAAGCCCTACCTCCAAATACCATCACATTGGGAATTAGGTTTCAGCATATGAACCTTGGGGGGCATAGACTTCAGTCCATAGCCATAAGTACTGCAAATCTTGAGAATTGAGAATAGTTGTTAAATACAACGATGCCTTAGTATTGAGTGGGGTGCAGTCCATGGTCAAAGCTCACGTTTATAGGGAACCTGGGACACCCAGAAGATCTTATCATCAGGGTATAAATTTTAGATATAGTTACAGATAATGAAGTTATACCATATGTATCTTTAGCTTACATACTCTTAGTGGGAGAAATACTATTTTAATTATACATGTAATTCATCTGTCATTCAATTTAAGGAGTGTACATACCAACGTAACCATGAGCTGGGGGAATCCCTGTAATATCAGCTCCTGGTGCTTCGTCATCACTTGGCTTTTCATGCTGAATATAAAGATGCAACTTCCTCTGGAGCTGTCTTGAAGAAGAGAAAGAAAAACTGACTCCTTGCTAATGACTAAAGGAGTTGGCTAGGGTTATTTTAATTTACTTGCTGACTTTGAACACAACCAACCCGTAAGGGTCGATGACGTTGTATCTTCTTCTTAAGTAGATGGACCCACTTATACCCAGTTTCGCCATAGAGCAATGGTTGTTTTTCAGGTTTCCTATGCAACTAATTATGGAGCGGCAGTGTAGAGTATATGGCACTTCAGAGACTGCCTGGTGGTGGTTATTCCCCGATGATGAACTTATTTAACAGAGTAGTTTACTTCTGATTTCCAAGCTTGTTCATACCCCACAACACTGTTGACATTTCTAGATGTCACATCTCTCATGTCATGGCAGCGATCTTCAGCCCTGGGTCAGAGAGGCAGAAGGTGGTTCTCCTCTAGGGGGTGCCTTTTGGAATCTTGGTAGTGAAATAGAGGTTATGTGTCATTTGAAAATCCCCCTTCCCTGCTTTCTCTTTCTTTGGCTTTTGCTGCTTGTTTTATGTTCCGTCTCTTCAGTAATCAGACACGGGTCTTTAGTCTCTTGTACTTAGTATATATACCTATTTATAAAAGCAACTTGTACTAATGCGTCATTTCTTTATACAAATAATAAAATACAATAACTGTTTTGAAAGACAGGCTAGGTTTTGTTTTAAGGTTTCAAACGTATGTATTCGTGTGAAATACGAATACCGTGAAAAATATGAATTGGAAGTTGCATGGTGACGATGTCTTGGGTTTCTTCCAATGTCAGTGAAGCAGCCTTTAGAGCTTCTGTGTATCATGGAAAACATTATTAATTAGGAAAGCTGTGCTGTGCAATGAGCCTGAGTTCTCTAGGTGAGATCTATCACATTATTTAGCAATCTAAGTAACACTTTATTCAGCTGGTAAACATTTTAAATTAAACAACAAAAGATTAGAGTAAGATGGATGCCTCTCTTAATCCAACTCTTTTTTTTTAAGAGACACTACACTTGTGAGAGCACTGTTCTTATTATGTGGCGTAGACTTACCGTTGTGCATGTGTTCAGCTTGGGCCTAAGGGGTTCCTTTCATTTTCACCCTAAGTGATACATGCAAAAATGTTCACAGGATAAAGAGCATGAAGCCTTACTATCACTGGGACTGCAATTTTATTAAGCAGCCCAGGGCTTTGAAATGATGCCCAAGGAGACTTGTGTGTCTGGAGACTGTGTGAAGGAACATGCATATACTGGTGTGACATCTCAGGCTCCCATCTCTTGTACTGCATCTCGAGGAAGACCTTGCTAATCAAACATCCTTTAATACAGGCTGAGCACAACTTTTCAGGAACATGTGTTTCTAGGCTTGTGGGCAACGGTTGAAAGGTTGTGTCCTGTTGGAGAGTACATTTTCCCCTCTCATGACGCAAGGTGACTTGCTTCAAATGTATATTCTGTTATTTTTATTGTATCGCAAACATAGGAAGATGGTATTGGCTTGTAGAAGCAAATTGCTCTTCAGGATCAATTGGGGTCTTTACGGTTCATTGTAGGGGGGTGGTCTAGGCATACTCAGAAAGGGAAAAGGAAAAGAGCTTGTTTGGAAGGTATTTGAAATGAGGCACTGGGGCAAGTCTCTGACACTCAGGAAGTGAATTAGGCACCTAGGGCTGCCATTACAAATACCACAGACTAGACAGCTTACACAACAGAGATTTATTTTCTCCCAGTTCTGGAGACTAGAAATCCAAGATCAAGGTGTGGGCAGGGTTGGTTTTTCTGTGGCTTCTCTCCTAGGCCACCTTTTCCCTGTGTTTTCCTATTCTTGTGGCTTTTCCTATGTGTATCTCTGCGTCCTCATCTCCCCTCACCGATATTAGATGAGGACCTACCCTAAGGATCTCATTTTAACCCAATCACCTCTTGAAAGACACCATCTCCATGTACAGTCACATTCTGAGGACCTGGAGGTTAGGATTTCAACATAGGATTTTGGGGAGGGGACACAATTCAGTCCATAATAGGAAGGATGTGAAGAAAGTGTAGGAACACATTGAGCACTTTCTTGTGGAATTAAAAAAAAACAAAAAAACTCCCTTTGCCTTGATGAGATGGGTTAAATGATGCATCCCAAACTTCAGTTACTTGTATGGAATTTTCATAACTTTGGCCATTACTACTCAATCTTTATTAGTTCCCAGTGCCCTTAATATCTTAGTAACTTTTTCATTGCACCTTAGACCAAAAAAATACCTACCGTTTCCTTGTTAGGTGCTAACAACTTAGTAGCCATTTGAAAATATAAAACATATAAATTGAAAGAAAAATCACATTTTAATTTTATTTTTAAATAGCCACATTACTTACTAGGGAGATATGTGTGCCTGTGAGGCACTGCACAGCTTCTCCAACCTTGGAGTCAGATTGGACACTGCCACCCTCCTTTCCCATTCCACACTGATTTTCATGCAGGAGTTGTTTTTTTCTTTTTTTCTTTTTTTCTTTTTTTTTTTAATCACAACAGCTACCTGAGACCCGGCTTTGTGTTGATATGCTGTGATGGAAACAATGTAACACAATCTAATACTAAAACTATAAAACTGTCTTGAGTTTGATCATTCTCACAGTAGAGTGCATTCCCCTTGAAACTTTAAAAATATCCCCAGTGTCCTGGGAGTTCATTATAGTACCCGTAGATATCTCTGCATAGTGTAGGGAGCGTAGACCTGTACTATTTAGTGATTATTTTCCTTCAGTCAGCTCACATTTTGACATTTTATTTTTACATTTTTTAACTTCTCCTCCCTGTTAACATTAACATCTATGAGAAACTGTCTCTGTATTTCATACATAATAAAATCCATATACAACCTAAAAATCATTTACTGTATTACCAGTGATACTCTATGTACTTTAAGAAATATGGTGTTTATTAATTTGAAGGAGCAAAAAATTTTTATTTTAACAATTTATTTTTTTGCAAATGTATGATTTTTTAAAATTAATTTATTATTTATGTTTGGCTGTGTTGGGTCCTTGTTGCTGTGTGCGGGCTTTCTCTAGCTGCGGTGTGTGGGCTTTCTCTATTTGCGGTGTGCGGGCTGCTCCTTGCGGTGGCTTCTCTTGTTGCAGAGCATGGGCTGTAGGCGCGCGAGCTTCAGTAGTTGCGGCGCACGGGCTCAGTGGTTGTGGCTCACGGGCTCTAGAGCGCAGACTCAGTAGCTGTGGCACACGGGCTTAGTTGCCCCGCGGCATGTGGGATCTTCCCGGACCAGGGATCGAACCCGTGTCCCCTGCATTGGCAGGCGGATTCTTAACCACTGCGCCACCAGGGAAGTCCCTGATTTTTTAAAAATATTTTTTAAAGCAATTTTAGGTTCAGAGCAAAATTGAGCCGAAGGTGTGGAGAGTTCCCATATACCTCCTGCTCCCACAAGTATATAGCCTCCCCCAATATTAATATCCCCACCAGAGTGGGGCATTTCAACACTAGATGAACCTATAGTGAGACATCATTATAACCCAAAGTCCCTACTTGGCATTAGGGTTCACTGTTGGCGTTGCACACCATTTGGGTTTGGACGAATGCATAACAACATGTAACCGTCATTATAGTATCATGTATTCGTACAGTAGTTTCACTGTCTTAAAATCCTCTGTGCACCACCTCTTTAAGTTTCTGATTTTTATTTTACTTTTAGGAACTTGAAATGCAGGCTCGAGCTCATGGACTTTCCCTTATTCCATCCACGGGTCTCTGCTCTCCAGATTTGGTGAGTCGGATCATCAAGCAGGAACCCGCTCTTGAGAACTGCAGCCAAGACCTCCTCCAACAACACGCAGACCTAACGTGTACAACGACCCTGGATCTCACAGACGGCACCATCACCTTCAACAACAACTTTGGAGCTGGGACCGAGAGCAGCCAAGCCTATAGCATTCCCACGAAAATGGGATCCAAACTGGAAGACATCCTCATGGACGATACTCTTTCTCCTGTTGGCATAACTGATCCACTTCTTTCCTCGGTGTCCCCTGGGGCATCCAAAACCAGCAGCCGAAGGAGCAGTATGAGCATGGAAGAAACCGAGCACGCTTGCTAGCAAATTCCCCCTGCTCTGCATTCCCACAGACTGCTTCCTTTCTTGATTAGCAGATTTAATAATTTACCTGAAGGGGTTTTCTTGATCATTTTCCTTTAATATGAAAATTTTTTTTCATGCTTTATCAATAGCCCAGGATATATTTTATTTTTAGAATTTTGTGAAACAGACTTGTATATTCTATTTTACAACTACAAATGCCTCCAAAGTACTGTATGGTAGTGTACAGTATCTGTGAACTGCATTCACCCCAGATTTTGGCTTTCAGAGCAAGAGGATTTTCGCATCAGAGAAATTGCTGTCCGTTTTTATTCAGGGGTAACTTGGTTTGCTATTTGCATGCCTGTGACTTCCTTGGAAATGAAATGTAAAGTTTAACTGAAAGAATGTAAAGCAACGAAAAAAAAGAGAAAGAGAGAGAGGAGGAGGGTGGGGAAGAGAAGAAGAAAAAGAAATCCATACTAACACTTTTCCATTTTGTAAATGTATTGATTCATTGGTACTGCCTTAAAGATACAGTACCCTTTTAGCATCATTTAGTCTTTATACTGCAAACTATTTAAAGAAATACTATATTCCATAAAAGAAAAAAAATGCAACCATTTTCACGTGTATTGTCTGGTTAGAAAATGTAACTGATACCTTAGGTGCAACTGAAATTGAAGGGAGATACAGCCCAAGGCTCTGAAACATGGGGTCTCATCTTGTTCTCATTCATTCTGTGCTGTGTTACAGTTTTCCTCATCAGTGAGTGTGATTCAGTTTTTCATAAGATATATTTTATTTTGAAATGGAAATTAACGTCCTCTCAAAGTAAAATGTTGAGGAGCACTGAAAGTTTTCCTCCTTTTTTTTTTTTCCTCTTCAATTTCGCTTTTGATAAGAAAACCAAACTGGGCACATTTCTAATTGGCTTTACTATTTTTATTTTTAAATTATGTTTTACTGTTCATTTGATTTGTACAGATTCTTTATTATCATTGTTCTTTTCAATATGTTTGTATTAATTTGTAAGAATACGCATCTTAAAATGGCAAGTTTTCAATATTTTTACAACTCACTGGTGGTTTTCCGCATTCTTTGTACACACATGAAAGAAAACTTTTATGCAAGGTCTTGCGTTTAAAGAGAGCTTTGTGAATATTTTGTATATTACAGTCTCACTCAGAACTATTTTCCACACATTTAAGCTGTAGTATAAATAGGCTAAAACCGGCTTTCTAGAGAGAAACAACTTACATATTTATTTTTAGTGACATAAAACTAGCAATATCCTTGGAGAATGATACCATAGCGTTAATATGCCCGTTATGGTCGTTGAAATTGGGGTTTATTTCAGCAAACCTGCTGAACGGTTTTTAAAGAGAGAAATACTGTATTGGCCAATTACTGTTACTTGGTAACAATGTTTTAACAAACAGCAATGTTGTAAAGTTAGTTTCAGTGCATTATCTACTTGTATAATCCTATGCAATAACAGTAGTGTTACATATATTCTATCAGGCCTAGATGTTTTATAGAGATGACAAATGGTGTTAAGAGGCAGGCTGTTGAATGGAGTTTCTCAGTAGCAGCCTACAATTGAATAGCAAGTGGCATAAAGCATATCCATTCAGAATGAAGTGCCTTAAATATAGCAGTAGTCTCTAGCACTGACTGAACTGTAATGTAGGAGAAAGTTTCAAGATGGTATCTATAATCAAGAGGAACGTGTAGCATGGTGCCTATGTAGACAATATAAGAGCTTCCAATTTTCCTTCATATATTTTTAATATGAAATATATTTTAGTGACAGAGTGCCAACTTCTTTCATCAGGAAACCTTATTCAGGAGGTATTTTGTGTGTGTGTGTGTGTGTGTGTGTGTTTAAAGAAAAACAGTTTAAATGTCAACTGTGAATTGGTGATGGATATTGGAGGGTTCAGACAGAAGGACTGTCAGATGTATGAATGGATGGCTTACGTGAAAATAATCAACCGCATAGTTACCATGCACGGTGGGCAATGAGAATCCTTGGAAACATTGATGATGCTATCAGTTTTACAGCTTTATGACTTAAGGGGGTAGGGAAAATTAGTTCCCATTCTTTCAACCCCCTTAATTGTACAGCTCTTTTCCTAGAATAGTGATGCAAATCTGCATGAACAGCTAATTGTACCATAGTGTTCATTGATACAATCATAGCAGTGTCTATTTTTCTCTTCATATTTATATAGGGGGAGGGGAGCTGGGCGCAAAAGTCGAAGATCGCGATGGTATGATGCTAGTTTTCCTTAGCTGATTTAGAGAGTTCTTAAAAATAGAGCAAGTTTGACTCACCCATGGCCCAGGGAATTTGGCCAGGGTTAAGCCACCTTATAGAAAGCTTTGTGGAAAGAAAGCATGGCATCTTGTACCACTGCCCTGACGCTCGCAGCTCCTGAGCTCACCATTGCCTGCTTCTCCATCTCCTTCTTAACACAATTTCTGGGAGGGGGAAGGTGAGCAAGCTCAGGAGAATGCTGCAATCTCTGGGGTGGTTTTATTTATTTCTTTTTTGCCAACTAGAGTGTGGATGCGTTTTAGAGACTAGCTAAGCCAAGAGGCGGTGGTTTGAGCTCACTGTTTGTGGCAAGGAGAATGGTCCACACCACTCCCCCCATTCCTGGGTGCAGAATTGTGACTTGGGGTTGGGCCTCCGTATGGAGTGACCAAAATGCCAAACTTGTCCACCTGCCTCTGGGTATGGCAATGGAAATACCAAACCTTCTGACTTTGCCAAAAACCATACAACCAACCTGGTCATACATAGGATGACAAAGTTCTTTCTGGTTGTTTTAAAATACTAAAGCAATAAGAACAAATAAAATACATAGGAAGTTAAAAGATATAAAATAAAGCACAAAGGAATGCACTTACTAATATTTTTTTTAAATGCACTGGGGAAACGTTGATGTTGATAACAGTATATAAAAAAATCCCTATTTCTTGAAAAAAAATGACAAATGACTGTCTCTTGCGGACGCTTGGTACTGTAATGTTAATACTAGTCACCTGCTGTTGGATGCAGCAATAATTTCTGTATGGTCCATAGCACTGTATATTATGGATCGATATTAATGTATCCAATGAAATAACTGAACTGTTGTTCTTGATAGCCTCATTAAAGCATTTGGTTTTTCACATAGTGGTGGCCAGTTGTGTTTAGTTAATGCCAATTTTGAATATTTTTTTGCTTTATCAAAAAATAGGAACACATATTTCTTCTGACTTAATGAATAACAAATTGCATGAAAAAAATTTAAATGTCAGTAAGTATTTTTTTTTCTGAATGCCACTCTAAGATACTACTTTTTGGTTTTAAAGATTTTTGATTACTTTATGACTTGCACTGAGATGAACTATAATTATGCAGCTTTTCCCCCCCTCTGAACTTAGGGAGTTTTAAAAGTCCCAAATGCCAAGAATTCATTTTAGATATAGGAATTTTATTTTAAATGTTTCAGTGAGAGGTGGCTTTACAAAGAGAGAAATTGTCAGAGAAACTCTTGCATATTTACGAAAAAGGTACTGGGTTTTTAAAATACAAATTTGTGATAATGAAAGCTTAATATACCCAGGTTGCCAGCTTCTCGCTGTTTTTTCTTTTAATTTTTTTTAAATACAGTACTTAAGAATCATTTGATAAATGTTGGATTTGAATTGGGAAGTGTCAGACAAAACATGTCTTTATTCCCTAGCTAGACTAGACCTTAAACTTCTGCCCTTAAAAAAAAAAAAAAAATCTGGTTTAACCTCTGGAGAAAATGAGCAAGAAACTTCCCGTAACATTTCTGTTCTGATTGTCAGCTTTTTCTTAAGCATGATTTTTTTCCCCTTAAATTGTAATATACAATAATTGAGCCTTTTCTTTTTCAGAGTTAGTTGAATCATTTATATTTCCCATAGACATGTGATTGTGTGATGTCTTAAAAACGTGTACAAGTAGGAAGATTTCATATCTGAACAAGAGAATTTTCTGGGCCACACTGAAAGCGGGTAAGTTGAAAGTTGGGGCTTTTCACCTCAGGGGGTCTGTACCAGGACTTTAACCCAGGTTTCTGACCTGTTAATAAACATTCACTTCACAGTCTATAAGGATCTTTAATCTCTAGCTCCCCGCCCCCCCCAAACTGTTACCTGAACATCAGACATTGGCCTACAGCTTAGATGATTTTATTTCATATCCACAGACTTACCTTTCTTAAATTTTTTATTAAGCAAACCCACTTAAAAAACAAACATACATATCCCTGAATGGCAAAGCATGGACTTTCAGCTAAAGTTACTGATTTTGAATCTCATCTCTGCCCGTTTCCAGCTGTGTGATTTTGAGCAATTTACTTAGCTTCTCTGTGTCTCAATTTTCTTTCTGTTCATTGGAAATAATAAGAGCAGCTACCACAGAGTGGTCCTGTGAAGACTATTCAAATTAATACACTAGGATTTTTGCTTGACAGCACATAATAAATCCTCAGTAAGTGTAGCTATTTGTATATTATCATCATAAACACTTTCATTATTAAAATAGAAGAATGTTCCCTGGGCCACCTAAAACCATCATATGTATCAACAGAAGCATGCATGTGTTGAGAAACACTGCATTTTAGTATATGACTAACGTCTGTGTGAATTGGCAAGGTGACGGAAGCCACAGGCTACTTTGGAGAAGAGGGCATCGTTGTCTCTAGGATCCAGGATTAAAATATTTTAAAGAATTAGTAATAAATCCAGTTTACATTGTAAAAATATCTTCAGCACAAATGATCTAAAATTTAAATTGTTTTAAACCTTTATACTCTGCATGTATGCCTCTGCCATGGGAACTATTATATTATTTCCAGAAAATTTGTCTTGCTGTAGCTGAAATCTCTATTATATTCCTTAGAGAGTTAAATTTTGTAATCCTTTATGATATACATTGATGTTATGTATCTAAAGAGTGGTGTCTTGACTATATCCTATCCGTTCACTTTTCTATCAATATTTAAATGTTTTTCAGGTTTTTATTTTCAGTTATACTTACATTTGATGACTTCTTTAGAACACCATCTGAGGAGTTAATCTTCATAATCCAGCCAATATAAATGAACCTTTAGAACTACCCTGTTTTTATTTTTTTGTGTATGCCAAGATTTAATGCATAGCCAAGTAGCACGAGGAAAGCTCATTTAAGAGGAGTGTTGTAAAGTTAGATTTTCATTATATTTAGAGAGAGATGGTGATGATCTCTTAATTCTTTGCTGCCACATCTGAAGCTCAATAGCAATGGTTTCATGTCCTCACCCATACTAACATGAATCTGTAATATACAGCTTATGCAGAATATAAATGAAGAAGTTTCCGTTCCATTCCCAGTTTTCCCAAGAGGAATGTTACCCCCCCCCCCCCCCCGCCAAAATACAGAGTACATTTGCCATATTAAAATGGTCAGACTTGTTTGTATATAAAATTTAGGCATGGCTAATCTTATTTGTGTTCAATATTTATAGGTCCTTGGAGCCTATTACCTATACCAGATATACTGGAAAGTAATACGACTGTACCCAAATCCAAATAAATCTCAGCAACATGTCTGAATGGTAAAGGCAGTTTGCTTTTGAAAAATTTGCATTTTAGATTTCTAATTATGGAGTCAGCTGAAGTTATATCCAAATGGGTGCAATTGTCACTCAAAGTTCCTTACATATTATTCAGACAGCAAAATCTGTGTAAATAGAAGCCACTAAACTACTGTTTCCCAAACTTTGCTTTGTGGAACTAGTTCCACAAGCTGTTCCAAAAGTTGCTTTGGGGAATGGGGGTTTTGGAAGTCGGGGTAGGAAGCAAAATGCTATAGTTAATTTTCAGAGAGCTAACTTTGGGAAATACTGGGTTAATTCAACTTAAACAGGTATCTACTGCTAGACTTTTCACATTCTAAAATATGCAAGTGTGCATTGAGAGTTTTCGGGACTGGGAATAGTATGTAATGTTTCCCAATCTTTTTGACCACAGGAGTGCGTGCGTGTGTGTGTGCGTGTGTGTGTGTGTGTGTGTGTGTGTGTGTGTGTATAAAATACCTGTTAATGGTTCCACAGAACATAGTTTGGAAAATTCTGGAGATTTTTCAGAAATTATATAGTTGATAAAGATAATTCCTTCTGTTTTCCTAAGGTAAGTGTGCTTACATTTGTTTATTGTTCTGTAGGAAGAAAATGAAGTCATTAAAACATTATTCATGAATAAGCATTTTAGCTTAGCTTTTCATTTCCAGTGAAAATATAAAACTCTGGTTAAGGAAACTATTGCCACTAAAAAGATCATTATTCCTGAATTCAAAAAGTAATTTGTGTTTTGATTTTTAGTGAACATATAAATTCTGATTATGCTCATATTCAGTGTACCTTTTCTATAAGTGGTAAAAAAGAAAAAGCCTCTGGACACCTGATATTTGGGAAGTCGAGTGGAGGTCTTGGGCACAATACAATTGGTTTATAACTTTAGGTCCTGCTCGTTGGTGTTTTGGTGGAAGGAAGTTAGGAAGAATTGCATGAGGTTCAGAATTTAGAGAGTCTTGTCAATATTTCTTTTTTTAATGCAGGCAAATCCTAACTGAAGGACCAGTTTAAATCTCAAAAGTTCAGTTACTAATTGGTTGTAGACCAGCCCAGAAAAGCTATGCTAATCATCATGTACCTGAAGTATATTATAGTACTTATTAAGACTGCTCTAGAATGGAAATACCCAGTATTGCAAAGTCCGAGGGAAAACACATTAACACATCTTTGGCACTCCTTACAAATGAGATCAGAGATTTCTTTCATTCATATTGTTCAGTTCCCACTCTTTGCTTGGAAATAAATGGTGAACAGAGGAACTTCTCTACAATGGGAAAGAGGAATTTATTGGCTCATATTACCATACAGTCTAAATGGTGAATGTAACTTCCTGTGTGCCTGAATTCAACAAGGGCTTCAACAAGGTGTTCTCTCTGCCTCTCTGTAGTTTTCTTGACTCTGCCCTCCTCTCTGCATGTGAGTCTTCTCCATGAGAACTCCTCTGGCAGTTTCAAGGTCCAGTTGAAAGCCAGCACCTCTTGCTAATGCCAAGTCCCTGTATTAGTTCTGATCAGGCCAACTTGAGCATGACCACCATGGCCCAAAGATGGAACATGCCAATTGGCCAGGTCTGGATCACGTGGTCCACTCCGGTAGATTCAGTGATCAGCACCTAAACTATGTGGACCAAGAGAAAGGAAGGTGAGATTCACCCAGACTCCAAAGGGTGATGCTGCTCTAAAAACCGGGAGGTGAGGGCTTCAGGAAAGCAGAACAACAGATACTCATCTCTGTACCTTTGGAGAAGATTGGGCAAGCTCTACCTTTTCCAATCTCTCGCTACTCCCAGATGCATCCGTTTAGGATTTTTCTTTCCTCTTCCTTAACCACAGGATGATGGAAAGGGAGGGCAAGAAGGTATTAAATCCCTACATCTGTATCCCCTTCCTCCTTATCATTCATGGCTAGGTTTTCATCAATTATTTTCCAACTCTTACCCCTGCACCCCAACATAATCCTCTCCCAGATGGAGATCCTAAGACCCAAGCTTCTCAATAAGATGTTTAGAGAATTCACTAAGCACACATTCCTCTAAATACACATGGACTCTTCTGTCATTTCCAAAGCCCACTGAGTTGTCAGGATGTTTTCAGTTACAGGACAGAAGCGAAACTCCATTTGGCTTAAACTGAAAGGGGGGATTTACTGATTCACATAGAAAAACTCCAGGATTGAGAGTTGGAGTGTTCAAATGACACTTCCTGAATCGGTGCCTCTCTTTCTTTGCTCTGCTCTCCTCTTTGTGGGCTTCATTCTTAGCCAGACTCTCTCTGTGAGGTGGCAAAATGGCCGAGGGCCCCAAACCACCCTTGCTGTTTATCAACCAGCCTGGAAAACCTGTTTCTGTTCTTCCAGAGTCTCCTTGGCCTGCATTGGCTGGTAGGCTTACTCCTGGACCAATCACTGTTGGCAGGGGCGGGGCATAGACGGGCCACACCCAATCATATTTCCACCTTGAGCCAGGTGGACTCAGTGCTTCTGGAGGGGAAAGGGGCAGCCTTGCAAGCTGGAAGGTGGTCCTCCCATGGTCCTTGTGAGATGTCCTTTCTGCTGGTGAATGTCTAATTTTTGCTCTTCCAACAGTTGGCTCCCTATTTACATTTCAGGTTAAAATTTACCTCCTCAGAGAAGAGGGCACTGACCACCTCACAGAAAGGAAGCTCCACTTCTGTTTTCTTAACACACCATCTTATTTCCTTTATACCCTATTTTTTCTTCCTCTTCTACTGCCTATCCCTCTTCCCCTGTCCTTGCCCCTCTCCCTCCTCTCCTCCCCTTTCCCTTCTTAAATCAATTTGAGCTAGTTTCCTGCCACTTGTGTAAAAAATAATCATATCTGTGACCAGTAGACCAAGACTGGCAAGTTTTGCCACAATATTGTCAATAAAAATACAGTCTTGTTTAAAATAAACAAAAAAACATAGATAACATTGGAAAAAAGTTGTAGGTTAAAAGAATCTGTTTGCTAGGACTGTGGAAATATCTGTTTACAAGCACATGTTATCACATCTTATTTACATGAGTTCTTGGGAGATGAATTCAATTATGAATAATTTATCTCTCTAAATGGCCAAAAGTTTCTCTTCCCTGTTTTTGATGATAGACTTTCTCAAGTGTATTATTCTCTGCCTCTTGAAACAGAATATAAAGAATATAATTTTACCTGTGCTTGATGGTAGAGGACCATCACTTCATTGAGCTGTGGTGCAGTGGTGTCCTTGGGGGCTTCAGAGATGGAATGGAGGTTGAGGTCCTTATCTTAAGAGAACTTAGAGAGCAGTGCTCTTACCCCATCTCCTTTCCTCCTCAACCCCTTCAGATTTACAGCTACGGCTCTGCTGTGGGTTTGGGCAAACCGCTAATCCAGTTAAGTCATTAACAGTTAACAGAATTGCGTCTTGTAAGAGGAAAATCTGGCCTGTGTGAAGATCTGGGTGTTCTCCTCATGTGCAGTGCATGAACTTTAGTGCTTTGATGTGGGCTGTACAGAAACTTTTTTCTCCCCTAGTTTCCTGTTTTTTACACTGGACTTTGGCTCATAGAAGTTGCTGGGTTTGTGACCTAGTTAAAGAGGTTTTGCTATGATTAGAAACACAGGCCGGACTCCTTGGGGTCATGGGGTTCTGTTTTGCTATGCCACTTGTAAGCCATTCTTCTTTCTTTGCTTTGCAGGAATTCCACTAATTTAGTTCAGCTCAGACCGGGGTCAACAAACTTTTCTGTAAAGGGCCTGGTATTTCATACTGTGGACTTTGCAGGTCGAGACGCAAAATCAAGGAAATTATATCAGTACTTGTATAACAAGAGAGAAAACAAATTTCCACAAATTTTTCATTGGTGAAATTCAAAGTATAATAATAATAATTGAGCACCATGTTTGTTAACTCAGATCTACTCATGAAAAGAAGGGAATTATTTTTGAGGGGAATAACATTTGGCTTAGTTGGGGTTTGAAGTTAGTGTTTCCTAACACTAACCTGATTGTAAATGTTGATTAAATCGATTGTAAATGTTCATTTGTAAAAGTCAACTCACAGGCTGTTCAGAAGCAGGGGACAGGTCATATTTGGGCCATAATTTTCCAACTTCTGGACTATGGCATAGATGGATAATTGTCCCTATTTTCTCTTCTTCCTGTTAATAATAGAATGCTCTGAATTTTAGCTCAGCACATTGCTCACTTCCTTCTTTTCCAGCCTCCCTTGCAGCTAGGTGAGATCATGTCATTAAATTCTGGATAATAGGATGTGAGCAGCCCTGTATTTCTTACTTTCTACGGGCTGGAAAACAGAGCTGAAGCAGCCACTTGGAACCCAGAGACAGATGCCTGACGTTGACTGTGGCACAGCTGCCCGCCAGCCCTGCACCTCTCCTCTCCAGACCGTATGTGAAAAAGAAAGAAATTCATTTAAAGTCTGTAGTCTGAAGTCTTCTGTTACAGCTTAACTATGCTTGCAAACCTATGGGAAGAAATGTTTTCTCCTCGTCTTCCTTCTCCTCTTTTTCCTGTTCCTCCTCTTTATCCTTTTCTTCAATGACGTTATTTGAGGATTTTCACTATTTCTTACTGGCCTACTACTCAAATAATCTAAATCAATGCATTTTTTCTGCTTAAGCAGAAGCAGATTAAATTCCTCTTTATAGCTTGGATGAGAATAGTTGAATTAGAATTTAAAAGCTATCTCAGTATTTTTGTATGTTTCCTAAACAAGGCTTATGAGATGTAACTGTTCTTTTGTAATAGTAGGAAGGAAAAAAAAAAAAAAAAAAAGCAAACCAGAACGTGAGAGGTGTATCTTACTTTGGTTAGTGAAAAGTATTTCGCAGATTTTATCTCTTTTTCAATTTATTTATTTATTTTATTTTTCTTTTTTTGTGTGGTACGCGGGCCTCTCACCGTTGTGGCCTCTCCCGTCGCGGAGCAAAAGGCTCCGGACGCGCAGGCTCAGCGGCCATGGCTCACGGGCCCAGCCGCTCCGCGGCCTGTGGGATCCTCCCGGACCAGGGCACGAACCCACGTCCCCTGCATCGGCAGGCGGACTCTCAACCGCTGCGCCACCAGGGAAGCCCCAGATTTTATCTCTTTATTGGGATTATTATAAAAGACCAGATAACAGCCTTGAGTATTTATTTCTCTCTGTTGTCAGCTGAACTTCTTCTTTAATGATACCTCGTTTGAGATGAGGAACTGCTGAATAGAGACTGTTTTATATATATACACAGTGCCAACAATTGAAAATGACACAAGACACAATGAAACTAGTGCGAATGCTATTGTGTGTGCTATGATGCACTGTGGGGAAAGAAGCCTAAAATGGCATTTTTCTCATCACTTTTTAAGGATATGGGATATATGATAACTTCCTGGGCACATAATTTTCTCTCCAGTTGTGTTTATACCACAGTGTTTTGTTTCAAACAATAGCTGTCTTTTCTCCATATAAGGTCACTCTGTTATTAGCCAACATATCTTAGTGTCTATAGAGCCCAAACTGCATTTGGCCATGGATGGTGTTTGAAGTAGTAAAAGACATCAAACTTCTTTTTTTTTGCGTTATCTTTTAAGTAGACTTCCTTGAGAGAAAAGACCAATCGTTGCTTTTCTTTTATTAAAAATGCTGATAGGATCTTCTCTAATAGGTGTACAGATTGTTCTGCAGGATCCACACAGGTTCTGGACCACAGCAAGCTCTACGATGTCATGCAGAACACGGATGCCAGAGGCAGAATGGGTTTGAATTCAGTGCTCCCCACTTACAATTGTATAACCTCAGGCAAGAACCCTAACATCTCTCTACCTCTCTTTCTTCTTTTGTAAAGTGTCAATAACGAGTATTTCTTACCTCAGACAGTTACAAGGCTAAATGAATGAATACATGTCAGAGAACCTTGTCACAGACTAACATTCAAATGTCAGCTCTTCCTGTGCCCTAGAGGCTGTTTTTTTTTTTCCTTGGACCAGCCTTCCAGTCTAGCGATGGGCAGCTGCAGCTCACTGCCTTGGTCTTGTTTCTGTTTCCCAACTCTTCTGCTTATCTCTTGCTGCGTAACAAACCAGCCTGAAATCATGGCAGAAAACAAGAGACATCTTATTATGCTTATGGATTCTGTGGACCAGGAATTTGGACAGGGCGTAGCTGGGATGGCTTGTGTTATCTCTGCTCTGTGGTGTCTGGGGCCGCAGCTGGGAGGACGCCGACAGCTGGCCGTGACTCAGCAGCTGAGGGCTGGACTCATTGGGAGGCTCCTTCGCTCACAAGTCTGGCGCCTAGGCTGGGATGACTCAAAGACTTGGCTCAGCTGTTGACCACGGTGCCCACACGTGGCCTTTCCATGTGGCTTGGGTTTCTCTCACCATGGTGGCTGGTTTCTGAGAGGGAGGAAGCCAAGAGTGAATGTTTCAAAAAGCCCGGATGGCACCTGCATGGCTTTTTATGACCTGGCCTCACAAGTCCAAAAGCATTACTTCCACTGCTGTACTGATCAGAGCAATCACCAGCCCTCTCTGATTGCAGAGGAGGGGACATGGACTCCCTTCTAGATGGGAGAAATGTCAAATACTTGAGGTCTTTTTCCTTTTATAAAAAAAACTTTCTTCTTATAAATTTGGCTCAGTTTCATCGTCAAGCATTTGTTACCCAAGTTCTTCTGGCTACTGGTCCCTGGTCTTCCTCAATTGCTGTGTACCTTTGACTAATCCTAACCCCTAGAATTTGTACCCTAGAGCATCCCTCTGTTAACCTTCACTTGCCCCTTCCACAGCCCAGACAGCATTCCCTGTCACTGCCCACTCCCCCACCCTGCCTCTCACCTCCTTTCTTTGCTCCCTTGGTCTCTCTACAACTTTATGAAGTTACTTTATTCTATGCTCATAGACCCAGAAAAGGGATGTTACTTCAGAAAGTGGAAAACAGCAGAGGCTCTTCATAGTGAAACAGAAAAGACTCACAGCATAGGACAAATACTTGGATACAAAAGTTTCCTTAACAGACTCTGAAAAGATTCAGAGTTAGGGGTGAAGAGAAGGTCGGAGGGAGGGTAATGAGAGCAGAGGTGTTGATGGGCACCAGAGAAATAGGCCCTCCACACTGTTACTTAGGCCACAGCCTGGGGAGGTGGCAAAAATCTCAGGTAGTTTTGTGGGATCTGAGAGCAGAGAGGACAGGAAGGTCTCCCCAGATAAGTTCCTGGAGAGGCAGCAATATCTAGAGGAAAAAATGACTCCTGGTGTATTTAGGTAGGATGGAGCCTTAGGCAGCATGATCACTCACTAGAAAGACCTGGAATTCGAGGTGGAAACACCCAGTCGTGGAAGGACCTCGCAGAGAAGAATGAAGGAAGACTCACCAGTAGCCCAGATGGGCCCATCGCCAAGGACCAGAGACGGTGACATGGAGGACCTGAAGCCTTGCTTCGCCTAATGCCTCTTTTCTACAGACTACCCTGAAATTGAAGCCAAATCCCATGGGCGAAGGAACAGAACCTCCAGTTTCAAAGATTAGTCTTCCACCTCCTTAATAAGAGGTGGTAGACTCCAATTAGAAATGACATCTAATTTTAGAAAAATAAAACAAGTTGTTTTTTTTGCACACCTAAATGTGTGTACTGCAATCCATGGTCGCTGCGTACAGGTAATGTTTCATATTGAGATAGGTTTCCAGAGGGAGGGGGATGTATACAATAGAATACCATATGGTATTGGTTTCTCGATAATCGATTCTAATTTCTGGGGTCTTGGAATGTTATTATATACTGGATTTCTGTCAGACACGTTGGTAAGGACTTACGCGAGCTGTTGAGTAAGTGGAAATGGTTGTGAATGAGAGTTACCATTCATTTAAACCTTACTGAGCAACTGCTATATGTCAAACATCGTGTTAGGTGTTGAAGTTACAGAGGTAAAAAGGACATAGTTTTGCACTTGAAAATGAGGCTCACATTCTAACAGCTTTGGAACAGACATGATTTCTCGGTGCCATAGACTAGGTCTTATGTTCATAGCTAGACACATTAAGACGTGTAGGGAATCTGGTCAATTTAGAAAAAGTATATTCTTAGAGCTTCTTCTTCCAAACTTATGATAATGATCTCCACGGCAATTCCCCTCTTCTGTGGTTTGGTCAATAGACTCAAGAAAAAGGCTTAAAACACACGTATACACACACACCATCTCTGTATTCTGTAGTAGGGCATGATGCCATTGAAAGATATATTTAGGCAAAATTCACTGGCTTTATAATGATCTTTGTTCACATGAAATCTACAGAAATAAATAGTATTACCGATTCCTTTTTTCTGTTTGATGTCAGTGTAAGATATTCATTAAGAAAATGCACTGGGTGTGATGTTACCTTAATTACAGGATGGGAAGGCATATTCCCCTTTATAGCTTTAGGCTTTCATGCCATGAAGCTCTTCTGTTTATTCCAATGAATTACATTCTGGCACGCATGGAAATCATGTAACAAATGCATAACGAATGTGACACTCGCACAAAACATCACATTAGTTCCATACTATCAGTTCTATTCCAGTGAACACCAAACCAAATCACATTATTGTAATGTGAGTTGTGATTTAATACCCTAATTTGCAAGTGGTTTTGTCTGAATCTAACATGTTATTTACATCACTCGTGGTGGTTTCTAAGACATACTAGATGCACACTTATTCGGCTTGGCCACCTCATCCCCACCCTGGTAGACACACCCCTAAATAATATATCAAGTAGTATTTTGCTACTAAATATGTTCTCAGCTATCTTCCTACCAGGTTCAAAATTACAGGTGACAGTGGTTGTCTGTTGCAATAAGCTCAGAATTCCCATAACGTAACACGCTTTGAGATTTGGACAACTAAGAATTAGGGAAGAAAACGGATTATCAGACAGCTCAGGAAAACTTAATAGTTGCAGAATACTACTTATAAAATGAAGTCAGAATCATTCTCTGAGCAGAAGTCAATCTGTTTTGAAATAAGACATTCTTGTTGCCTGAAGGCCTTTTCCTCCTGTGTACATGGCAAGTCACTTGCATGCTTTAGGCTTTACCTCAGCTGTTACCTCCTGAGTACCCTCTTTGACTACCCTGTTTAAAGCAGCCCCCTCTGTATCAGTTACTCTGTGTCACGTCACCCGCTGTGGCAATGTCCACTACCTATCTTTATCTGCTCTCCCTGGTTTTTTAGTAATAGAATTACTGCCTAATTTCCAGGTGGGCATTTGACCACCTAGAATGAAGGCTACCTGTTCTAGCTCCCCTTGCAGCCATGGACTATATTCTGGTTATTAGGATAAACACTAAATTATCCTCAAGTGGCAGAGGTATGGCTCTCTTTTTACCTTTGTTCTTCATGTAGATGTAATGGCTGGAACCCAAGCAGTCATCTTGGATCATGAGTTGGAAGCCATGGTGAACAACAAATCTAGGTCCTTGGACTTCCCTGGTGGTGCAGTGGTTAAGAATCCACCTGCCAACGCAGGGGACACGAGTTCGATCCCTGGCCTGGGAAGATCCTACATGTCGTGGAGCAACTAAGACTGTCTGCCATAACTACTGAGCCTGCGCTCTAGAGACTGCGAACCACAACTGCTGAGCCCGCGTGCCACAACTACTGAAGTCCGCACGCCTAGAGGCCGTGCTCTGCAACGAGAAGCCATCGCAATGAGAAGCCCGCTCACCACAATGAAGAGTAGCCCCTGCTTGCCACAACTAGAGAAAGCCCACAGGTAGCAACGAAGACCCAATGCAGCCATTAATTAATTAATTTTAAAAATTGCCATCTCTCAAATTACTAAAAAAAAAAAAGTTTAAAAACAAAACAAAACAAATCTAGGTCCTTGGTGAATTCATGAAGCTGCCTTAACCATTATGAAGAACATTCCTTAATGTGACAGAAAGAGAGAAATAAACTTTTTAAACCATAATCAATATTCAACATATATACAACTTGTCCAGCATATGAATCTGAACCAACCAAAGAGAATCAGGCACTGATCAGTCAGAATAGATGCCAATTTAAAAAAATTGTTGTAACTACCTCAGTACCTACTGGGCTGAATCACAGCCTTGGTTAAAGCCAAATGATTTTGAATCTTCTGTCACTTGCAGCTAAACATAATCCTAAGTAATGTACTTTATTTCTTTTATAACCCTTGTTATAGTCTGTGATTATTTTTTCATTGTTTTACTTATTTATCATCTTTCCCTTACCTTAAATCTCTGTGAGGGCAGAGAATGCCTCTGGGGTTTGCTGCTGGTACATGACTTCGTTGAATGTTGAAAGAATGAATGGACTAATTCTTTAATTTTTTATTGTGAGATATAATATTTTGGGAATTGCAGATCTGGAGGAGTGAAAAGAATTCTATTTGGAGGACTAGGGTTGGCAGTGCAATTGACAAAAGTTTTTTTTTTTTCCCTCTGACTCTGAAAAAAAAAACCATGATGAAATTAGTGGTAGATAAAAATTCATTTCTAGCTTCTAACAAGGAATCACAAACAATGGAGGACATATAAATAGAGTAGCAGCTTTATTAATAATCCCTTCCTACTCCATTCGTGATCTTTTGATGACAACCCTACCAGAGGCACTCTTTATCAGGCACTAAAGCAATTTAGATGCTGTCATATGCCTTTCTTGATATATACGTATTAGACATAAAGCAGTCTTCTGTTCTTTAGCTTATTTTAGTATATAATTAAAACTCCGACTGTCTGCTACTAAGCAACGGGGCATGGCCGAGGTTGATCACATCCTATCACAAAGATAGAAAGAGGAAAGATAATAAAAATAATCATACACATTCCCATAATCAGTCTTCAGATCTTAATTATGTTTTAACTCCTTTGTTACGCCAAAGGCAGTGCCTATTGGCATTTAAAGGACACTTTCACTTTCCTGCCTAAGTTCAATCTAGTTCTTTCATTTGGATCCTCATCCATTTATGGAATCCTTCGGGGGCGTTTGAGGTCACGAGGGGTGATAAAAACTGAGATAAGAGTCAGGAGGCTTAGGTTCCATTCAGCTCCCAAACTGGTCCAGTGGAACTCTGGAGAATAGTGGCTGGGCTGGGGGTGTGTATAAGCCTGGAGGAGGGGGCAGGCAGAGGGATGCAAGGTTTGTACCACCGGCAGGTGCCAAGGGCACACGTACCCCAAACAGCCCTCTCCTACCTGTCTATCTGTCTCAAGGTATGACCTCTGAAGTTTCAACTGTGTATTGTTTTCTGCTTCCAGAGATGCCTTTTCATCAGTCTTAACTTTCATATTAACAGTATTTCTTTAAAGTTGTTGAGAATGCACCCACTTTTGAAAATAGGCTGAGGGAATAACCCATGCTCGGCTCTGACCCCTTCCTCCTTCAACTCCCCCAAAGACCTCTGAATGTGATCCTTATTCCTTCAATTGTTTATTCGTTCATTCACTCAACAAGTAATTTCTGAGCCGCTATCTTGTGCCAGGCACTGTTCTATGTTCTGCGGCCACCACAGTGGACAAAATGGACACCTCTGCCCTTGGAGATCCTCCATTCTATGGTGAAAGACAGCCAATAAACAAGAGAAGCTCTTTTAAGAAAAGGAATGAATGGCTGCCACGTTTTGAACTCTTGCTACACCAGATACAGCATAGTCTTGTGAGGCCATTAACTCTTCACCCAGCTAATGAGAGAGGTTCAGAGGATAGATAGGGTGGTGCATGGGTAGGAGATGCCATGCCTGGGCGTGATTCCCACCTCTGCAGCTTGCTGGTTGTGTAATCTTTTTTTTTTTTTAATGAATGAATTTATTTATTTATTTATTTTTTGGCTGCATTGGGTCTTCGTTACTGTGCACAGGCTTTCTCTAGTTGCAGCGAGCGGGGGCTACTCTTCGTTGCAGTGCGCGGGCTTCTCATTGCAGTGGTTTCTCTTGTTGCAGAGCACAGGCTCTAGGCATGAGGGCTTCAGTAGCTGTGGTGCGCGGGCTCAGTAGTTGTGGCTCGTGTGCTTAGTTGTTCTGCGGCATGTGGGATCTTCCTGGACCAGAGATGGAACCTGTGTCCCCTGAATTGGCAGGTGGATTCTTAACCACTGTGCCACCAGGGAAGTCCCACTGGCCAGTGATTTAAACTTTACTTGCCTCAGTTTTCTTATCGGTAAAATGGGGGTTCTATCTTGCAGGACTTTTGGAAGAATATTTGATGTATCTGTAGCTTTTAGAACAGTGCTTAGTTGTTGGTCCAATTTTACAGATAAATAAATCGAGGTATGCAGAGATTAAACAACTTGTCCAAGTTCCCATGTACCCAATAAAAAGTGGGAATCAAAATTCCAACTCAAGTCTCTTTGCCTCTATAGTGTGTTCTTACCCACAGTTATGCTTTGTTCTTCTAGCAAAGTCCCTTAAACTCTTGGAGGATCGGTTTGTTCATCTGCAGTCTGGGTGTGGTAATAGCAAACTGCCTGTTGTGAGATTCAACTATGCTAAGGTATTTGCAAGTGCTTTGAAAACTATAAAGCATCGTGGGAAAATACAAATTGCTATTATTACTACTATTGATTTGTGTTTTTATATTCAACATTTAAATTTGCCTGTGATGGGTCTGTTTGCATATTTGTCAGATCAGGCTTTCTGTTTAATCTCCCATGCTTATTACAGGACCCATTTTAGCCATCCTGGGGGGCTCTGTGTTGTCTCCTCAGAGTTCTTTGTTGGTCAGTCCACCTTCTGAAAATGATCCCTTCTGTCATTTCTCCTCTAAATGGAAGAGTAAAGACAGAACATAGGGTCTTGAAGCCATCTACAGTTCTAGATACTTGTTGGATATTCTGTGAAAGTTCTGGTTGTTTGGGTGGAGGGTAAAAACACTCAAACTATTGGCAAAAAGCACGGGGACGGAATCTGACACACGTGAGCCTATCAGAGGAGTTCATTGAAATGATAGAGGATATCTTGGCAAATCCAGAGTAGCCAGCCTTAAGGAAGCCAAGTTACTCTCCTTGCTAGCAGGGGTGACCTCCTGTGAGTTCCAGATAACCTAAAAGTGGCCAGTGCTGTCATGTAACTTGGGAAATATTTCATCCTGGAGAAGCCAAGTGACTCCATGGCAGGAAATAATGTGATGTCTCTAACTTTATTCAATGGATAACCTGTTGACCAGATTTGTAGAGATAACACAAGTCCTTTCCCTCCATGTGCAGCACTGAGACGAGTTATTTAATGTCCCTCTTTACCAGAGTCACCCATTCCCTGACATCCATGGAACTGCACCACCAAAAGATGTCTGACTGTATTAGATTTTCCAGAGCCCAGACCTACATAACTTTCTTTTGGGAGGAGTGTATGGAGGGATGATGATGGCTAACTATTAAGTCATATAAGACATAGAAGAGATCTGGAGTTAGGGAAGGCAGGAAGAGTTGTCCTAATACAATTAGCTACATTAGGAAAACCCAAAGAGTGCATTTATATGCAGATGTCTCTACACTTAAACTATATAAATTCTTTGTGGGAGTGGGCAAGAGGAAAGATTCCTTAAGTGTTCTGGTGGCCTGTTTCATTGTTTTTCTTCTTAGGTTTTTATAATTTTCCTACATCTTAAGAAATTAAAGCTGGCCGCATGATCTCTTGTCTCTTTCAACACCTAAACAGTTCTTCTCCTCCAACCAGGCTAACTCCTGTCTCTGTTTAGTCACCCTTTTTATTTTTTAAAGGATAAATCAATATCTTTATTTTATACACAAACATTGATTAGATAATAACTTGCTTCAGGAAAGAGTCTTTTTTTTAAATAGATAGTTATTGGAGTATAATTGCTTCACAATACCGTGTTAGTTTCTGTTGCAAAACAAAGTGAGACAGCCCTATGCATACACATGTCCCCATATCCCCTCCCTCTTGCGTCTCCCTCCCATCCTCCCTGTCCCACCCCTCTAGGTCATCGCAAAGCACCAAGCTGATCTCCTTGTGCTATGCGGCTGCTTCCCACCAGCCAACTATTTTTCATTCGGTAGTATATATATGTCAATGCTACTCTCACTTCGCCCAGCTTCCCCCTCCCACCCCGTGTCCTCAAGTCCATTCTCTATGTCTACATCTTTATTCCTGACCTGCAACTAAGTTCATCAGTACCATTTGGTTTTTTTTTTTTTTTTTTGGATTCCATATATATGCATTAGCATACAGTATTTGTTTTTCTCTTTCTGACTTAGTTCACTCTGTATGACAGACTCTACATCTATTCACCTCACTACAAATAACTCAATTTTGTTTCTTTTTATGGCTGAGTAATATTCCATTGTATACGTGTGCCACATCTTCTTTATCCATTCATCTGTCGATGGACACTTAGGTTGCTTCCATGTCCTGGCTATTGTAAACAGTGCTGCAATGAACATTGTGGTACATGTCTCTTTTTGAATTATGGTTTCCTCAGGGTATATGCCCAGTAGTGGGATTGCTGGGTCATATGGTAGTTCTATTTTTAGTTTTTTAAGGAACCTCCATACTGTTCTCCATAGTGGTTGTATCAATTTACATTCCCACCAACAGTGCAGGAGGCTTCCCTTTTCACCAGACTCTTTCCAGCATTTATTGTTTCTAGCTTTTTTGATAATGGCCATTCTGACCGGCCTGAGGTGATACCTCATTGTAGTTTTGATTTGCATTTCTCTAATAATTAGTGATGTTGAGCATCTTTTCATGTGCCTCTTGGCCATCTGTATGTCTTCCTTGGTGAAATGTCTATTTAGGTCTTCTGCCCATTTTTAAACTGGATTGTTCGTTTTTTTGATATTGAGCTCCATGAGCTGTATGTATATTTTGGAGATTAATCCTTTGTCTGTTGTTTCATTTGCAAATATTTTCTTCCATTCTGAGGGTTGTCTTTTTGTCTTGTTTATGGTTTCCTTTGCTGTGCAAAAGCTTTTAAGTTTAATTAAGTCCCATTTGTTTATTTTTGCTTTTATTTCCATTACCCTAAGTGGTGGTTCAAAAAAGATCTTGCTGTGATTTATGTCAAAGAGTGTTTTTCCTATCTTTTCTTCTAAGAATTCTATAGTGTCTGGGCTTACATTTAAGTCTTTAATCCATTTGGAGTTTATTTTTGTGTATGGTGTTAGGTAGTATTCTAATTTCATTCTTTTACATGTAGCTGTCCAGTTTTCCCAGCACCACTTATTGAAGAGGCTGTCTTTTCTCCATTGTATGTTCTTGCCTCCTTTGTCATAAATTAGGTGCCCATATGTGTGTAGGTTTATCTCTGGGCCTTCTATCCTGTACCATTGATCTATATTTCTGTTTTTGTGCCAGTACCATACTGTCTTGATTACTGTAGCTTTGTGGTATAGTTTGAAGTCGGGGAGCCTGATTCCTCCAGCCCCATTTTTCTTTCTCAAGATTGCTTTGGCTATTCAGGGTCTTTTGTGTTTCCATACAAATTGTAAAATTTTTTGTTCTATGTCTGTGAAGAATGCCATTGGTAGTTTGATAGGGATTGTGTTGAATCTGTAGATTGCTTTGGGTAGTATAGTCATTTTCACAATATTGATTCTTCCAATCCAAGAACATTGTATATTTCTCCACCTGTTTATGTCATCTTTGATTTCTTTCATCAGTGTTTTATAGTTTTCTGAGTACAAGTCTTTCGCCTCCTTAGGCAGGTTTATTCCTAGGTATTGTATTCTTTTTGTTGCAATGGTAAATAGGAGTGTTTCCTTAATTTCTCTTTCTGATTTTTCATTGTTGGTGCATAGAAATGCCAGAAAGTTCTGTGCATTAATTTTGTATCCTGCAACCTTACCAGATTCATTGATTAGTTCTAGTAGTTTTCTGGTGGCATCTTTAGGATTTTCTACGTATAGTATCATGTCATCAGCAAACAGTGACAGTTTTACTTCTTTTCCAATTTGTATTCCTTTTATTTCTTTTTCTTCTCTGATTGCTGTGGCTAGGACTTCCAAACCTATGTTGAATAGGAGTGGTGAGAGTGGACGTCCTTGACTTTTTCCTGATCTTAGTGGAAATGATTTTAGTTTTTCACCATTGAGTATGAGGCTTGCTGTGGGTTTGTCATATATGGCCTTTATTATGTTGAGGTAGGTTCCCTCTATACCCACTTTCTGGAGAGTTTTTAATCATAAATGGGTGTTGAATTTTGTCAAAAGCTTTCTCTGCATCTATTGAGGTGATCATATGGTTTTTATTCCTTAATTTGTTAATGTGGTGTATCACATTGATTGATTTGTGTATACTGAAGAATCCTTGCATCCGTGGCATAAATCCCACTTGATCACGGTGTATGATCCTTTTCATGTGCTGTTGGATTCTGTTTGCTAGTATTTTGTTGAGGATTTTTGCATCTATGTTCATCAGTGATATTGGTGTATAATTTTCTTTTTTTGTGGTATCTTTTTCTGGTTTTGGTATCAGGGCGATACCTGATTTTGTAGAATGAATTTGGTAGTGTTTCTCCCTCTGCAATTCTTTGGAAGAGTTTGAGAAAGATCAGTGTTAGCTCTTCTCTAAATGTTTGGTAGAATTTGCCTGTGAAGCCATCTGGTCCTGGACTTCTGTTTGTTGGAAGATTTTTAATTATGGTTTTAACTTCATTACTTGTGATAAGTCTGTTTATATTTTCTAATTCTTCCTGGTTCAGTCTTGGAAAATTGTACCTTTCCAAGAATTGGTCCATTTCTTCGTGGTTGTCCATTTTATTGGCATATAGTTGTTTCTAGTAATCTCTTATAATCCTTTGTATTTCTGCAGTGTCAATTGTGATTTCTGCTTTTTCATTTCTAATTTTATTGATTTGCGTCCTCTCCCTTTTTTCTTTGATGAGCCTGGCTAAGCGTTTATCAATTTCGTTTATCTTCTCAAAGAACCAGCTTTTAGTTGTATTGATCTTTGCTATTGTTTTCTTCGTTTCTATTTCATTTATTTCTGCTCTGATCTTTATGATTTCTTTCCTTCTACTGACTTTGAATGCTCCACTGTTTGCCACAGGAAGAGAAAGCAGACACAGAAGAGATTGAAGTGAGGACAGAGGAAGAATGTAATTGGTCAGCATCAACCAATGAACTGGCTGCAGTGGAGTCAGATGTCTATCCTTGCCTCAGTTGGCTATCATGGGAGCGGGGTCAGCTTTTGAGACTTTTTATCAAGAAAGAAATGGAGGTTTGGGAAACCTTTTCAAAATTTCTCTACTTTTGGTAGTCTCTGGAATTTTTTAAAAATTGAAGCGTAGTTGATTTACAGTGTTGTGTTAGTTTCACATGTATAGCATATATCGATTCAGTGTTTTTACAGATGATATTCCATTACAGGTTATTGCAAGATAATGGGTATAATTCCCTGTGCTATACAGTATATCCTTGTTGCTTGTCTATCTTATATATAGTAGTTTGTATCTGTTAGTCCCATACCTGTAATGTGTCCCTCCATTTTACCCCCTCCCCTTTGGTAAACACAAGTTTGTTTTCTATGTCTTTGAGTCTGTTACTGTTTTGTGTATACATTCATTTGTATTATTTTTTAGATTCCACATGTAAGTGATATCATATAGTATTTGCCTTTTTCTGTCTGACTTACTTCACTGAGCATAGTTTTCTCTAGGTCTATCCATGTTGCTGCAAATGACAGTATTTCATTCTTTTTATGGCTGAGTAATATTCCAGTGTGTGTGTGTGTGTGTGTGTGTGTGTGTGTGTGTGTGTGTGTGTG
>NW_021703780.1:82336510-82368954 GCF_005190385.1 Monodon monoceros
TGTGTGTGTGTGTGTGTGTGTGTGTGTGTGTGTGTGTGTGTGTGTGTATGTCATATCTTCTTAATCCAATCTTGTTGATGGGCAGATGGGTTGCTTCCATGTCTTGGCTATTGTAAATAGTGCTGCTATGAACATTGGGGAATTTTATTTCCACACAGTCTGTCCAACTCCTATTACCTCTGCCCTAAACTCCATGTTACAGATAGTTAAGTACCAGTTATATTGTCATACCTCATATTTATTAAGGACCTGCCTCTATGTAGCAATGTGCAGGTTACTTTTTAAAGTAACTATTAGTCATTTTGTGAGTGTAGTGGCTCAGGATCTTACACCCAAAGGTGATCCATAGCCATCCAGGAACACCATCAGCTTGACACTTGAAAAACAGATTAATATGTGGGTCTGTGTTTTATTCTTTCAGTCAATCTACCAACCCCGTGGTCCCTCTATACTTAAAGCACTACAAGGAACAACAGAATCTGTGCCCTTGAGGAGTCTTAATCAAGAATGGATCATGACATATACAAGATTTTGACATTTTCTCCCAGTCCAGCGGTGACATGGGCAACTAAATTGGCCCCTGGAGACAAAAAATTTCCTTCAAGAACATCTTCTATTACAATTGCATGTAAAAGTTTTAACTGCTCTCTTCTTAACTTCCTTTCCTGGTGGGATTGTGCTACCACTCAGGAAAGCATTATAACTAGGCACTAGCTCAGCCAGAAGGCCATGTTTTTGCTTTAGGGTAAACTTGTTAAAATTGGGAACTCAGCCAAGGTCATCCATCTACGAACATTGTGAAAGCATCTTACGGTTGTTCATCTAGCTACAGTCTAATTAATTTTCAAATGGACAAAGTAGCTTCTTGGGCCACGTAACAAGCATTTTCATTCATTTAAGCAAAGCTGGATTTGGCTCTGAGCAGGGTCACGAGAAATTCTAATAGCTTCCTCTCTTCTTTGTGTGTCCTCAGGAGAGCTCGCATTGATGTCAACAAAGCAAGATTTGTGCTCTGGGCAGTCAGAATAGAATCAGTTTCCAGCCAGCCGAGTTCTCTGACTCCCTGAGAAGGAAAGGGTCTGGAATTGAGCATATGGGAAGGCTCTGTAGGCCCTTTTACTTTATTGGATTTAGCTATGCTCACATAATGAAATTGTTGGGATTGTTTAAACCTTCTGCAGGGACTTCTGTTAGCAGAGAAGAAACTTGTACTAAAGCCATAAGAAGATTGTATTATAGATATAATGGAATCCTTTTTATCTTTTGCCTGGTTTAATGTGCAGGGACTGACATTTTGGGGGGCACCAAGCCAGAGGTCTATTTAATTTCTTAAAATTTCACATGGTCACTAATACTGTCCCCACCGATGGTAGTTTCATAAATTAATAAAGACATAGCCATTTGAGAGGTTGTGAATCCTTGCAGTTAACTTCTAAATAATGTTTGGTTATTTTACATGGTAAACATGGTAACACCTATGGAAACCAGGCTCTACAGTCTTCAGGAAAATGTTTCACTGATATAATCCAGATTTCAGTAAAACATTAAATTTGTTTATCTTTGTCCTGAGACCATATCTATGATTGAATAAGGCTTGAGTAAAAATGCAAGTTTGCTTACATCAGATGAATTATCAGGAACAGTTGAAGTGATATTCCTCTTACTTTTATTGCATTTAGAATTTGGGGGCGGTAGTGGCATTTTCCATTTTGAACTTGACATCTTATTTTATTTATTTTTATATTTTTTAGGAGTTTTTTGTTTTCGCCAATTTAGAGACAGAATTTGTTTCTTTATGTGTATGAGAGAGAGAAGACCCAGGCAGCTTCTCATAAAGGACCATCATGATCATTTTTACTGTAAACGGTGCACCCCTTTGAATACCACAGTTTCCGGAAAATTACTGTCATGGCATATCCTCCGCTGCTAGCATCCATTTCAAGAGCACCCCCAGTTTGCTTGCTTGCCCCATGGTGGCCAACCCAGGGCTGCCAAATGTACATATAGAAAGTCATTCTGGCTTCCAAAATCCCATCTTAGTAGAACCATTGCCCATCAGAGGCTCCTAGCCCTTCCTTTCTCGCGCTGTAAAACTTCCTCTCCTTTCTAACACCCTTGAATCCCTGCTGAAATGAAAGTGACAGCCGATAGGTTCCCTTGCAAGTTTATAAATAAATAGTCTTTGTGAATTTTGTCTCAGGCTCAGTTTTGTCTTTGACGGATGTATCCCCAGCTTAGAGCAATACCCTACTCATGGAAAATCAAATATTTACTCATTCAACAAATATCTACCCCTTACTACATGTCAGGCACTATTCCCAGCATTGAGGTGTAAGATACATAATTTACTAAGGTTAATCCAAGAATTCCACAAATAGTAGTAATGTATCACTAACAATGCTTACTGAGATATAAACCTGCTTTTTATAGTTTAGAGAGAAGTGGTTCCTCTTTTATATGTGTAACCGAAACTAAATTGTTTAACAGAACATCATAAACTATTTGTGATAGAGAAATCGTTATTGTTGTTATTGCCATCACATCACCTTAGTATCTGCGATTAGAGAAGCATCACATTTTCAAAGAAAAGAGTAAATTAGTTGACACTTTCACAGAAGAGTTTTCTGTGGCTGGTGAAATATACTCTCTTTTTTTAACTTCTAGAACTATAAAAATAATTGTATAATGATACATATTGACAATACTCCTCTTTCACCCACTTTTTATATCTGTTTTCAAGAGTAAATGAAAAAGGATATTCTCAAAAAGCTAGCAAAAACAATGGAAAGCAAGAGTTTATGCCAAATATAAACATATTTCTGTTTAGCAGATAGCAGGGGTATAGAAAACATTCCCATTTCTCTTCTCACATAACAGAATGTTCTATGCTTACTGTATTAGTTAACAAATTCAAGTCTGTTTATTTTGTTTGAAATCCCACTTCATCCATAAATTACAGCATCACACAACAATAACACCAGAAGGACAATATCACCATTGTTTGCCTCTACAATCATCTCAGCCCACAAAATTCTGTTCCATTGTCAGCTTGCTGTCATCAAGCCATTGTTTTCCTCTTTTCAGGGTCTCCCTCCTAATATCATTCAAATTATTTAGACACTCAGCAATGTTTTTGCTATCAGTGCAGACTTCTAAAGAGCTGGGGCTCCAGTGTGATGACCAAATAACCCTTGACTATTTATCTTTCCACAGTCATTCTTTCCTGAGGCCCAGGAGTAGCTGAGTTGCAGTGTGTGCCATGCTGCGAGGGAGCTTCGCCTGCTGAAGCTGGTTTGTTCCACTGGACAATGCAGCCTTTTCTGCTTGACTGTCTCTCTGGGCACATACACAATGACATGGTGCAGGGGAGAGGGGGTGAGGCCGATCATTTATTACAATAATTCCCAAACTTCCTAGAATAAGGAATTTTCAAATAAAAAGATTATATATATATATATATTAATTACTAATTCTCTTTACCCTCTTTTCTAATTGTAAAAGGATTACAGGTACTTGATATAAAAAAATTAATGTATGAAGAGTCAGTCTCTCTCTCTCTCTTTCTCCCCCTATGTCTCCTCTTCTCTTCCTTAGAACTACATTCTTTTATTCACTCTGCAACTTTTTATTGTGAGCCTCCTGTGTGTGTGTTGTTGAAAATACAGCCTGGGACAGACACAGTTCTTATTCTCAGGGAACTGAAGGCCTAATGAAAGATAAAGGTGTTATGCTGTTTCTAGTAGGTTTTTAGTTTTGTTCATTTGCTTGTTTTTAAGAATACCTTCTATACATACACATGTAATATATATTCTCTCATTTTTAAAAATACAAATGGTGACTTACTATACATACACTTTTATGTTTTGTTGTATTCCTATAACATTATGTAGAGGACACTTTTTTTTTTTTTTACTGTACAGTTTTCTTTCTCCCTTACAAATAACTCCCTGACCTTATTTTGTGGAATCACCTCTTTCTCATTTTGCACACTCCTTGTGAGAATGTAAATGAAGTCCTTTGTCCTCTGGTAGCCAAGGGTGAGGTATGCAACCCGTGCTCTCGTGCTCTCTCTCTCTCTTTAGAGTGAATCTCAACCAGAGTGACTGAAGGATTAAAGTATTTGAAGGGCACTGCCAACATCCAGAGAGGATGATGGAGTGATACCTGATGTGCTGAGTAGTCTGGGGTTGCCAATTCCTCTTCTGTTCTGCAGCCTCCTGGCCATTCTGTGGACCACCTCCTAATGTTCCAGTTCATTTCATTTTTGCTGGAGTACTCCAGAATTGACTTCTGCTGCTTGAACTAAGAGTTTTAATCCAAGGCATACAGTCCATCAGCACATATAGACCTGTCTCGTTCTTTGTTAATTCCTGAAAGACGTTTTTTTATATCCATGCATCACCATTTATTTGACCATCCCGTTAGTGGACATTGTTTCTAGTGTTCCATCAACAAATACTTCAGAATATACATCTATACACAATATATATTCTTGTATATCTGTGTTTAGACAGATGTGTGAATATGCTTTGGGAGATAAATTTCTGTAAGTGAAACTGCTGGGTCAAAGGATATGTACGCTTTTAATAACATCAAACAGCGTCTAAGGCCCTCATATGAGAATAATTGTTCTATTGTAACTACTGATTGAGAATGTAAATAATGGAAAAACTGTAGTGACACTCTATTTGTAATAACTCTCTATGGTTGCTAAGTGAAAAGGTAATTCTAATTGAATTTAGAAAAAGTTATTCTTGATGAATTTATGAAACTGGGAAAATAAATATAAACAAAGAAAAGCCAGCTACCAAGTCACTTATAATTTTCTCACCTATGGTGGTAGAATTACATTTACTCATCATTATTTTTTTACCCAGGTTTTAGGGATGTTTTTTGAAGAGGATTATTCTCAACAAGCAATTCCATCCCAGCTGGAAATAGAGGCCACTGAATATATTTCTTAAATTCCAAATATATGAGATTTTCTACTTAACTTTTTGTGTTTTTGATTTCTATTTTAATTGCTAGTAGTGAGAGAACATACTCTGTGTAGGTTCAACCCTTTGAAATTTGGTGGGACTTGTCTCAAGGACCAGTACATGATTGATTGTGGTTACATTTATGCGTGTCTTTGAAGAATGTCTTCTCTAGTTTTGGGCAGTATTCTTTGTACTTGCTTTAAAGTGAGTTTGCTAATTGTGCTGTTCAAACCTTCTACGTGCTTACTGATTTTGTTTACTTCATCTGTGAGTTAACAGAGAAAGACACTTTAAAATTTCCTGTGATGATTATGGGTTTGTTTATTTCTTCTTATAATTCTGTCAGTTTTAGCTTCATATATTTTGAAGTTCAGTTGTTGGGTATGTAGGAGAGCAGAAATGTTCCTCTACCCTTCTAGGTTCTTTCAGCTGATATAATAATCAAGTTTATGTAAGATAGATTAACAGGAGAAAAGCAAATTTAATTGTGTAGGTACAGAGGCCTGATAGGTATAGGACCTAAGACCAAAGCAGGCTGGCTGTGTACCTTTTTAGACCAAGAATCAAAGTTTTGTGAGGATTTGTGAAAACAAAGGGGTTTTTGGTTGAGGTAGCAAAATAATGAAGAATTAACAAAGTCTGTTTATACAGCTTTCTTGGCCTTGAATTCCCCATCTAGGACAATGAGGATGCCCTCCATCCTTCCAGAATAGGGAAGATACCTTCCCATGGAAGCTTGGTTTCCTGCTTTTAGGGGAACAAAGGAGGGTCAGAGGGTTCTTCTTATATCAGCTGTTTCTTAAGTAACTTTAATTCAAAATAATCAATATGCCACCTTGGTATATTTTGAGGCAGCTTGCCCCAATCCCCATCAGTTACGTAGGGATTTAGAATTGTTATATTTTCCTGGTGAGTTAAATATTTATTATTTAAATTGTCCCCCCTCAGCTCTAGTAGGATTTTTTACTTAAAATCTATTTTGTGTTATTTCATAGCTTCCTTTCTGTTAGTTTGTATGGCCTAACGTTTTCTTTCCCTTAAAATCTTTTGCTTTCAAGCCATTATACTTATACCTTGTAAACGGCTTGGAATCAATTTTGTTTTTTAATCCAGTTGAGTGATCTTTGTCATTTAAGTGGAACATTTAGTACATTTATATTTAATATAGTTACTGATATATTACAGAATGTTTTCTATTGTCCAACCTGTTTTTTCTTCTTTTTCCTTTATTTTTTGGTATTACTTTGGATGAATTGAACTAAAGAGTTCTTGAATGTCTCATATTTTTCTCTAGGAGTTTGAAGGTTTTACTCATATTCTTTCATTATTTATATGGTTATTACATCCATCCTTGACTTACCAAAGTCAAATATTAGTATTTTTAACCTCTTTATGGATAATCTGAGGACTTTAATGTTAGCTACTTTACTGCTGTTTATCCACTCCTGAGTAATATAACATCATGTGCTTTAATTTTATATGCTGCAAAAGCAAATGATACATTAGTGTTATTTTGTACATTTAATATCCATTTTGACATATCCACATATTTATTGTTTTTGTTGCTTTTCACTCTTTTCTCCATCTTGTTGTTTCATCTGGGATAATCTTTCTTCTATTTAAAGAACCCTCTTTAATGTATTCTTTAGTGAGTATCTGCTGGTGACAAATTCTTTTAGTGTTTTAGAATAAAAATGCCTTTATTTTGCCTTCATCGGGAATTACTTTTTTTTTTTTTGGGAATTACTTTTTTTTAATTTGCCAGTTTGACAGGTGATAACGGTATTACATTGCTTTAATTTGCATATATTTTATATATTTACTACCTTTCTCTTTTCTTAGGTACTTAATTTCTTACAAGGTTAGGAGCACCTTTTTCTTTTTTCTGGAGATGAAGAGACGCATTATTCACATAACTGAGGTTAAAGTATGACGTATGCTCAGGGTAACTTATCTGCTTCTTGTTCGCGTACAAAGAAACAGAAACCCATCTAAGTGCTGCCTATGACTAATAAATTAACTCTTTATATGGACAAGCACGTTATTAATACCACCAACCATTCTTGCCAGTCACTCTGATTTCAGATAACAAACTCCTGGGCCGGCATCTTTTCCTCAACTGTGTGACACTTTGGGCATTTCTCTCCCTTCCCAGCAATGTGGCAGAAGAGGAGCTCTTCCTTTTGAAATAGCTTTCAAGGGTTGAGATAATCCTAGGTAAGCAGAAACTCACTCATTCAACCAGATATTTTATTTTGAGCACTTACATCAAAAGGCGTATTCATTCCCTTATCCCTGCTGCTTTCATTTAAGTTATCTATTTTTGGGTAACTGAGTAACTCAGAACTTAGTGGCTTAAAACAATTATGATTAATTATGTTTTGCAATATTTGCATCAGGAATTCTGGTAGAGCTCATCTGAGCAATTCTTCTCTTCCATATGGGGTGGACTGGGCCAAAAGGTACAAGAAGATGTTGCTCCCTCGTCTGGCATTGCCTCTCTGTGCCTCTCCACATGTCCTTTCTCTCTCCATGTGGTGTCTCATCATTTAGTATTCTGGCCTCAGCATCTTTAGAGCTTGGCATCTGGCTTCCTACATCAAAGGTGTAGGCTCTTAAAGGTCTCTTGAAGACCTTGAACAAAGCTTGGCAAGAGTCACTTCCACCATATTCCAGTGGTCAAAGCAGATCACAGGGTAGGTACAGATTCAGGGGAGGGGAAATGGAATCCACCTCTTGATGGCTGGAGTGACATGGCCTGCGTGCGGGGAGAAGGAATTGATGGGAGCCATCTTTGGATACTATTCACCACTCTCCCTTGGCAAGTATTTCATATTTCTTTTCTGAAGACCAGAACACATTGCTTCTTTCAAACTTGTATTTATTTTAAAGCATAAATTAGAACACGAGTTGCACATATGCTTACCCACTTGGTCCTTTCCTTATGGACTAAAGATAGAACAGACTTGTTCTAAACAGGCTGCAGTTAATGCAAAGTATGTAGGCCACCCCTATAGAAGCTTGGCTTTATAATAAAGAATTCATGTAATGCTTTAGTTTTTCATTTGCTTCAGCCCTCCTGGTATTAGCCAATAAAAGAATTATACTTTTAATAACTAGTTGACACAGCTGATTTTATCGATTTTAATAAATAATCAAACATGCCTAAAAGCGAAAACATCAAACAAATGATTTAAATCCCTAAAACCTTGCCTGTGCTAGCACATCATGAAACTCAGTTAAATGACTAAGATAAAAACAGATTAGTGTCATTAGGCAAAAAGAAGAACACGTACCAATTACAGAATGTCTTATCAGTTTGCTTAATAAAAACCTGAAGTGCGAAATGAGCAGCTGTGCTCTTACCCCTTCGTGGAATGCTTCAGGCTCTCGCTTTAAATAGTCACCCAAAGGAAACCAATAAACACAGCAAAAGGAGGAGCAAGAGGACGTCAAATGAGTGCCTGCCCTTCCTTCACTGCGTTTTCTCTTTTGTTATCCTTACGAGCCCTATAAAGTTTGACAAAGATGGAAACTGACACTCACAGAGATCAAGTAAGTAGTCCAAGGACCCAGAGCTACCTAGAGATGGGCGTGGGATTCAAGCCCATCGGTGCTTCACAAGGTCCATGTGAGTTCCTGCTCCCACGCTGACTCTCAACTAGAATAAAATCGTACCTTATCATGAAAAGTGCCACTTGGGGTCAGCCCTGGGCCCATCCGATTCTATTGATGTCCTCACCATAGCGCCAAGGAGAGGATGGATGCTTTTCTCATTGATGTCATTCTCATGTCTTATGGCTTCTGTTAAACCTTCCCAACTTTTAATAACCTATTTATAATTTCATCATATATAATCTCTCAGGAATAACTGGTTCCTGAGAGGTGTATATACAGAGCACTGGTTTTTATACTTTGAAGTGTTGCTCAGAGGTTCTTAACCATTTTTGTGTTTCAGATCCCTTGAAGGTGTGACGAAGACACCTCACATTAATGTTTCTAATTGCAATACAAAGGAAACCAACTTTACTGAAATACAGTTTAACTTAGTACCCCAACTTGAGTTTGCTCAAGTGAAAAAGAAAAAAAACATGTCAGGAGTGGGGGTGAATTTATTGGCTTTAAGAACTAGATCAGAGGTTAGCAAACTATGACCCATAGGCTAACTCGGGCCCATTACCTGTTTTTGTAAAGTTTCTTTAAAGACCATTATTTTCATTTGTTTATGTCTTGTCTACAGCTGCTTTCTGAGAAGGCAAAAAATAAAACCAACAAGTCTCCCATTCTCTTATGGGAAGAGCAACCCACTTCTCCCTTGCTCTCCGTGCAAACTCCATTCCAGATTTCCTTTGAATACCTAAGCATTTGACCAAAGTTTTAAAAGTGCCTTCAGTTAGGGTCTAACCAATGGCATTCTTTTTTTAAAAATTTATTTAATTAATTAATTTATGTATTTATTTGCCTGTGTTGGGTCTTCGTTGCTGCTCGTGGGCTTTCTCTAGTTGCAGTGAGCGGGGGCTACTTTTCTTTGTGGTGCGTGGGCTTCTCACTTGCGGTGGCTTCTCTTGTTGCGGAGCACAGGGTCTAGGCACGCAGGCTTCAGTAGTTGTGGCTTGCAGGCTCTAGAGCGCAGGCTCAGTAGCTGTGGCACACGGGCTTAGTTGTTCCGCGGCATGTAGGATCTTCCCCGAGCAGGGCTTGAACCAGTGTCCCCTGCAGTGGCAGGCAGATTCTTAACCACTGCGCCACCAAGGAAGTCCCTAACCAATGGCATTCTTTTTTTTTTTTTTTTTTTTTTTTTTGCGGTATGCGGGCCTCTCACTGTTGTGGCCTCTCCTGCTGCGGAGCACAGGCTCCGGATGCGTAGGCCTAGCGGCCATGGCTCACAGGCCCAGCTGCTCCGCGGCATGTGGGATCTTCCTGGAGCAGGGCACGAACCCGTGTCCCCTGCATCAGCAGGTGGACTCTCAACCACTGCGCCACCAGGGAAGTCCCAATGGCATTCTTAAATGTAGGGTTTTTCTTCTCCCCAGCCCAATGTATTGGTAGGGAGAGTTTTTTGGTTTTTGTTTTTTTTTTTTCCTGTTAGTCATTCAGAATGTATATAATTTGTCTGTAATCTTAACAAAAGCCTAAATTGGCCCATGAATGCTTTCATTTAATCCAAAATTCAAGGGAGGGAAAAGATCTCAGAATTGTATGTAAGACTGAAATGAACATAGATTTAATTTTTTTTTTTTTTTATTATAGGAGTGAAGTCAATTGGTTAAGAAGTGTCTGAAAAGAAAACTGGGTATTTCTGTTCCATTTCTCTAATAGCAAAGAAAACAAAGACTGGGAAAATCTGATAATGCCCATTTCAACATGACCTGGGAGGGAATCCAAGAAAGCAAGCAAATAAATAAATCACTTACTATTATGAAGCGTGGAAAGCACAGTGATCTCCGACCTAAGCAAGGAAATAATCACTATTCATATAGTGCTTTAAAAACACAGTTATTAAAGGGAGACCTGTGGAAACTTATTCTGGATGTAGCAGATGGACTTAATTCCCGCAGCTGATTGCATCCTGGCAGCCGTAAGTGGCAATGCTCTGGGTTAAAAGGCAATGTGACTTTTGGCCTAGAAGAGACAGGGATCATTGTGCGAACTGTCTCCACCCCTTTGTCTTAGTTCCCTCCCAGACTGAGCACAGGGCCTGCTGGTTCCACCCCAAATCCAGAGTTGGAGTAGAGAGATTAGATTGAACACCGACATCATGAAGTTGAAATTATTTTCTAGAAGCAGTGTCTGTTGGCCTCTGGGGATGCTGAAACCTCCTCTGCCTACTGTGGTAACCAGGTCCTAATCCCCGGAACCTGTGGACATGATACCTTACATAGCAAATGTGATGAAGAACCTTGAGATGTTAGCCTGGATTCTCCAGGTGGGTCCAATGTAATTGCAAGGGTCTTTACAAGTGAAAGTGAGAGACAGGTGAATCAAGGTGACTCGAAGATTCTACACCGCTGGCTTTGAAAATGGAGGAAGGGACTGCAAGCCGAGGAATGCGGGCAGCCTCTAGAAGCTGGAAAAGGCAAGGAAATAGATTCTGGCCTAGAGTCTCCGGAAGGAGCACAGCCGTACTGACCCATTTTAGATGTCTGACTTCCAGAACTATGAGATAATAAATGTGAGTAGTTTTAAGCCACTAAGTTAGTGATAATTTGTTACAGAAGCAATTGGGAACAAGTACACCTACTTGCCCCTTTCCACTCTACCCACAAGAGGAGCTTGCTATGCCTCCGTCAATTCAGAGGCATGTATCAGGCCACAGTTTAGAAGGTACAACTTTGAGTGTGATATAGGGACAGCTGGGGTTTTGCGTAGCAAGTCTTCTGCTTCTCACCTTTAGTTTTCAATGGGAAGTTATGATCGTTTTGGTTTCTTAGAAGTTCTGGCTTCTTACATGGGTGAGATGGCATGAGGGTCTTGGAGCCTCCTACCTTGGAAGGAAGCACTGTTGTTCCTTTTCATCCAGGCCAAGTAACGAAGATAGTACATTGGGCAAATCTGCAGACTCTGGAGCAAGACCATCTGGTTTTGGAACATATTCACTGTGACTTTTTAAGCAGATCAGTTAACTTTCATCTCTCCATTTTTAATGAAAGGATAATAGTATCTAAATGATGAGTTATTTTTGTCAAACCTTTGAACAGTGCCTGGAACATAATACGATGATGATGATGATGGTGATGAAGATTTGTCTAGGTTTTGATTCTGGCTCTATTCTTAGGTTTGTAATCTTTGTACAGTGTTTTTAAACCTGAGTGAATCTCAGTACTTTTTCATTTATAAACTAGAGATAATAATTGTAACCACCTCAGATGTCATGAGAACTAAGATAATACGTATAAAGCATGTGGCACACGGTAAGGGCTCAGTAAACTTCAGCCATATTGCAGTCAGTGGGGTTTCAGGCAAAGGAGGCTGGGAGTCAATGCTTAAGCCTCCCTAGGATGTAATTCTTCATCTTCTTTGACTTTTCCTTTCTTTGCCTTCAGGATAGTTAAGACTGAAAGAACTAAGAAGGCACTACTGCGTTCTTGTTCCGCAACCAGGCAACCCCAAACTGGGGTCCTCAGCAGTGAGCCAGGGGGTAAGAAGACACTGTATAAACATGGCGCGTCTTCTGGGAAAGTCAACTTTACTCAAAGGTAAATAATTTAACATATATTTATTTTAAATAAACATGATGTATTATGAATGAGAATGCAAATTCTGCATGAATTTTTAAGAATAGGAGTGGATTACTCAGTCACTTCCTTATTGAAGCTTTAGAAACTCAATCAAACTAGCTTAAGCAGAAGAGACATTATTGCTTCTGTAATCTGAAACTTTAGGGGGCCATATTTCAGCGATATAGCTGCATCCAAGGGGCCTAACATTGTCATCAGGAATCATTACTTTTTCATCTTCCAAGTCTGTTTTCCTCTGTGTTGGCTTCAGTTGCAAGAAGGCCATCTCTGCTCTGATGGCAATGATGGTCTTTTCCCCAGGCTTATGGCCCATGGCATCTACTCTTTCCAAAGGGGAGAGAGAGCTTCCCACTCTTAGGTCCCCGTGTTGGCTGGGACCCCAGATTTTATCCACAGGACAGAGGAAATCTATATTGGCTAAAGTAACCTGCTTTCCAATAGTGTTAGAGTGTCTTGTCCCCCAAGATACAGAGGTATCTAAAAGGAAAATAAAACACGTTCTTATAACTGAAGAAGGAGAGGATTGTGGGCAAAATCAACCCTTGTCCACCATGAGGAGACTTTGGAGAAATTGCTTGCATCTGGGAACCATGCTCCCTGATTCCTCAAGACATATATTTATTCTATTCTTTGATATGTTAGCCAGCAACCTAGGCAAAGCCACAACTTTTCCCTGAGCCCACACCTTCCAGCCAAATCTAGATGCATCAGTTCTGCTCTGTGGGATAGTAGTGGGAAAGAACACACAGAAGTGGTACCCACCTGTGATCACCTTCTCCACAGAGTCTGGAAAGGTACCACTTCGGGAGAATATGTTTAGGGACAGAACCAATCACCCTAACTTTCTTCCAAGTCCCAGTGTAACTTCTGGCCTTAATCTTCAAGGGTCTACAGTGGAGTTTGTGAAAAAGACTTTCACAGAAATGTGTGATTTTGTATGAGTTGTCCATCTCTCTGTATCTCTCAAGGACTTGTGGCTTTAGTTAAAGATCTGGAGCCCTGCATCCTAAACATCATACCAGCATTCTTAATCATATAAGAATGATTATAGGGTTTCTAAATTCCTCCTGTAAGTAGATAATATGAAGTTGCGTTACCAAATCTAAGTAATTTAAGACAAAAAGAGCAAATCAGGATGTAAAACCATCTTGGGGCTTCTGCAAGCATTTCCCCAAATGTTTAGGAGACTGCTAATTCCGTGAAATGCTCTGTGCAAAAAGTGTTGAACGCTCAAGGAAGTACCTCTCTGGGGAATTTCTGTTCTCTGTGAGCACTTTAAAGGCTCTAAGCAGTCTTGCCGTAAGGGACCTGTTTGGCTTTGTTTGATGTAGCCTTTCTTACCCTGATTGACAGCTTGTATAATGATTATTAAAGTTTGGAACACTCTCAGTGAAGAAATGCTGCCTCAAGTCCAGGAACTGGAAGTCAGGAAGTTCTTACTTGGCCCCTCGATTATAAGCAGAGTGTCCAAAGACTTTATGTAACGGTAGAGTCAAAAGTGCACTCTGTCCATCACAGCCAAAGGCTGGTGTTTCTGCGGAGCACAAGGCACCGGGCTGAACACCAGCTGTGAGCCTGGGATGAATCCCTGGGTGAATCTTGAAAAAGTGAACGCTAAGCACAAAACATTTGGGTCTAAAAGTTGTCTTCATTCTTTTTATCCTTCTCTTTCTTTCTGTCCCCTCAACTCTTTTTCCCATCAAGAGCTAAAAGATGAAAAAGGCAAGCAAAATTCAACAGCACCCTGGGTGAAAGAGTACAACTTTAACATGTCACAGGAAGTGGCCCAAGGAGTTGAAATTATCCAGATGCTCTGTATTTGTACAGGTCTCCTTTTACTATAGCTCCACTGCTCTAGACTGATGTTTATGTGCCCCACAAATCCCTATGTTTAAACCTAATTCTCAAGATGGTGGTATGAGGAGGTAGGGCCTTTGGGAGGTGCTTGGATCATGAGGGTAGAGCCCTCGTGAATGGGATTGGTGCACTTACAAAAGAGACCTCAGAAGAGCGTCCTTGCCCTTTCCATCATTTGAAGATACAGCTAGAAGGAGGTCTGTGAACCAGGAAGGGGGTTTTCATCAGTCACTGAATCTTCCAGCACCTTGATCTTGGACTTCCCAGCCTCCAGGACTGTGAAAAATAAATTTTCGTTGCTTATAGGCCACCCAGCCTCTCGTATTTCTGTTAGCACCCCAAACAGACTAGGACACCTGCCCACCGGTCTGGAGACTGTGGCGTCTGTGGGGATGGCAAATGAGTCAACAGTCAGGCCTGTCTACAGGCAAACTTGACCAGGAAGAGGTGTTTATCTTAGACTTTTTCCTTCCCCCACTGTAGTGGGGGAACCGAGAGCCCTCAAACTGCCCTTCTTCCACTGCTCTCATCTTTGCATTTCTCTCCACCGTCTAACGATGTCTCTGACTGAGCCAGCTTGGGACTCCCTCCTTCCCATCAGCTAATGGGAATAATCGTAATCATCAGAGAAGTAGCAGCTTCTGTTTATTGGGCCCCTTGTACAATTCAGGAGGCATGATGCAAAGTAAACCCTTTACAGACATCATTTCATACCACCTCCCCGGTGACTATATGGAACATGCATTGTTGTGTAAATATCCATTGTTTACCAATGAAGGGATTCAGATTTAGAACATTTATGGAAATTTCTCAGTTCCACAGAGGGAGACAATAGCAGAACCAAGTTATGAAAGAGTTGTTAATGGTGAGTGAAGTGTTCTACCCTCCCAGCTGTAATATCTGTATTTTAGCATGGGCATTCTGGAGATTCTGACGCCTTAGCTTCGAGGAGGGAGCTAAAAGTGGGAATTTTGTTTTTCATGGGAAATGACTAGAGACCTTTCTCTTCACCGCATCTTCGGTTCATGGAAAGAATTGCCTGTGTGTGTGTGGCGTGTGTGTGGAGGGGAGGGGGAGTGATGGGAAGGGAAGGAAGGATGTGAGGAATCTTTACTCAGTAAGAGCCTACCTAAACACATTTCCTGCTTTTATAGTTAGTATAGTGAGTTTTTGTTTTCAGTTCGAAATGTGCATTTTTTGTATTAAATTTTCATTTACTTCTGTTTGATATGTTTACTTTTCAAGAAAGAAGCTAGCATATCCTCTGTCTTTCAGCCTTGTGAATCTTTTGCTCTTTTTATAGTTGTTTACCTTATTTTTTTCTTTCAGTTTTATTGAGATATAGTTGACATACTGCGCTGTATAAGTTTAAGGTATATAGCCTAATGATTTGACTTACATCATGCAATGACTATCCCAATGAGTTTAGTGAACATCATCATCTCATAGAGGTACAAAACAAAAGGAATAGAAAATACTTTTTTTCTTGTGGTGAGAACTCTCGGGATTAACTCTCTTAACAATTTTCAAATATAATATACAGAAGTGTTAATTATATTTATCATGTTGTACATTACATCCCTAGTACTTATTGATCTTATAATTGGAAGTCTGTACTTTTTGACCGCCTTCTTCGTATTCTCCCCTCAACTCAGCCCCAGCTCTGGTAACCACATATCTGATCTCTTTTTCTGTAAGTTTGTTGGTTTGTTTTTTGAAGTATAATTGACTTGCAACACTATGTTAGTTGCTGTTTCACGACATAGTGGTTTGGAATTTCTACACACTTTGAAACGATCACCATGACAAGTCCAGTTGCTATATGTCACCCTAAATAATATTATATAGTTATTGACTATATTCCCTACACTGTACATTTCATACCCGGAATTTATTTTGCAACTGGAAGTTTGTACCTCTTATTAATCTCCTTCACCTATTTCTTTCCTCTTTCTACCCTCTTTCCCTCTGGCACCCACCTGTTTATTTGCTGTATCTATAAATATATTTCTCTTTTGTTATGTTTGTTCATTTCTTTTGTTTTTTAGATTCCACATATAAGTGAAATCATACAGTATTTGTCTTCCTATGTCTGACGTAGTTCACTTAGCGTAATGCCCTCCAGGTTCATCCATGTTGTTACAAACGGCAAGATTTCTTGTGTGTGTGTGTGTGTGTGTGTGTGTTTGAGTAATATTCCATTATATATATATATATATAATATATGTAGTGTATATAATGTATACATATATATATATCACATTTTTAAATCTATTCATCTATTGACAGGCACTTGGGTTGCTTCCATAATTTGGCTATTGTAAATAATGCTGCAATGAACATAGAGGTACATATTTCGAATTAGTGTTTTTGTTTTCTTCAGATAAATACCCAGAAGTGGGATTGCTGGATCATATGGTAGTTCTATTTTTAGTTTTTTAAGGACTCTCTATACTGTTTTCCATGGTGGCTGCATCAATTTACATTCCCTCCAAGAATGCACAAGGGTTCCGTTTTCTCCACATCCTCGTCAACACTGGTTATTTGTTGTCTTTTTGATGATGGCCATTCTGACAGGTGTGAGGTGGTACCTCATTGTGAGTTTGATTTGCATTTCCCTGATGATTAGAGATGTTGAGTATCTTTTCATGTGCCTGTTGGCCATCTGTATGTCTTCCTTGGAAAATGTCTATTCAGGTCCACTGCCCATTTTCTAACCGGGTGGGTTTTTTTTTTTGATATTGTATGAGTTCTTGTATATTTTGGATATTAACTCCTTATCAGATATAGCATTTGCAAATATCTCCTCCCATTTAGTAGGTAGCCTTTTTGTTTATCTTATATTTAAAATTTTTAGTCTATGAAAACTATGAAATTTATCCACCTAAAAAATAAAACATCTGTGACAAAATAAAGAGGTGGCAAAATACTAAAAGAACCAGAAAAAAAAGAGCTGTTAAGAAAAACATAGCTTATTTAAATAATGCCAAATGAATATATACTATTCCTGATTATATTTTCTTTACTTTTCAAAACCTCCCTTTGATTTTCTGTAATTAATTGTCATTAAAGATGCAAATCACTTTTGGTGCAATGTCTCAAAGGATTTCTCAGATTGTGGTGATATTAACAGGGGACAAATCAGCATTATTGTATAGTTCATTATTTTGGAATTGTTTTCCAGCCACTGGAGTAATTGACCTGTAGCCTGCTTCAATAAATAAGATTTTTAAATGTATTTCTACGAATCTGTTTCTTTTGGAAGCAGAAATCTTGACCTAAAAAACTTGCTTGGGGCTTCCCTGGTGGTGCAGTGGTTGAGAGTCCGCCTGCCGATACAGGGGACACGGGTTCGTGCCCCGGTCCAGGAAGATCCCACATGCCACGGAGCGGCTGGGCCCGTGAGCCATGGCCGCTGAGCCTGCGCGTCCGGAGCCTGTGCTCCGCAACGGGAGAGGACACAACAGTGAGAGGCCCGCGTGCTGCAAAAAAACAAAAAACAAAAAAACCAAAACTTGCTTGTAGCTGAGGCTTATTGCTCTGCATAGTTAAAGCCTGGGAGGTATTTCTTTTTTAATCATTATTTTTAAAGAAACCTGTGAAATCTTCATCAACATTTTTAAGGAAGAAGTCCCTATCAAGAAGAAAGACTTTGAGATCTAAACCTGTTTAGCCATCATGGTAGGTGACAGAGTCTCAGGTCACCCACTGAGAAGTGGTGCTTGCTGGAAAGCAACAGATTAACAAGAAGGGCCATTTGTTTTTGCCAACCTTAAAGATTCTGTTCCTCCAGTCATCTGTTGTCCTTGAGTTGGGGCTGGAATATACGAAGCGTTCTGCAAAACCGATTCTCTACAGAAACTCAGAGGATTCAAATGACAGCATGATGTCCCCCACTGGCCCCCAAATGTACATAATTCGATTTCAATAAGGAACTCTGTTGTGAGACAGCCAGCTCAGAAGACAGACGACTGGTTATTTCCAATAGTCTTCATTTTTTGTTTTGTATTTTTGGTCTTTCAGTTAGGAACATTTATGAGACTAATTTCATTTCTTACTGCAAAATCTATGTAGTACTCTGGCTTGCAGCATAAATTCCAAAGGGAATTCTAATTGACCAGATGAAGTAAGTACCCTTTGGACTTCAGCATCTCACCATTTCACTTTGTCTTCCCAGGGTGTTTCTCAATAATATTGTTAAAGAATTCATGGATGCTGAGTGATCTCGTGCACAGTTAAAGGACTTATAAGAGTTTTAAAGTTCAGCTTGGTTTAACTTTCTCATCTTTAAGCATAATGGTAGCTACCATCATTTTCAAATGGAATAGCTTCTGTCATTTTTAAATAGTCTTTATTTTTTATTCTGGAGATGGAGGAAAGATTGCATGGATACATTTCTTGTGAAGAAAAAGCTGGGCTGATATCTTCATATGATTGCCTTGGATTAAGAAAATGGGGGGAGGAATCCAAACTCTTTTTAATGTGGCATTCAACTAGGATCTAAAACATCTTCTATGACATCAGACTTGCAAAATCTCAACTCATTTCGTAATCTCTCTCCTGAAACTGGCTCCTTAAATGTTATTAATTTCAGTGGAAACTACCAAATAATTTCCAGTCTTTTGAAGCAAGGTCTCCTCCCCATTTCCAGCTGTCACCATTCTCAGTTCTGTCTCTGTCTCTCCACTCACATTGAGGCCTCCTTCTAGGATGCCACACTTTATCCTTCTGCCTGTCTCAGTCTGACCTCCCCATTCAGGCTTGGTTCAAACTCCTTTTTTCTACCCTCTTCCCAATTGTTGTCACCCACACTAGTCTGTCCCTTGTTTCAGATGTGCTTCAATCACTGACAGGTCCAAATTCCATTATTCTATGTCTGTCTTGTTTCCTCCACCAGATTTGCAGCTCTTTGACTCAACGAACCAGGTCCCATACCTCTTTTGTATTCCGACAGTGACTGGCAAAGTTTAGACATGTACTAGGTGCTTAATGTTAAACAAGTATCTGATTAAGGGAACCAATGCATGATTGTCCAACTTTCACTGATATACCATGGTCAAAGCACAATAGTTTGTTGTATTGTTTTAATGATTTATCCTCTTTGTTTTTCAAAGCCACCTCTATTTGCCTCAAATTAAAAATGAGGCAGACATATCCTTTCTGATTAGAATAGAAGCTAGAAAATATGAGGCCAGCATCCCAAGAATAATAGTAAAATTAGCAAGTATTCATCCACAAGTTATCATATACCACCAAATGAAATGGAAAAAGGAGAAAATAGGATGTTAGCCCAAAGGCACAGAGCTAGAAAGCAGTAAAGCCTCAGATGCCAGAGGACCACTCAGCCGTTACAGTCTGCTGCCTCCCAGCTGAATTTTACTTTGCCCTAATCTCTTGTTCTGCACAAGGTCCCCAAGAGATATATGTGGGGAAGAGGTAAAGGGAAGCATCAGAATGCTCTTTTGTTGGCTGGGACTTTGACTCCAAACCTCAGTGTAGAACTTGGCCATTTAGACTGGTCCCAGTGGCAGGCTGTTTTGTTTCCAGAGATGAGAGCCTAAATCAAATCATCTGATTTGCCCTGTGTCATGCAAATCTTGGATCTTAACGTTGATGGCAAAGAAAGAAAGATATAGAGGAAAAGGAGCAAGAGAAGCAATAAATTCGAGAACATCTGACGACTCAGGTTTGCTTAATCAGTTGTGGGCAGAGGTGTGAGAAAGATGGCCTGAAGTCTTTTGTGGTCATGAACTTGTCCCATTCTTGGTGAAGGGGATGAAGGAGGGACTGGAAAAGGCCTTGAGCTTCCCACAGAGGACATCATGGACTAATATCTACACTTAGGTGCAGGAGACGTGTTATTTTAAAATGAAATCAGCTGAACTCCATAGTTTTTGAGGGTTGGTGGGCATCGTAAGGCTTTGAGGCATACTTGCTTCAAAGGGTCTGGAGGAAAGGGATCTTGGAAAAAATACGGAGCTTTATGTTAATACTGAGCCTTCAGTTGTTTTTGTATTTAATAAGCTAACAGCCGTCTTGAATCAGAAATCCTATTCTCAAAAAGAACTCAGAAAACAGGAAACAGAGAGGAGAACAAACTAGTATAATGGAAACGACAAACAGTGAAAGTTTAGTAATTCATCAAAGTGAAAAAGGAGGAAATAGTTTTGGAAAAGTATTCAGTGACACAGTGATATGTTCCTTAATTAACTATTTTATTTTGCCAAGGTTCTCTCTTTCACGAAAGGAAATAATGTCACTGGAAGATGATATTCAGTGCTGCTCTCGAGGCATTGAATAGATTCTCTTTTAACTTCTAAGAATAGGACTTCTGATTTAAGATAGGTGTTAGCTCATTAAATATAAACCAATTTGAGGCACAGCAATTTATTGCTTTTATCCATTTCTTCTTCCCTTCTGCCACTCTCTCTCTAGTCTCTCTGAATTGTCTGTATTTCTTTTTGCCTTTTTCTTTCCCACCAAAATCAAGATTTCCTGGTGGTTTAGTAAATCTGTCAGAAATAACATAGGGTATTGCCTTGGCAGAGACAAAAGATGACAGAGTGCAGGAGCATTGAAAACATATCAAGTCCCTGATCACCACAGGCAAGTGGTCTACACTAAGGTTTTTTCTCCCCCCGACACCTTCCTGTGGGAGGAAAATAGTTTGCTTGTTAAGGCCAGTTAATAAGACAGTCTTACAGCAGGCTGAGAGACGTGGAGAGACCCTCTTTTGAGATTCATGTTGCTGGGCCTGGAGTCAAGGGAGCTGGACTCTTCCAAGTTAATCACACTAAGATTCTGAACTGGTTGGCATGTTAACATAGTTGGAGGAAATACACTAACTGAACATAATGGTGAGATGGTGCATACATGGAACTTTTTAAAAAATTAATTAATTTGTCTATGTATTTTCGGCTGCGTTGGGTCTTCGTCTTTGCGCGCGGGCTTTCTCTAGTTGCGGCAAGCGGAGGGCTGCTCTTCGTTGCGGTGCACGGGCTTCTCATTGTCGTGGCTTCTCTTGTTGAGGGCTCTAGAGCGCAAGCTCAGTAGCTGTGGCGCACGGGCTTAGTTGCTCCGCGGCATGTGGGATCTTCCCGCGGCAGGGATCGAACCCGTGTCCCCTGCATTGGCAGGCGGATTCTTAATCACTGCACCACCAGGGAGCCCACATACATGGAACTTTATCCTCTCAGTCTTTTCTTTTTCTCTTAGCATAGGGAGTATGGATGAACTCCAGTTAAGGAAGCATCACTGAATGATGGGATTCAGTAGCAAGTTGGATTGGGGGCATCGCTTTAACACTGATTCCTGGAGGCACAGTGCTTCAAATGGGCAAACAGGACCAGTTTCCAAACTGTGCTGGGAAGTTTTTAAAGTGGGCACTTTGAACACATTTTAACAAAGAAGTCTGTGGCCCCGCAGGTTACTCTAGCAGGCGTGGATTGAGCCATTTAGGTATTTTCATTTGCCGTCATTTTCTTTGAGTTTGAATATTCATAATGATTTATTTCAGCAGTTAGCTAAAATATTTGCGTCCTATTTAGGCAGAGTAATGGAGGGGACAGCATTCTGGACTTTGAGGAATGGAAATGGGAGAATTGAGCTTTGGAAAAAATGTATCATCAGCCATGTGGAAAGCTAGAATTTGGTATAGACGAATTAATTGTAACTCAATTTTTGTTCTCATACCCTTGAGGACATCAGACGTTAATCTCCCCTCTCTCCTTTGGAGAATCTACTGAAAAATTTAAGTGAGCGAGAGGTGGGCTAAATTCGAGTTTTCCTGAAAGCCATGAATGAAATTTATCATCAAGCTTGGGCTAGGTTATCCCTCAATGTACCAACCCACTAATTTTAGAAGCCTTCCTTCTTTGTCATGAAAAATCAATTTAATGTCAGAATAATTGTTTTTTTTTAATCAGGGAAGTTATAAAGATTGTTATGAGTGTTTGAGGGGTTGGTTGGGAACAACAAATACTGGTTTATTTCAGACTAACACTACCAAGGTGGAGCTATACATTTATTCTCTTAGACCAAATCTATTCTTAGACCCATTCGTCTCCAGATGTTGCCATCCTTGGAGCCATACATCATCAGAGTGAGGTGCTTTTATAATGTATTGCACTAATACATTGTGCGAAGGACAGCACTGATGATAAATTTCTTAAATGATGGTGCTGTCTAAGGCTAATGACTATCCGAGCAAATGCAAGGTAATGCAGTGATTTCTTTCCAGTCCCCAGCAAAGAATACAGAGGACATCTTAAAACCATTTTCACTTGGAGGTAATATTGAAATAGGTGGTATTTCAAGGCCTTTGCAGCAGACAGTTAGGCAATATCAAAGCAAATGTAAATGGCTTTGCATTTTCAGTTGAAACCCATTTAATGCTTTCCTTCATGGGAGTTAAGCTTTTTTATTTTTTAATTAAAAAAATTTTTTTGGACATCTCTCACCTGAAGTTGTCTCTCTCTCTCTTTGTGGGTATGATGTGTCTTGTGCTTTTTGTATAGGTAGTGTTTACTCTGAGCTCTTTATTTTGAGCAGGAGATATGTTCCCAAGACTGTTTTTCCCACGATTGCAGCCAGAGGGAGGGATTAACTGGCAGAATTTGTGGCTGGCAGATTCCTGTTCTGGCCAAAGATATGTGGGTGGGTGACAAATTCCTGTGTGTGCCACAGAGTTGTGTCACATCCTTGCCCAGAAATTGTCTGGTTATTCATTAGGTGGGAAAGGAACAACCCTAAATTTGAGCAGGCAAGATGAAAGATTTAATGGAATGTTTTGGTAGAAGTCATTCCTTTGGTCAGTGTGGTGGTGTTTGTACTAAAGACAGCAAAAACTGTGACCAAATCATTTCTCCATACTTGGAAATGAAACCTCTCTAGATAGTATCATTGTCCTTCTTTAGGCATATCCAAAATAAGGCTATCTAATATTTTTCCAAGGAAAGAAATGTAGGTCCAAATATCATCCACACGACAGAGTTTCCTTCTTTTTTTTTTGCGGTACACGGGTCTCTCTCTGTTGTGGCCTCTCCCGTTGCAGAGCACAGGCTCCGGACGCGCAGGCTCAGCGGCCGTGGCTCACGGGCCCAGCCGCTCCGCGGCATGTGGGATCTTCCCGGACCGGGGCACGAACCCGTGTCCCCTGCATCGGCAGGCGGACTCTCAACCACTGCACCACCAGGGAAGCCCAATTTTAGTAATCTTTTAAAATGAGCTTAATTTTGGTTCATACTCTACAGAATATTTATCTTGTGTGAGTGCCAATAAGAGGGGATATGGGATGACAATATAGTTTTATATGATATTTTTGGCAATGAATTTGAACAGATGTGAAGAAGACCAAAAAATTACTACTTATGAGTGCTTAGTTTTAGATACTGAGTCAAGTGTTTTACAAACTTTTTTTTTCCATTTAATACATTATTTATTTATTGTCCTAATAAGATTTTCCTTTTGGGGGCTTCCCTGGTGGCACAGTGGTTGGGAGTCCACCTGCCGATGCAGGGGACACGGGTTCGTGCCCCGGTCCGGGAAGATGCCATATGCTGCGGAGCGGCTGGGCCCGTGAGCCATGGCCGCTGAGCCTGCGCGTCCGGAGCCTGTGCCCCGCAACGGGAGAGGCCACAACGGTGAGAGGCCTGCGTACCGCAAAAAAAAAAAAAAAAAAAGATTTTCCTTTTTGGAGCTTAAGTGATTGAGGGACTGGGAACCAGCCTCTAACTTTAGCTTCCGTCTTTATCAGTTTCCTTTAAGGTGGAAGGATACTGCCGGCCACCTTCAGAGACTGTATAAAGCAACTAGTTCTGATGGGTGATTATTTGCTACACTTTCTACAGAATAACCAGAGAAGATATGTATATAGCCTCACCATTTCCCTAAGGATAGATAACTAATATTTTCAGAATGCAACGACATTTGTTCAGTTCTAACCACATGCTACACATTCTACTGATTCTACATTATTACCTCATTTACCTCTTACAATACTACTATGAAGTGGTTATTAATAACCTCATTTTACAAATAAGGAAACTAAGAATTGGGTATTTTATGTAGGCTCCATAGACTAGCAAACATGTGTTTGTCTAATGCCAAAACCCTCGATGATATTTCTCAGTATTACCAACTTCTTAGATATGTTTCAGAAACGTCAGCTAAGGATAATGGCACAAACTCTATTCATTTTTTCTTTTGTTTTGCAATGCACATTTAATAAAAATGTTTTATTACATTTATGATGTTTTAAACATTTTATTAATAAAACATTTTAAATGTTTAATAAAAACGTTTTCAGTCAGTGCATTAAAGTTAAAAATTTTTTAATGTTTTGATGTTGGTCATATAAGAGGATTGCAAAAAAATGTTATAAAGAAACAATAAAGTCTTTTTTTCATGCTTTCTACGCCTACCACCCACACTTGGCATCCTGGTATCTCTTCCCCCAGCAAATCACAAAGCACTATTAAAGAGCTGTTCCCTCTCTCTCTCTCTCCCTCCCCCACAACCCCAGCATAACTGAGATATCATTGACATATTACATTGTGTAAGTTTAAGGTGTATAGCCTGATGATTTGATACAGGAATATATTTGCAAAATGATTACCACCATGAGGTTAGTTATTGTCTCCATCACCTCACATTATTTTTTGTATGTGGTGAGAACATTTAAATCTACTCGATTAGCAACTTTCACGTATATAATACAGTGTTATTGACTATATTCATCATGTGCTACGTTAGATTCCCAGAACTCATTCCTCTTATCATTGGAAGTTTGTTTCCTTTGACCAACATTTGCCCATTTCCCCTACCTCCAGGCCTTGGCAACCACCATTCTACTTTCTGTTTCCATGAGTTCAGCTTTTTCATTTCACATAGCATTATGCCCCCAAGGTGTATACCTGTTGTCACAAATGGCAGGATTTCCTTCTTTTATATATATATATATATATATATATGTATGTATATCTCATTTTCTTTATCCCCTCACCTGCTGATGGACACTTAGGTTCTTTCCACGTCGGGCTGTTGTGAATAGTGCTGCAATAAACATGAGAGTGCAGCTATCTTTTTGATTTAGTGGTTTCATTTCCTTATAATGTATACCCAGAAGTGGGATTGCTGGATCCTTTGGTAGCTCTATTGCTGGTTTTGGGGGAACCTCCACATGATTTCCATAGTGGTGGTACCAATTTATGTTCTCACCAACCCTGCACAAGGATTCCCTTTTCTTTAATCCTTACCAATGCAGATCTCTTGTCTCTTTGGTAATAGCCATTTTAATAGATGTGTGGTGGTATCTTATTGTGGTTTTGATTTGTATTTTCCTGATGATTGGTAATGTTGAGCATCTTTTCATGTACCTGTTTGAGCCTCAGGCTTCATAGTCTCTTCACTTAAGGAAATCCTGGCCATGAACTACTTCGATTATTTTCTTTGCTTTTCATAACAATTTTTCTTTTTATGGTTTTTGTTCGTTCATATATTTGTTGCCAGATACGGTGATCAAAGGAAAACACCATATTCAATATGAAGTTTGAGATAGCTGAAATGCTCTCATTTCTTTTCTAACTTTAATTCTGGGTCCAGGGAATTGCATGACTTAATCTGAACCTGCCCCTGTTTACAGAATCCCTTGGCTAATTAGTGATGGATTGGATTCATCTGGGCTATAGAGTCAACTATCAATAAATGCAGAAGTGAGGACCCATCATTTTGAAAGATAATGCCATTTGTAACTTCTAGCCACAGATTCTAGAACAGGTTTGTTCATTAGTGAAATTATCCAGTATGGTTAAAAGACCTTCCTACTGAGACCTTCATTCCTGAGTCATTGTGAGAGGGAGATCACTGCACCAGGTGAATCCAGTGAAACCTGTCCTTACGTTGAAGTGAAAGTGCGAGGAAATGCTCCTTTCTTGCTCGTGTGTGGCATGAAATATATAGACCTGGAGCTACATAATAATTGTATTTGTATATCGTCTCTGACTTTTTCAAAATAAGGAATCTAAGCAATGTTGGAAAATGCTATACAAAAAATCTCACATTTTGTGCAGTGTTGAAGATCATTGCTCTTTACAGAGTGTGAAATTAATTGAATTATTGCTCTCCAGTGGTTATTGTTCACAACTGACTCACTGAAACTACATTTAAGAGACCCCCTCACATATATGGTTAATTGATTTTCGACAAGGATACAAAGTCATTCAGTGGCGAAGGATGGTCTTTTCTCATATGGTGCCGGGAAAATGATATCCAGATGCAAAAGAATGAAGTGTTGGACTCTTACCTTAAACCATATACGAGAATTAACTTAAAATGGATCAAAGACCTAAATTTAAAAGCCAAAACTATAAAACTCTTAGAAGAAAACAGAGGGGAAAGTCTTCATGACTTTGGGTTTGGCAATGACTTCTTGGATGTGACCCCAGAAGCTCTTACAACAAAAGAAAACAGGTATGTTGGCCTTCATGATTAAAAACTTTTCAACATCAAAGGACATTATCAAGAGAGTGAAAAGACAATCCACAGAATATATATGCAAATCATATATCTAATAAAGGATTAATATATTGACTATATAAAGAACTCCTACAACTCAACAACAACAACAAGAACATTCATGGTAAGAGTGTAAAATAGTGCAGCTGCTATGGAAAACATTTGGCAGTTCCAAAAAGGTTAGCCTAGAAGTACCGTGTGATCCAGCAATTACACTCCTAGGTGTATACCTAAAGGACTTGAAAGCAGGAACTCAAAAAGGTACCTACACACCAGTGCTCATAGCAGTGTTAGTTCCAATAGCCAAAAGGTGGATACATCCCAAGTATCTGTCAACACATGAATGGATAAACAAAATATAGCATATGCATAAATGCAATATTATTCAGCCCCCAAAAGCAATTCTGTCACATACTATAATGTAGATAAACCTTGAAAACATTATGCTAAGTGAAATAAGCTAGATACAAAAGGACAAATACTGTGTGATTCCATTTATCTGAGGTACCTGGAATAGGCAAACCCATAGACACAGAAAGTATATAGAACAGAGGTTACCAGGGGCCAGGGAAGACAGGAATGCATAGTTTTTGTTTAATGGGTACAGAGTTTCTGTTTGGGGTGATGGAAAAGTTCTGGAAATAGAGGTGATGACTGCTCAACATTGTGAATGTACGTAATGCCACTGAAGTGTGCACTTAAAATTGCTAAAATTATAAATTTTATGTTATGCATATTTTATACATACATATATATTTTGTATATGTATTCTATATACATATATATGTACATACATATGCAGTAGTGGGTAAAATACTTCTGGGGAAAAAAAAGACTAGGTGAGAACTGAAATGTAAATCGAAGTGTAGAGTTTGGTTAAAATTGTAGTGGCTATCAGGTTTAACAGATGGTAAACATTTTTGAAGGGAAAAAAATTATTTTAGGTGTATTAGTTATGTAATAGTTTGACAGCAGGGCTGTAGATCTTAAACCTCCTATTAATGAGTTATGTAATGTATCCCACATTGTTAGTGGGATATCAGTTAGCTTTGCTAAGTGGAACCTACTTGACTTTCCAAGAGAGTTTGATGATGAGCTATTAAAACACTGTGGACTTTTGGAGCTTGACATGGCAGAATGGCTCTGTGTCCCTAATAATAAATACATCTACCAGCACAGTGCCAGTGCATGGGATGTGCTAAGCAAGTAGATATTGAATGGTAAGTTTAACTTTACCAAAAGCCAACAGCAACATAATAATTCAACTTTTAAGGATTATTTATGAGTTGTGTATTGCACATTTTTGGGTGCAATGCACATTTCCCCCAGCCATGTGTTTTATAAAATGGAAAAATAATGCAAACTGGCACGCTCAATCAAAGGCACTGGAATTCTATTTTAAATTTATAGGAATTTGAGAGCATGATTCTTTTAGGGATGAGAGCTGCCCAGAATTAGGGTGAGACTGTTATTGTGATCAGCCTATTAACATTTCTAGGCTGCCCCTCTGAACAACCACCCATATTTGTATTGAATTTATGTCAGGGCGCATCAAGCAAACAGGAGGAGAAGGGTACAGAAAAAAAAGTCATTCGAGTTAATTTGAATGAGCCTGGAATAGAAAAAAATATAGCTACTTGCTTAAATTATTTTAAAGGCAACTTTGTATTGATTAAGTTTATAGCAACAACATTAAAAAATATAATAAAGATGTATTGACTAGTGACTTAAAAAGTATCTATATAAAAATTTTTAAATTTCTTCAGCCTGGAGGATTTTGCTCTCTGTCTCTTTTACTTATTACTTTTAAAATGACAAAAGCCCGGAAGAAAACAACTTTACTGTAGCATTTTGAATCGAATCTAAAGTATTTGGTCATAGTTTGACAGCAGGGCTGTAGATCTTAAACTTCCTATTAATGAGGTGATAGCTTATCTTTTTATCTGTGTTCAAAATATGTAGAATTAGACATTTAGGATCATGGAATGGCTTAGGAGAAGCTTTAGTTATTGATTCATTTAACAAATGTTTGAGGAATTCTAGAATGGAGCAACTTCTCTACTAGGAGAACATACCCTCTGGGAGCTCACAGCCTAACGGGGGCAAGATAGTGAGCAGTAAACAGTCACAATAAACTCCAGAAGTGCTGCAGTAAGGACTAAACACAGAGGGCTTTTGAAGAATTCCTGTCGTTGGAGGAGCGGGGGAAAGCTTTGCAAAAAAGATGTAGCAGATGCTCTGGGGGCCTTTTATCCCCTCTGTCCACCTCTGATTCCGTTGCTCAGGCAGTGGAGAGTTCCCATACATTGAGGGTGTGAGCTGTGCCGGCCAGCTTTGCTGCCTGAGGTTTGTTTTTTTTTTTCTGAAGCATCGGGACCTGGAAGTAGAGTGCAGAAGTGCCCAGGTAGTTAATGTTCCCAGTGGCCACCTCCCACTGTTGGGGAAAGGAAAGCCAGTAGATCAATGCCCCAGTCTCCCCACCTTTAATAAAGGAACAATTCTAAGAAGGATTCATTGTGGTTTTCAATAGTCCTGAGATTGCCAATAGCAACCACCTTGATACTGCAGCTTTATTAACTTTGCTTCCTTTGCTTCCTCAGTCTTCCCTCATTGCTCTCCTCCTTTCTGTGAATAATTTCCAAGTAAATCACCTGCATACAAGTCCTCAATTCAGGCTCTGCTTTTAGAACCCAAATGAAGACAGAATGTGACTGGGAGTTGAATGATGTGAGTAGAAGTTTGTTGAGGGTGAGTGTGGGCCAAGAGGCAAGTTACCTTCTGGGCACATTGAGCAGCTGGTGTAAAATCACCAAGGACCTGGAGTGATTCTTGGAGGGCCTAAAGGTGACAGGATGTGTGGGAACGATGGGAAGGTCAGAGTATGGGGGCTGAGGGGTCTGGGAACGGGGAGACGCTAGAGAGGTATGCTGGGATCACTCATGAAAAGCCTTCTGATACATAGGAGGGATTCAGTCTTGTAAATGACCTCAGAGAACATGATCTCCAGGGATACAATGATCAGAGGTGAGAGGCAGGAGGCAGGGAGACCAGCTAGGAGATGCTTGTAACTGTCAAAATGAAAGAGGATGAATAAGGGAGACTCTGATGTGAATGAGCAAGAGGGGACAGATTGGAAGGATGTGAGAGCACTTCACTCAAGGGACTTGGTGACTCCATGGAGGCTGAAGGAGAGGATGAAGTTGAAGTTTTCAGCCTGCTTTTTAGCTAGGTCAGGTGGATGATGATGCTTCTATATGTTGAAAACTAAGCCCCAATGTGATGGTATTTGAAAGTGGGGTCTTTGGGAGATGATTAGGTCATGTGGGTGGAGCTCTTGTGAATGGTTTTAGTGCCCTTATTAGTGCCCCAGAGAGCTCTCTAGCCCCTCCACCATGTGAAGACACAGGAACCAGAAACTGGTCCTCACCAGACACTGAATCAGTTGGTGACTTGATCTCGGAATTCCCAGCTCCAGAACTGCAAGAAATAAACGATGTTTAAGCCACCCAATCTATATTATTTTTGTTATAGCAGCCCAAACAGATTAAGACACCATCTTGATGTGGAAGGATGGTTTGTCAGGTAAAGTTAATAAAGTTGTGGAGCTCAAAGCGTGAAGGGATTTGACCATCATATTAAGATGTTTGATTATATTAACCTGGCACTCTGTATTGAGGGTTATTGCAGTTGAGAAAAAAGGTCAGAGGATATGAGTTAGCCAGTTTAAAATACTAATCCAATTTGCTATTGAGTGGCAATATATCATGGGTATATGGTAAGTTTCTTATCTGTGGTAATTTCTTGTTAACCTCAATCAAGGGGAGTTTAAAAACTTCTTAGGGTCTTAGCATAAGGTAGTTTATACCAAAAGGCATTCTGGCATCCTGGACCTCAAATACAGCTGTAGAACGAAGGTCCAGGTAACTGTCATTCATTATGACTGCAGTTCCAATACATGCCAAAAACCTGTGATGGAAATTTATAAGTAAATGAAATTTCCTTAAGCCCTGGTTTTCAGTTTGGATTCATGGGGCCCCACAGTGAGATGAAGATTTTGTGAAGGGGTTGAGTGAGTAGGGGCAATTTGTCAAACAGACAGGTGAAGGTGGAGTCAGAATAGCACAATTCATAATAGGAGAACACGTGGAGTGAGACAAACACAAGCAGAGGAGTTGAGTAAAACTGAAAAAGTGTGGCGTGATTCAGGAGCTAATCAGGGGCTAATAGGGATTGTCTTGGCATGGTTTCCCCAGAAGCAAAGCCTGAGACAGGGATTTGGTTATGTTGTATGTGGTTTTTTTTTTTTTTTTTTTTGTGGTACGCGGGCCTCTCACTGTTGTGGCATCTCCCATTGCGGAGCACAGGCTCCGGACGCGCAGGCTCAGCAGCCATGGCTCACGGGCCCAGCCGCTCCGCGGCATGTGGGATCTTCCCGGACCAGGGCACGAACCCATGTCCCCTGCATCAGCAGGCGGACTCTCAACCACTGTGCCACCAGGGAAGCCCCTGTATGTGATTATTGAAGGACATCTTCTTATGACAAACCTGTGAGAGAGAGATGGAAGCTGAATAGGGAAGGGGAAAGTCCAAGCAAGAATATGATCTCATGTGAAATCTAGCCTCAGTCTGGTCCATAAAGATGTCCTGGGCTCTTTGAATCCTATATCACTCACTGGACATCTGAAAGTGGAGGGCCTGGGGGTAACCTCCTGCAGTGGTTAATTTTATGGGTCAAGAATGTTTCTGGATGAGATTAACGTTTAAATCTCTGAATTTTGAGTAAAGCAGATTGCCCTCCATACTGTGGGTGGGCCTTGTCCAATCGGTTGAAGGACTCCCAAGCGAGAAGGAATTGTCCAGCAGACTGCCTTTGACTTCATGTGCACCATCAGCTCTCCTGGGTCTCCAGGCTTCCAGCTCACACTCCAGGTCTGGACTTGCTAACTCTATAACAGTGTGAGCCAATGCCTTATAATAAATTTCTTCCATACACACATTCTATTTGTTCTACTTCTCCAGAGAATCCTGACTAAAACACCTCCTGTAACTCTCTGTCTCGGGGGAAGTGACTTCCATCTGCCAAAGGCGATTCTTTTGCAGAGATCACAAAATAGCCCTTTGCAGTGGACCTCCCAGCAGCTGGAGGCCACATGTACCAGCTGAGAAAGGGGATCTTGGTGAAGCACCAGCCTCCTTCCAGGAGCCTGATTTTGGACATCCCTTTTATGGGGTGCTTCAAAAAATGATGCAAGAATAAAGAGTAGTGAATTACAGTTATTTAGTTGCAAGTTAAACTTATGACCCTTTGTAAGTCCCTCCTTGGTACTTTGTCAGTTCTTGCAAAGCTCCTTTTAGCAATATTTATTAGTGTGGCACCATAGTATGGTGATTTCAGCTTTTGGGGCCTTGAAGTCAAAGAGCTACATGGTCACATTCCAGCTCCCCACTTACCCGCTGAGCAACACTGACTGACACATGTAACTTAACTCCTGGCTTTTGATTCCACAGGCGTATGACAGATATTACAACAACTACCTCTCAGATGTGAAGGTTAAAATTAAAATTGTGATCATGCATGGAGAGCAAATAAATCTCACCCATGAACACTGAACACTTTTGTACCAAGCAGTGGGTTAAGCAAGTTAAAATCATTTTCAGGTTACGTTCCTACAGCAGTTCTCTAAAGTAGCTTTTATTCCACTGGTTTCCTAATGTGGAAACTGAGGTGCAGAAGGGTTAAGACACGTGCCTCAGGTCACCAGGCTGGGAAGCAAAGGAGCGGACATTCTTCTGAGTGTCTATCAGGAGATAGTGTCTATCAGGAGATAAAGCTCTGTGTGGCTTCTAATAAATCGAA
>NW_021703780.1:82368964-82542778 GCF_005190385.1 Monodon monoceros
GGAATACCGGGGACTCCAGCCGCTGCGTTCTCACGTTGGGTGGAAAGTGTTGGGCGGAAAGCATTGGGCGGAAAGCGTTGGGCGTGGCTCCGCCTATTCCCACCCACCTACCAATCATCTCAAATTGCACGGGTGGCTTGGGGAGGCGGGTCAGTGGAATCCAGGGCAAAATGGCGCCTCTAAGCTTCTCAGCGGGACGGGAATCCACGAACATCTCGGGGGTGGAAAAGGTCATAAACAGAAAACCTGCCGCATCTCAGAATTTTTTACAGATTTCAGTGATTTGGTTCCAATCCAGAAACTATCTCGAGACAATAAAAAGGCTGCTGAATGGTAACCGAGAAACACGGCTAAACTCTCAGCGAGCTACTTTGACGGTACCAGAGGTATTTAATTTTCATGGTCTCGCAATAAACTTAAAGGCAAATTAGAAAAGTAAGGCTCAGTTTTGGTAAGGTTCCAATTTATGTGCTTTGCGCTTCTTCAAAGTAGCCTGTGGGGGAAGCTGGCTAAGAACGTTGAAATTTAAAGACTTTTGCCAAGTGTCCTGCGTGAAAATTTCCAGCGTTCTGTGGAGTTTCCAAGGGCGTCTCGTTGTATACTCCTAGGCCTCGTATTATCCACAGGTTTGGAAAGTGGGCCTTGGCTGCTGGGACGTCACATTTTAAAGGGCAAGTGCTGAAGTTAGGGAGCAGTTCACTTCGTCTAGTTTATTTGGGGAAATCGCTTAGTTTGTTTCAGTGTTAAAATTCAATCATTGCTTTAGCTTCACAGTTTGCCTTTCGAGGCACAGGGAGGCCTGCAGGGGAAGTGGTTCGCATAGTGATCGGAATCTCAGCCTCAGTTTCTGTATCTGCAACTCGTGGATGTTAGTAACACCATCTCGTGGTGACGTTCGTTGGAATAAATTCAATAATGATAGCAAAGTTGCCGGTATGTGTTAAGTCCTAATACAGTAATCATTGGACAGGGAAAAACCCTCTGTTACAGGATGAACAAAATAGTTTGTCATCCGTGAGACTGGGAACTAGAGCAGTCTGTGGGTTTTAATCCGGACAGTAGTTGGATTCAGGTGTGTGGCTTGGACGGCTCTGAATGAAGGGGCCTTTTAAAGGAGAGCAAATGAATGTTCTGTCTACTCAGCGTCAGCTGACACTAAAAAGGCCAAGGAACAGTTGCATGGAGGATCAGGGTTCGGTTTTTACAACTGGTTGCACGCGTCCCTCATTTGAGGGTTCAAATGGGTAGTTTAAGAGAGAAAACGAATGTCTGCGTTCTTGAAGGCCAATTTGGGCGTGCACATCTGGGATTTGGGATCTCATTGGAAAGTCTGTGTTATTTAAATTTCTAAAACGAGCCCTCCTAATATGACCTCAAGCTAATGTGTGGGTTTGTTTGAATAACAGCTTTGAGTCATTTCTTCCAACAGGCCTACTAAGCAACTCAGGACAAAAGTATTGTTTCCCTTGAATGGTAGAATTGTCAGGAAGGTAAAAAATTGCCCTAGACTTCTGTGGGTGAAATAGAATTCAAACTTGTTTCAGTTTTTCTGGACTTAAAAAAAAAACACAAAAAACCTTTGAGAGCTGACTGATGTGAAAATACTGTGTGCTTGCTGGTGATTCTCCAGATGACAACGCGTCCTGTTACAGTCCTGCCTTCTTTTTCTCTTTCCCGTGTCCCCACCCCCCATCTCTCACCAGACAGCATAGGTGAAGAGGTTGAGCTATAGATCTCATTTCTCCTGTTTTGCTGCTTGTGAAGTCTGCCAACAGAATCCACCTTGACAAAGTCAAGGACTGTGCGTTTAATGTTGAACTGAGTGAATAAATTATGCATGAAATTGTACCGGAGTCTCTTGTGTGCAGAATTGCTCCTTTTGATATGAAAGGTTAATTCAGAAAGGAGTCCAAAATAGCTGGAAATTGTGGGGATAAGTGGATAGTATTCACTGTTGTGAGCTGTTATTACCAGAAATTGCATTCCCCTCTCTGGCTTCCCTGGAGATTTCGCTTTGCCAGTGAATATAAACGGTACTCGATAGAACAGCATTTAGGAGTAACGAGAGTGTATGTCCACACACAATGAAATATTCTAATGGTGTTTTAAAAAGAAGTTGTACTTTTTCATGTATATCATGCACCCCACGGAAGAATTTCTATTGCATTTAGGTCAAGAACAAGGCATATCCAACGTAACGAGTTTTGAGCGTATATGGATTGCAAGGGGCTGACCGGGACTCCTACTTTGGAGTCTGGGCTGGTCATGCCACTGATTAGCTATGCAAGCCTGGCTCGTGCTAAAGCCCAAACCATCTTTGCTTCAAGAAGGAGCCGCCCCAAATTGTTTTATCACTACCTCTTACACATCCAGCTTTAGTTTAATCTTTGGTAAATTTATGAAGCCCTTCAACCTGTTTCATTTAAATGTCCTTTTAACACACACCCGTGTATCATTTTTATGTTAGTTAATTATTTCCAGCAGAAAAACATAGTTGTCTGGAAAGCTAAATTTTCCTTAAAATACACATCCACATATTTTTGGAGCTTGTTAGAGACTCCTTTTTGTGTTTCCATCACAAGGGAACAGAATTGTGCCACCAGACTGTGGAAGTTGTTTATTTTTGTCGCTCTTATGTACATTTTCAGAAACCATCTCCTTCTTAATCTCCACTGGGGACCAGTAGTTTTTTCTCTAATTATAAAGTGGTCTCATTTCTGACCTGGGGTAGTTTTAAATTTTAATTCCTGGCTTGTGTTTATAAACTGTTACACTGCATTATCCTGTTGGGAACATTGAGAGGAAAGCTTCAGTCTTTTGTGTTGGTTTTAACAATTAGATACTTATTCAGTGTCTTGAAATGTATCTTGGGCCAATGAAATATGCATTTTTGATGTCGATTTTTTTCCTTCCGTGTTTCACTTATCTATGTATTTCACATTAGCAGTGAAGCTTTTCAGACTCTGGATAGGTGATGGTGAATTTCTGTTAGTATTATTAAAAATCTAAGAGGAGTGAACACAATTGATTAGGGTTACTTTCTTTAGTATTCTTTTTTGGTTTCAAAATGTTTACGTGGAAAAAGGTATAGAAATCGTGGCATAGGGAATATATTTCTACAAATTTTGGTAGGTGCTGGGTTAAAGTTGCTCAAACATCAAGGAGCCTGTGGGTTTTTTTTTTCAAAGTGTTATTTTGTTGCTTTATGGCATTACTAAGGATCGTTTAAAATGACTAATCCCTACCCGACTCATTAATGCCAGGAGTGTTAAATTTCTTTTTTCTGCTGTCTGTGACTCATTAGTCTGTGTTCTGGGCAGCAAATTGGCAAAATGGCCTCTTGTCACTGGAAAGTTTCCTTTTGCACTTGGAGAATATAATGTACCTGAGGGGCTGCAAAAATAGTTTTCATGCGAACCTGGATGCCCCAGGCTGCTAAAACCTAAGAGTTAAGTCACAAGGAGGTATGGAATCATGCTTAACCTCCTGAGGACTTAATTACAGTGGTGTCTACCCTTGTGGTACTAGAGTCGATGCATTTTAAAATATTTGGGGCCAAAGATGCTGTTTTGATGCAGACTTAAATACCTTCAGCAGATTAAACTGAAAAATCCTTGAATAAACAACTTTGTAGCACTGGGGACAGGTACTGAAGGTAGCGAAAATGCCGATTAATGTCTTATTTTAATTTACAGAATCCTGCAAGATAAACTAAGTAGTAGAAGTTTTCATAGACTTACGTAGAATATGCATCTATGTATGAATAAAACAAAAACCGAAGTTCTTTTAAGAGATGTTCATCTAGCATTTACATATATTTATGTATGTATAGAATAATACATGTAACTGTTTTACATATAAATCTATAATTTTTCATATAAAACATAATTTTAAATATTTTATAAAATTTTAAATATATTTTGAATATATTATAAATATATTTTACATATAATTTGAATGACACAAATATTTTCTATAATTTTAAGTATAACATTTAAATGTTATACTGCAAATTATGGTGACAGATTGTTAACTTCTACCCCAGACATTTTTGCCAGCAAAGAATCACCCAAAGAAACAATTTAGAAGCAAATGGAGACTCTTTTCCGTAAAGTAATTAATACCTTTAAAAGCATGTTTGAAATAACTAGTTAAGCAAGAGAATCAATCTCTTTTAAAAGCTTTCAATTCACCAGAGGCCCCTTCAACAGCACACACCTGCTCACCAGCGGTTCCACACCCTGACACCATCAATGCTTTCTTTATCCACCCTCCTTTTTCTTGAGGGAGGAAAGAGCAGATACATATTTCCTTAAAAATTTATACATCCCCCCGTCCCCAAGATCCAAAAGCATGATGCATTCAGTTTTCATTATGAAGTGACTAGTGAATATTTAGAAGCCTGCGTTTAAAATTGCAGGTATTAAATACACATAAAATGAATATCTTGTTTGTGAAATGTTAAACACAAGTCCTCTTTATCCCCAGTTGTTAAGCACAAGTATGGGTCTGCCATGCATGTGTGTTATCTTGGAAAAATGTGGGGCTTTATTAGCCCTTCTTTAAATCCTACAAATTATTCCTTTTAGCTCTAAAGGATCTTTTCTTTTGGTAAGTTTTTTTGATGAAAGATAACTTCACAAAAGCATATGTAAGTTAACCAGAAATGCAAGGAAAAAGTAACACTTGTTCAGAAGTGATGTATCTTTTTAAGCATCACTTGGGGGCGATAGAAAAGGCAATTTTTAAAATGCAAGTAATCTTTAGGAAAAATATTATGAAAAGGCTTTATTAGTATTATGTTGTGTTGTGTTAGCATCCATTTCATGGGAAAGATGTTTCATTTTAACAAGATCCTCCACTGGCAAGAAAATTAACTTTTTTTCTTCTTTGGCACAGCTCCAATCCTTTTTTCCTTTCCTCTCCTAGTGGATGAAATGATCTGAGTGGAAAACACATTTTTTTTTTTTTTTGGAAAGAACAGATTTACAGGTGAATGTGACCAATGAAAATATTTGAAGTGAAAAAATGAAAATCAAGTGATTGCTGCATATGTTTTTGGTGAGCAGTTTGGAGTTCTGCTTACTGGGTGTAAGGAATGACCATCTAACCCAGTTGGTGAGAGAGCACATTTTAATCCACTAATGTTGCGTATTGATTTTGGAAGATTTGCAATGTGATACGTGCAATAGGAATTTTTGCAGCTGGTATCAAGTATATCCAGTGCTAATATTTATTTTATTATTCATTACGTTCTTGTACTTTACAGCTTTTAGGCACAAAAGTTGATATTTACCCTTAATATACTTAAAAAAAATTTTTTTATTGGAGTATAATCACTTTACAATGTTGTGTCAGTTTCTGCTGTACAATGAAGTGGATCATCTATAGGTATACATATATCCCCTCCCTATTGGACCTCCCTCCCCACCACGTCCCACCCATCTAGGTCATCACAGAGCACTGAGCTGAGCTCCCTGTGCTGTACAGCAGGTTTCCCTGTATTTGGAAGCCTAGGAGAGCTGTTTCTTTTTCGGTTGCTGTGTGTATCAGTTTCCTATTGCTTTTTGTAACAAAGTATCACGTACAAACAATATAAATTTATTATGTTACCATTCTAGGTCTCGCTGAGCTAAAATGAAGGTGTTGGCAGGCTGTAGCTGGTCATTTGTTTCCTTGGCTTTTCCAGCTTCTAGAGGCCGCTCGCTGGCATTCCTTGACTCATGGTCCCTTCTTCCATCATCAAAGCCAGCCATGTTGCATCCCTCTGCCTTTTCTTCCATAGTCACATCTTCCTCTGCCTGTCACCTTAGCAGGAAAGGGCTCTGTTGACTCATGTGACTAGGTTGGGCTCATCCGGATGATTCAAGCTCATACCCCACCTTAAGGTGATTAACATCTGCAAAGTTCCTTTTCTCAGGCTGGGTAATATATTCACAGGTTCTGAGGATTTGGATGTAGACATCTTTGGGGGACCATTATTCTGTCAATATGCAAAAGAAGGATGAAGGGAGTCAACAGCAATAGCAGTCATTGCCATTGATTTTATTTGGTGCCTCCTTTGGCATTGTACAAAAATGACCATGCATGATGCACAGTAGGCACTCAGTGAGTAGTTGTTAAGAAAATGAATGAATGGATTCATTGATTCTTGTCTTTATTCATCAGATGGTATTACTTGGAGCGTGTAGCAGAAGTGAGAAGGCACTTCAGGTTTGGTCAATAGCAGAGAAGTGGAAAGGTTTTGCAGGAATTTATTGATATGTATAAGCAAATCCATTGCTTGGTGTAACATTTGGCAGAGGCATGAGGCTACAGGAAGTTAAAACTAAGCATCAGGTGCTGGAATAAAGTCACTGCTAGTGGTCAAAAGTCAAAGTACAAATCTGTATACCTGTTCCCTGAAGGACGCAGACAGCAGAAGCTCCGTAACTCTGAGTGTGCCTTCAATCCTGTGAAATATACTAGTAGGGGACAAAATAAAGTTCTGCACACACAGGCCACCTAGAGTGATCTGGCATCATGGACGATTCTTCTTGGGCACAGTCAATGGAGTTATGAAGCTTCTTTTAACTACTGGGGTTTGGCTGGCTTGAATCTCGTGTGTCTCTTTGAGAGTAAACAGAGCACACACCTGTCTTTGTTCCTGTTTCAGAGTTGAGATCCCAAAGTGGAAAAGCCTTGGGCTTCAGGAAAAGACCTGCTTTAAATTCCTGCATAACTGGGTAATCAAGTATTGGTAAAATAGAGATAATAATATCTACCTTGTGGATTGCTGTAAGGATTAGCAAGACCTTTACAAGGCCTTTAGCAAAGGAACAATGAATATAGTAGGTACTCAATAAGCATTATTATTATTATAAAATTTCTGGGCCAGCCTCTAATTTTGCTAGTATTGTGTTGAACAAAAATGTCATTCATCTCAGATAACTAAGAGGCACACTTTGGTTAAGAGTTTAGGCTCTGGATTTATTCATCCATTTATTCATTCATTTTTTTTTTTCCCCACACATCCCAAAATGCCCTATTGCTATTATGCAATGGGCTGTGAATATAACAATGAACAGAAGTTGTGGTCTGTTGCCCCATAGTGCTTTCAGTCTAGTGGAAGGGACAGGCCGTCACGTAAATAAAGAAATTCAAACTCATATTCCTGGTGCGATAACTTACCAGCTGTGTGGTTCTGGGCAGATGACTGTTACTTCTCTGAATCTTTACTTCCTCATCTGTAACTGAGGTTAACAGGACTTACCTTGAAACGTTGTTATGGAGATTAAATTACGTAACGCACATACATGTTTAACGTAGTCGTTGGCACTTAAGAATTATTATTTTGTAACTGGTTTGGGGGCATGTTTAAAGAAGATACTTTTTTTTCGTTTTGTTTTGTTTTTGTTTTTGTTTTTGTTTTGCGGTACACGGGACTCTCACTGCTGTGGCCTCTCCCGCTGCGGAGCACAGGCTCCAGATGTGCAGGCTCAGCGGCCATGGCTCACGGGCCCAGCTCCGCGGCATGTGGGATCTTTTCGAACCGGGGCACGAACGCGCGTCCCCTGCATCAGCAGGCGGACTCTCAACCACTGCACCACCAGGGAAGCCCAGAAGATACGTTTTTGGTGAGATAGCTATGTCCTTTACAGGGAAAGCACCACATAGCATATAAACTTTTAAAAAGTGAGGCTGTGTCCTCATCTTTCCTCCTTGATTCCTCATGTTCAGTTTTTCAGGGAGTACTTCTCCTGCTAATACTAGTGCTCCTATACCTACAGCTACAGCTAGTAATACTATTGCTGTTACTACTGTACTTAGCGTATACTAAGTTTTTGCTCTGTGTCGGTCAGTATTCTAATCACAGTACCTGTGTTATGATGTTTAAACCACCTCCCGGCTCTGTAGTGTAGATTAGGTGCTGTTTTAGAACCCATTTCACTGCTAAGGATACAGACCCAAGAGGGTTAAACCTTAGCTCTACATCAAGGGAGTGATGGCCCAGTATTCTAACCCAGGTAGTCCAACTCCAGTGCCTGCCATTCTTTGGAAGGAAGCAGGTTTGGGGATAACTTTCCAGTGAGATAAATTTCATGGAGGATGATTGGAAAATAGAAGTGGAATGTAGGGCTGAAATTCCACTTGGCTGCTCTATGATAAAGGAGGTAGAATTCATTTGCCGATATGCTCATTCTTCGATCAAACACCTACCAAGTGCCTACCAGTCCTGGGTGCCCTTAGAGGAGATGAAGTTGGTGTCCCCAAGGACTTTTTACTCCATCGTGGGGGCAGGAGTGGCAGGTTGGCAAACAGTGTGCTGCCTGGCCTCGTAGAGGCCTTGTGCATGTGGTAGGAGAGTTCAGGACATCCCGTCTAGCCTTGGGTGGCCGGGAAAGGTTTCCTGGAGGATACACATCCTGAGGAAGATTTAAGATTTGCTTACCAGAACCTTAGAAAATTATTTACTAAGACATGAGGATGAATGCATATCTTCATGGTTAAGAGTACAAGCTTTGGAGTTAAAATTGGCTACTTTCACAGCCTGCCTCTTCCATTTTCTAACTCTTTGACCTTTTCCCATTAAGCCCTTAGAGTCGTTATCTGAAAGTTGGGAACACTCAGAGTATCTCTTTCTTTGGAGTGTAGTGAAGACTACAGGGAAGGCTGTTGGCACAGCACCAGGTGTGTGGTGAATGTCAACACAAGTTAACCTTTATTACCATTGTTCTTGTCGATATCATAGTTGTCATCGTCATTTTCTTTTAAGAAATAATCCTAAACAGCACGACGAGTAATAAACAGATGTTTTTAGTTGTTGTTGCTGAATTCTTAAGAAACCGAGTACCTTGGTCTTAATTTTTAGAGCTGGAAAAATTTCAGACAGCTTATAAGTCCCTGTGATCTTATACAAATATATATTACTGGAATGATATGTGGAAAGAGCACAGTTTGTTTTTACCCCAGCTGAAAATGTGCAATGACATAATGTAACCCTTTAAGATAACAGAAGCCAGCTGCCCCGTTCATATTTAAATATGAGTCACCTTCCAGGGAGACTTGCAAGATTCTACGTGACAAGCTGGAAAAGTAAAAATTGCTAGCAAGGCGGGAAAGAATAAATTCACACTTGGAGGGGGGTATTATAGGCTAGAGGCCCCATCTAGCCAATTGCCTTTCGGAGCAGAAAAATGACACCCTAGTGGCCAGAGAGAAGAACTGCAGCACCGTGATATCATGGTCCAGATTATTGAACTATGGGGCGCTTTTCACTTGATTAGAAATATTTTGTATAAATGGCATATATGCCCAGGCACAAACATAGTCTGCTGTAATGACTTTTAAAAAACACAGTGTAGTTATTTCTGAATTTTCCCCCGTTGGGACCCTCATGTGTCTTGGATCAGGTTGGCGAAACCACTTGCAATATCTTCTAGTTCAGCCGAGCAGTTCTCAGAAGAAAAATAAAGACCAAATTCTTGACAATAGGGACAGCAAAAGAAAGGTCGGAAACTTCAAATAATGTCCATCTCCATGAGTGTTTGCTGAGAACCCATCAGAAAGAGGAGGCCTGAACGTGGTGCTTTGGGACAACATTTAACAAATTAATTACTTATGTAAATTGAATTGACACATAGACAGTTGGATGAGGTTAGGAGGTTAGTTTGAAGGAATGACAAACTGCTAATTAGGGCTCCTCTCGTGGCTGAATCAGATTTGCTATGGGTCTGTCTCTGTGAACTTTAACGTGAATGGTAATTCAGTGATCAGTACTCAGTTGATTGAATCAAAACCTGGCAGTCTCTTTAATATAGGCTGTTTTGGACAGTCTGTGGCATATCTCCTGTGCATAAAGTAATTGCTGTCATTGAAAACAATCCTGCTCACCAGAAATGGCAGTGGGCATGACTTTCAGGAGTAGAATCAGGTTGTTAGAGAAGGTAAAACAGCAAGCGTAAAGGTGAACTTGAATTTTGCCTTCCAGTAAAAATCTCTTGGAGGGCAACGACTATATGAACTACACTTTGACTTCCAATTCCTCTTCTACCAATTTAACAACATAATTCAAGATGTACGTAGGACTTAACAATGAAGATGTTCAGAGTAGCATTGTTTACTTTAATGAAAGATTGGAAATAAAATATTTGCAGTGAGGTATTGACTAAGTAAATTATGTACACCCAAACAATGAAGTATTTTTGTGCTGTGTATATATATATGTATATATACATATGTATACACATGTATATGTGTATATATATATACATATATATGAAACATAACATAAAGATGTATACTGTATGTTACTAAGAGAAAAATAAGATGGTAGTTCTGATTTTGATTATGATGATGAGCTCATTTAACTGGTATCTTTTTCTACAATGTTCTTTAAGAAGAAGTTGTGGAATATCTTTCCTATTTGAGATCTTTCCATTTCTATTAACTTAATTATTCAATTTGTTTTGGTCGAGTTTTGATGCTTGATTTCTTAGCTGTGTCAAAAGTAATATTTACTTTTAGTAAAGAGAATTTAAAATAGAAAACTTATTTAGTTTCTTAACTCTAACTACTTATTCATAAGAAAACCAAAAAAAAAATAATTACCCACGAGAATATTTTTTCACCCCTAAATCTGCTTGAGCAGAAGCCATCCTATCTCTCTTCACTCATCACTTCAGCAGCTTCCTGCAGTTATTGAAGAAGTTGGGAGAGTAAATGGTGTTATATTATCATAAACACTGCCTCCATTTAATGTATGTGGAGAAATATTTTATAATTTCTGTGTTAAATTTCTTTTATTGCCTGTATGTTGTTATTGTAGCAGCAAACATTGGTTAAATGTGAGATTCTGGGATTGCCCTTCCACCTAGCTTAATTTGGTGAAAGACAGTGTAGAATGGCCTTCTGGCTTTAATGCCACATGTGATGCTACACACACATACATGCATATATATTAGATCAGGGTCTCTCATTCTTGGCACCATTGACATTTGGGGTTGAATGATTCTTTATTGTAGAGGGCTGTGCTGTGCACTGTAGGATGTTTAGTGGCATCCAGGGCCTCTACTCACTAGATGCCAGTAGCACCCCTCATCTACCTCTTTCTGAACAGTGAATAACCAAAAATGTCTCCAGAAATGGCCAGATGTCCCCTGGGGTGGGGAGACAACCCTGGCTGAGATTGATATACGTACAGTGTTCATGGGTGTTATTTTGGGGGTGGCGAGAACATGAATAATATCTCCTCTTCTGTCTGCTTCTCTCGTTTTAATTTGTTTATACTGATGTGTATGACTCTAATACTCAAAAAAAGGCCAAAAGACAAAAAATTCATAGTAAATGCATCAAAGCTCTGAAAAGCAGGACATTCAGCACTAAATTACTTATGGTCCTTGCAGTTGTAGAGTGCTTTGCAATTACCTTTGCAGTTACCTTCACACATACATATCATTCTTTTGGACTTTCAGTTTTTGTGAAGTAGGTGGATAGGGATTATTACCATCCTTCTTTAGGGATATAAATACTGAGGTCAAGATCAAGGTCATCCAGGTGGTTAAACAGCAGAGCTTTGCACTAGAGCTCCAGCCTCTTGACTCATGAATTACCTTAACCACTGCTCCGGGGCTGATCCCCTTTTCCATGTGTGACATGGAGGCATGGCTCTGATATCTACTGGGCTTCGTATCCCTGTGGTCAAATAGACTCTTTAATGGGGAATTAGAATTAACAAATAGAAAAGAGAACAGAAGGGCAAGGCATCTCCTATTAAAGACGTGGGGTCTCAGATGGATGAATGATTTCCTTGACTGAGCTTCCTCCTAGGGTCCCAAGCCATGTTCAAGGTTTTTAGGGTTACCAACTTTTATATTGCCATGTAAAACCATTTAAAATCTACTATTTATGATTACCATTACTTCCATCTTCAGGTTTTTAATATACAAAGGAGACTGACAAGTGTCATTTGTGAGTTGTTTTCTATGAAATCATTTATGTACTCAGCTTTTCTGTCCTGGATGCATATTTATTTTGAGAAATTTAAATGGAATTAATTCCCCTACTTCCAGGGGAAAAGACCCTTCCAGATTTCCCATTATATTAAGTTTCTGGGGATCTCTTGTTTTCCATGGGTGCATTTCCTCTGGTTGTATTAACATAATGGGAATTAAGCATGTGCATTGACTGATATATCTCCCATTTGCTGGGAATTTAATTTCCCAGTCTAGGTGTGTCTTGGATAAGGCACAGTAATTATTATTACCCATTAATATCAGAGTGCACAAAAATACCCTGAGAAGTAAATATTTAATATTTCACACTCATTGCCTCTTTTTAGTTTTTAATTTACTGTGTGCATAGCGAGCAAATTATATGTCTTTTCTTGCACCAGTTTTAAAATTAAGCTCTTTTAATTTTGAATAGCATCTGGTTGTCAAACACACACCATTTTATTTTCTTACATTGAGTCCTGAGCATTCCAGCCTCTCTGAAAAGGAGTCAACATATAGATATAGGTGAGTGTAAGAGATCTTATTTTAGATTTTAATTTTCGTTTCAATTTTAAGAGCATTAATATGTCGCCCCAGTGACTACACTTTTAATTTAACCTACTGGGCTTGCATTCTCACATTTCAAAACTGACAAATGAATGGGGAAGGAGGGAAGGCTTTATGTAGTGTTGGACTTGGCGTAACTCCTTTAAAAGCAACATAACCCATCTCTGGATCTTGGAATGCCTTGCAGAGAGGAAAGCCCAGCACATAATTTGGTTCTCCAAATAATTCTTGAACTAATCAAATCAATCTGTGCCTCATAACTCCACCATTCCCCCTCTTGGCTTCCTTGTCTGTTGACTTTGCATCTTCTCTTGTTCTGCCCGTGGTTTGACCCTAAAATGTGAGCATTTGTTTTCTGGGTTGTTCCTTTCTGTTCTGTCTGTGACTTTTTCAAGCCTGTAAAGCTAAAGCATGACTCTGGTTACCACTTAGGACATCATTTACCCGAAAGCTCTAGGAGGGGTTCCAATCATCCAGCATTTCTGTGAGCTTAGATTTAGGATTGTAGACTCAGTTGTGTCCAAGAGCCAGACAGGTGATGTAGATGTGTGGAGTGTGCAGGGGGGCAGGACGATAGGGAGTGGTGAGGAGTGTGGTGAGCTGGAGCATGTAAGACCTGCATAAAAGGGGAAGTGGCTCTGTCATTTCTGCTCAATGTTGCTGTTCAGGAATATGTACCCAGAGTTGCCAGATATTTTTGTTAAGAGAGAAGTCAGAAATCTAGACTTGGTTGAAATATTGCCATTTTCTTTTTTTTAATTAAATTAAAATTTTTAATTGTAGTATAGTTGATTTACAATATCATAGCACAGTGATTCAGTTATACATATGTATATATTCTTTTTCAGATTCTTTTCCGTTATAGGTTGTTACAAACTATTGAGCATAGTTCCCTGTGCTATACTCTATTTTCAGATGTGACAATAAATTCCTAATTTTTAAAAATGCTATTGTAGGGCTTCCCTGGTGGCGCAGTGGTTGAGAGTCCGCCTGCTGATGCAGGGGACATGGGTTCGTGCCCCGGTCCGGGAAGATCCCACATGCCGCGGAGTGGCTGGACCCGTGAGCCATGGCCGCTGGGCCTGCGCGTCCGGAGCCTGTGCTCCACAGCGGGAGAGGCCACAGCAGTGAGAGGCCTGCGTACAGCAAAAAAAAAAAAAAAAAAAATTGCTATTGCATATCAGAGAATTTTGAAATTTGCCTGGATATTTGATAATGTGGAGGGATTAGTGTTAACTTTTGGGGCAGGCTGTTGGTATGATAGTTATGTTTTTTAAGCTGTCCTTATATTTAAAAATATTCACTGAACTCTTTACAGATGCATGATGCAGTGTTTGAGATTTGTTTCATAATGATCCAGGGGTTAGGGTGGGGAAGTGGAAATAAATGAAACAAGGGGTAAAAATGAAATGACATTGACCATGGATTGATAATTATTGAAACTGTGTGATGGATGAATACACACGTATTTAAATTTGTACATGTTTGAAGTTTCCCTAATAAAGAGTTCAATAAACAAAAAACAAAAACAAAAAACCGTGGCCACAGTCTAGATTTTACCTCAGGCTACGAGAGTTGTCTTTGATCCGTGACTTTTTCTATACATGTCCCAGTCTACTTATGTTTTCAGTCTGTACTGTGTTTGGTTATGGTACTTTTTAAACTTTATCATAAATGTACCAATCTAATGCTGTGTGAGCTGTCTCTCATTCCACAGTTCTTGAACTTTTTTGTACAAGTGCTTATTCATCTCATTTATTTCGTAAATTTTTGAACCTCCAATCATATTCCCTTGAGCTTTCATCATTCCAGAAGACTTTTAGCTCTTTGTTATTCTCTCCTCATGGGAAAGTTCTCAAATTTATTAACAAGCTTTTCAGAGGATTTTCGTGGAACTTACCTCTTGTGATGCATTGTGTCTTTTCTAAGGCACATGTGATTTTGCCCAAGTTCCAAATGTGTCCTAGGTTGGAAAAAGGAGGGTCAGTTTTCCTTTTAATTTTGTCACCTTTCTTACCTATTTTTATTTTCTTTTCTATCAGGATTGGAATCTGCCTGTTTATTCCCCCCTCTTTGGAACGTGAGCTTTCTGAGGACCATTATGGTTCGCATCCCAGTGCTGAGCCAATGCCCATGTGGGTGGATGGCCTTTCATTTATTCAGATATTTATTGAGCCCCTTACTCTGTGGCAATTTTTTCATCTTATTTCTTCTCGCTACTTCAATTCCACTTCTTTTTTTGCTGAAAGTGAGGTAGTCTTACTCTTGTGAAAGAGGAGCATAATATTCCAATTATCCTTTGGTACTTTGTTTTCTTATCTCAGGTTCTATATAGACTGATCCATAGCCTCATTTACTGGTTAGTTTTGATCATTCTTCTTTCTTCTTCTTCTTAGCAGACCTCAAAGTGACAGATGAAAGGCTTCTTGGAATTCCTATTGCTTTTTACCAATCTCAGGTTTTATATCCTGCCTTGACAAGCTGTCTTCCTTTGTTCCTTTATTTAGTAGAGATTTTTTCGAGCACCTACTATACGTCAGGCACTGTTCTAGACTGTGAGGGTCTAGTAGTAAACAAAACAGACAAAAATCCCTGCCTTCAATTACTGAGGAAGGTAAATAAAAACTGGGTTTCCACAATGCGAAGAAGGATTTGGTAGCTTCTTAAAAGCTGTATCTGTTCATCAACAAGTATGATGCCTTTCAGATTTTCTAGTTTTGTTTCGTTTCTGGATGTTTAGAGAGAACTCTTCCTTTTCCTTTTTTTTTTAAGACTTGTTTGATGTTTTACATATGGTCTCTCTCTCTCTTCATTAAAAATGTTAATGGATATATACTGCCTATGTAGAAAAAAATTTAATAAAATAAAGTTAAATAATATTAAAATTCATAGCATATCAATAAAAATGTTTATATCTCACATCTAACACTACTTTAGGTGTTAAGATAGAGTGTTATTGAAATTAACAAAAGATTCTCATTCATGCTAGAATATAAACAGCCCTAAGCAGTATATTCTTCCCACTGTGAGTATTAGGCCGCGTTCAATCCTTATCAGTTACATGTACTTTTCCTATGACAGGAGGCCATATTTTGATGCCAAAGTTAACTGGTGCTATCTTGGAAAAAAAAAAAAAAAAAAGCCTTATCTATATAAACGAGCTAGTTTAAAAATACTATGGCTTTTAGTCAACTAATCAGCTATGAAAGTAGCTGCATCCAGAGAAAACATTTATCTGTTAAGAAATAGCTAATCTGTTTGTGTCCCAAAAAAAGGCAGGCAGGAATTTACGGATGTGATAGCCAGAGATGAGTGCCAAGAGAAAAAGACATAGCCTCTTAATACTCCTACTCAATTACATCAGAGCTCTTCCTTTCCCTTCTGTTGTCACAAAATGACCCTGCCCAACTTTAGTCAAGCAAAATGCAGAATAAACTTTATGGATGATTTGTAACTTTCTCTTGGGGAGGGGAAGCGATGACAGTAATTTCTTCATGCCCTTCTTTTCTCTCTTCCCTCTCTCTTGTGGAATGTTTATTTATCTTCTTTTTAAGGTTATTTGATCCTAAAGGGGTGGAATATTTTTAATTCACTTTAAAAGAATGTTTCCATATACATTTTAAAAATTTTGGATTATTCTTGTAGGACTTTAACACAACACTGAAACTTTGGCATCTGCAAGCATAATTCAACGAAGAATTGTCTTTGCCTTGTTTGAGGACATTTAGTTTTGAAATAACAGCATTAGAGTCTTTTGAAAATAACAGAACATGAACAGAAAATTATTTCCCTTGGAAAAAACTGTAGCTAATTTTTCCTTTGGCTGATTTGCTGCTGAAATCACACATTCGTATAAATGCCAAGCTATACATATGCATATACATATGTATATGGATGAGCATGTGTGTGTGTGTGTGTGTGTGTGTGTGTGTGTGTATATGTAAAACTCCACTCTACAATCATGCTATAAATTGGAGAATTTGTCTTTTGAAATTAACACTCATTCACATCCAGGTCAGGAAGTAATGCAGAATGTTGGTGTTGCTAGGACACTTCATCTAAGATTTTAATTAATTAAATTTTACAATTCCCCCATGCAGTGGGCAAATACTGTCATTATCTCTGCTTTATTGATGGGAAATTTGAGAGTAAAATCTTGTTCAAGGGCAAACAAAATCCAGGTCCTCAGAGCCAGAGTGAAAGGGAAATCTCAGACATTTATGTGCTATTTCACTTGAAAAGTATTGGTTGAGTGAATGAAATATCCATATAGAAAAGATTTTGGATCTGAATTGGTCAAGATATCTCCTTATCTGTTTTTCCTTTTGAGAAAAATGCCATCTAACCTCTGAATTTAGTTGAATTTCATGCAGCCTCAAGAGAGTGGATGAAGAAAGGCAGATGTACAGACCTAAACAGAGGTAGTCGAGGCTGGCACTGCACAGGGATAGCAAGAGAGATGAGTGCAGGAGCCCAGTTCCCCCAGCCCATTTGACGGGATGTAACAGGGTCTCACCAGCATGGAGCTGAATGGACGTTGAACTCCATAGCATGAAGCTGCATTTCTGCTTGACTTTACTTTGCATCTGAAGTTCTAGTTTGCCTCAGTTTTGGTGCAGTGAAAGTCCAACTAACTCAGAAAAGACGCTGGACAGAATCACCAGATTTAAAGCAACAGTCTCTTAAAATTCTAAGAACAATGGGGAAAATGACAGATTTTATACATTTTAAACTATAATGCCTGTCCTGGGCCCAGGTTGAGTCTCAGTCCATAAAAACCCAGGGCTGACTTTTGTGACCGTAAGACTGAGAATTAAGCATTTAAAAAAATAATTCTTGGAATATTAGGTAACTGATTTTATCATTTAACTTTCCAATAATCACCAAATGGGGTCATCCCTAGAAACTCTTCTTGTCCAAAGTTCTTTTCTAATGTCATAGTCTCATTAATTTCTCTCTAATAATAGAGGGCCTGCATTCACTGAGCACTTGCTACTTACTAGCAACTGTGTACATCATCATATATATCTCACAATAGGTAGGTTTTATTTTTAATCTCATTTTACATTTAAACCAAGACCGAGAGATTAAATTGACTAATGACTAAGAGCACACAGCTATCATGAGATAGAATACAGATTTGAATCTGGTCTGTAGGACTCCAAACCCTAAGCATACAGGAATTATTACTACCCTTTCCAGTAGGCAGATATTAATGTACCCATTTTATGGATTGAGGAAACAAGGAAGGTTAATTGAACAGCTTAAAGTCACAGCTCTCTATTTTTTTCTAACAAAGAACTCATTCCACCAGACCACAGACGTGGGGGATGAGAAAAATGTGTGCTGGCAAGAAGGTTTTTGTATGTATTATTTGTAAAGTGACATGTTTATGGTATGAATAAATAATAATTGAACTTGAATCAATAGAAATTTTATTTTAAAATACAGGAAGAAGACATTAGCTAAGCATTTTAGACACGATCATAAATTCAGAATTTGGTTTCTAAGGTTCAGTTTGGTGATGGTGGGCTTTTTAGCTGTTTTAGTGAAAAACAATCATTTATTCATTGCACCTGCAGGTATTTAGATCTGTCACCTGTATACTTATTATTAAAGGTGATAATAAAAAACTGGAAGATGTAGACTCTCTTGAAGATCTTGAATTTCATTGGTGAGAAAGATCTATGTGGAAAACCACGAGTAACAAGCCCTGTGAAATGCTGTATGGATTTATAGGAAAAGAGAGATCATTGTCAGTTGGTATTAGTCAAGGATGTCTTCATGGAGATCATTTATCTTGAGCTGCATCTGAAAGGAATAAGAGAATTGGGATTTGCTAAGAATTAGATGAAGGGGAAATCACTCTATTATTGTAAGGTTTATGACTCATTACCAGAGAAGTAAGTGCCCTCTCCATGCCAGGCACTGTCCTAGGAGCTGGGGATGCAGCTGTGACGGTGACACACAGTCTGTGCCCTCATGGATTGTACAGCCCAGAGGAGAAACCAACATTAAACAAGGGATTATTAGGACGTTGGTGCTGTGAGAGCCCAGGGCAAGGGAATGTGGCCTAGCATGGGAATCAGGGAGGCAAAACCTCCCAGGGGAAGTGTTCTTTTCTTTTTTTTTTTTTTTTAAGAATTTATTATTTATTTATTTATTTATTGGCTGTTTTTGGGTCTTCGTTGCTGCACGCGGGCTTTTCTCTAGTTGCGGCCAGTGGGGACTACTCTTTGTTGTGCACGGTCTTCTCATTGTGGTGGCTTCTCTTATTGCGGAGCATGGGCTGTAGGCACAGGGGCTTCAGTAGTTGTGGCTCGCAGATTCTAGAGCGCAGGCTCAGTAGTTGTGGCGCACGGGCTTAGTTGCTCCACGGCATGTGGGATCTTCCTGGACTAGGGCTCGAACCCGTGTCCCCTGCATTGGCAGGCGGATTCTTAACCACTGAGCCACCAGGGAAGCCCCTCTTTTCTTTGATAAGAGATGAAAAAGTCAAGAGACTTGCTGACTCTGTAATTCATACACAGTAACTTTTAATCAGTAGCCAACCTTCCTCTGCCCCTCTGGCTGTTTCTGAGCAAACTTTTCTGCTACCTGTTGGTGAAGATTTAGAGAATTCCACTTAATTTGAAGGTTTTCCTGAGAGAATATTATGAGGGCTCAGTTGTTTCCATCTTGTCCTATTGGGTAGTCATAACTCAGGGGAGGAGCTACTAATATCCAGTCCATAGAAGCCGCGAATGCTACTACATGTTCCACGATGCACAGGACCCCACTCCTCCCCAGAAAAGAATTTTCCAGCCCCAAATGTCAATAGTTCTGACACTGAAAAACTCTGATCTACGTATATGGAAACTTAGGCTGCGTTTGGGAAATTGGGTAGTTCTCATTGGCAAAAGCTTAGGATATGTACAGATTTGGAAGGGCATTTCAGTTGGAAAGAAATGTTAGGCTATTGTGAAGGCGTAATGATCCTTTACCATGAAGAGTAATGGATGCAGGTGAGCTGAAGTTCTTATTTTAATAAGCAGTGAGGAAAGTCATTTCAAGTTTCTGGGCTGAGGCTGAAGTGGGTGGCACAAAAGAACTATATTTTAGAAAGATGAGTCCAGTGACAGGTGTAGCATAAGAGGAACAAGGAGCGAGTGGAGGTGGGCGATTATCTCAGAAGTCATGAGAGCTTCCCCTGGGGATGATGACGATGGAGGTGGGTCAGAAAGAAGGATGGATGTCAAGTCGCTGCAGAGGACAGGACTTTAGGATGTGGCGTTCCCTCTTTCCTTTACGTAACCTTCAGTAAGCCACATCTTTCTTCCAAGCCAGGGGTTCTGAACTGGCAACCCGCAGGTCCCACCTGCACTGCAGATGTGTTTTGTTTGGCCCGCATAGTGTTTTTAAATTCTTTAAAATTTCTAACAACATACACATTGAGAGACTGCATATAGAAATCCATCTTTTTAGCTTGTCTTGAAATATCAGAGCATCTGGCAATTCTGAGTTCTGGTTTCAGCATGGCAGCAGCCTGAGCTGTGGCTCAGCTGTCCCTTTTAGACGGGGCACAATGTCTCCAGGTTTCCTCCATCCACCACTCCCTATTCATTTCAGCCGGCTGGCCCACTGTGTGCATTTACTACCTGTCTCAAAACTGAGTTTGCAGTCCTTGTTTAGGTTATGACTGAATTACCTACATATCTTTGAAAGGAACCTTTCTGGAGACTGGTGCCCTCAAACTCTGCTCATTACCACGTTCCTCCCACCTTTACTACCTCCACTGTGTCTTATTTCTACAGCATCTCCCATCACTCTCTCTAGATTTTCTTTCTTCTGCTTTACACATGCACAAGCCTCCCCTAACTGGCAAAATCCTCACCTGCTCTTCCCGCCTCCCCAAATCCTTTGCCCTTGAACCCAATCATTTTGGTGAATGAACGAATGCTTACATGAGTGAATGAATCTGCTGCTTACTCTTCTTCCCTTGGGAACCCTGATACTCTGGTTAACTTTCTGAACATGGTTGTCTTTTTCCAACCTGCTTTTCGAATCCAGTTTCCTCTGGTTGCCTCTGAACCACGTAGCTATTTACTCCCGCTGGTTTCCTTCTTCTTCTTTGAGTATGCAGCCTGTGCTCTCAGTGGCAGCAGCTGTGGGTGTCCTGGAGGTCAGTCCTTCCCATGATTCCCACCAGCTCCTCTTACTTTCTCTGGGCGGTATCTGTATGCCTCCTCCGTGAACACCGCTTCAAACAGGTACGTCTCAGATCTGTCCCTTCCCTCCAGAAAGATTTCCATCCTAAGTCCCTTCTAGAGGGAAATTCTAGAGCTGCAGCTGCACATCCCTCCCTCTGCCCTTTTGCTGAGCTCATCTCATTCCTCCAGAAACCCCTCTGTCATCCTTTCTGGGCCTCTCATCCTTGTCATGGGAGATGGCACAGCAAGGTGGTTAAGAGGGTGGGCTGTGGAACGGGGCTGACCTGAGTTTGAGTCTTAACCTCTTGTACCCCATGGGTGGGACGCTCGTTAGCAAGATGAAGTTGTTTTGAGGATTAATTAAGGTAGTGTTTGTAAGAAGTTAGCTCAGTGCCTGGCATATTTTGAGCATCATTAGTGGCTACATCATCATTCTTCATCATGATTCAAGGACCACTGTCTATAGTAAATCTTTTCCACCGAGGTCAGTCCTCAGGTTTCCCCTCAAATTCCTACTGCTCTTCTTGTTCGGGTTCTTCAGAATTCACCCATTTTACAGTTCTTTATTGTATGACTATACAATAGTCATATTGTATATAGTTTACAATTGTATGACTATACAATAAAGAACTCTAAAATGAGCTTTCAGAGCTTTCAGAGGCCCAGAACCATGTTGCATACCTCTTTGGGCCCCAATCAGCGTATTCTAAATGCCAGTGAGTACCCATGAGCATTTGTGGGATCAAAAGTTGTTTAAGACTGTGAAGCACAAAACTGTCTTAAAACAGAGTTCTTTAAATTTAATTAGAAGGAGGATGTTTCCTGTTTCTCTTCGATCTATTGTGCTGAAAATAGGAATAGTAAAGTATATCGGGTTCTCATCCAGCTGACATTCTTAGGAAATTGGGACTTCACACTTTAATTAAGAACTTGTAGTTAAGCGTTTGGCCAGAAGATGGTGCAGTGTTCAAGGAATCATTCCCTCTGAAAGTCAAAACCCTGATTTTAAAGGAATGAACTTGCAATCCAACCAAATCTAAAAGAAACAGAAGAAAGTGAGGCCAGTTCAGCTGTGACACCGTCCTAGGGCTTAGCAAGTGTCATGCTTTCATGTAGTTTCTTACTTCCTACTGCCTAACATAATGACTAATTAGCCAAGTATTATCGTACATCGGAGTGGGGCTCTGCTTCTGTACGTTCTTATTTGTGTTTTGTCAGCCAGAGGAAGAAAGCTGTTAGAGGCAGGAGCAGATGTAAGAAAGGCACAAAACATGCCAGGAAGTCATGGTACTTCTTTACCGTTAAGTAAGTCATTCCACTTTGCATACTTTTTTTCTGATATTAGTATGAATCCTTCAGGTCATTCTGACTGCAGAAATCTTTTGTGTGAGTGTCTGGATGTGTGCTGTGTGTACCGTGTGTATGTGTCAAATTTTTCTCCACCTCTGAAAACGTCAGATGAGCAGGCTTTTATTGCTGTAATACCCAATATAAAATATAAACTGACATCATCTTCTCATTATTATTATTATATTCAGTAATGTACACAGCCAGGTAAATAATCGTGCAGTTTGCTTCAATTTCCTATTTGCATTGATTTAAAGCAAATTTAAAAAGAAGCCTCAAAATTGGTGCTGATCAGCCATCTTCTATCAAGTTTGTGTATCATACTTGCTCCATTTTTTTTTTAACCATGTAAAGTCTTCTGAAAATTGAAAACTAATTTATTATCATGTAGTTATTTGTGCAGTCACAAAAGAGGTCACTGGTCTTTCCTTTGACTTCTGTCACAGGCTGCAGGCCATCTTATGCTAAATCAGGGATATGGGGAGATAATTAACATAGCAACTCTGGCAAGTTTAATAGGTGAGTGATGAACATTTCACATTGGGTTTCAAAATCCATGTCTTAATTACCACCCGCCTAAGTGCAGTGATGAAGCGATATTACAGTTACCTTCTATCAGGCCAACAACAGACGACTCTGTAAAACTATGCTTAGATCGAAAGACTTCAAGGCAAGGGAAGAGTGTCTTGTGTTTTGTTTTAAAAAACTGTGTGAGGGCTTCCCTGGTGGCGCAGTGGTTGACAGTCCGCCTGCCGATGCAGGGGACGCGGGTTTGTGCCCCGGTCCGGGAAGATCCCACATGCCGCGGAGCAGCTGGGCCCGTGAGCCATGGCCGCTGGGCCTGCACGTCCGGAGCCTGTGCTCCGCAACGGGAGAGGCCACAACAGTGAGAGGCCCGCGTATCGCAAAAAACAACAACAACAACAAAAACTGTGTGAGAAATCTTAAGCCATTCTAGAAGCATCCACCTTACTGCAACAGTTCTCACCTGGGGTGGTGTTGTCACCCCGGGGCCATTTCGCACTGTCTAGAGACATTTTAGGTTCATCTAGTGAGAGAGGCCAGGGTTGCTGCTAAATATCCTGCAATGCACAGGACAGCCTCCAGACAAAGAATTGGTCCAAAATGTCAATGGTGCTGAGTTTGAGAAAAACTGCCCCAGAACCATCCGCTGTTATCAGTGGTTGTTTTTCACCACTGGTTGCCAACAGGTGTCACCCCAGGCCCTGTTCTATTTGCAGCATTGTCAAAGAGAGGGGCCATAAACCCTAGTAACATATGGAATGAAATCCCCACTGCAAAGCTTTTGTGGAAGGCAGTTACATGCTGGTGAGCTGAGGCCTATGTAACCAAAATTGATCAATTACACAAATTAAGCAGAGCCCTTAAGGAATTTATTTTATTGGTCTGGACATCTGTTGCAGTGTTGTCCAAATCCAAAACTCAAATGGTGCCTTGGGTTGCCAAGTTAGGCAAGAAAATCTAGTAGCTATAAAAGTACAACTGAAAACCCTATATTAATATCACGTCCATCTGCTGAATGTTACATAAATATGCAGACTTTTTATTTTCCTTGGGAATAACATTTATTTTTACTGTGCCCAGTTTGACATTCTTATGACATTCTGTTCAGTTTATTACACTGTAACTTTAAATGTTTCTTCAAAAATGCATTTATAATGTTGTTGTTAATCTTTTTTCAAGGGTCTGTACCACCTGTTTAACTTACAGTTAAATAGAGAAGTCCTTTTTCTTATAGGAAGAATGGGAAATCTTTGGACAAAGAGGCTCAGAAAAGATTTTGAGTAACACTTGTGTAGTGTAAAGGGAAATTATATAACAGCCATGAATGCTAATATTCCATCCTGCTCTTTTACAAGTTGAAATGTAATCTCCATTTTAAACTAAATTAGCATCATTTCCAAACAGAGTATCATATTTATATCAGATTTATACAACCACATCAGATTACTATTAACATGTAAAATAGTCTCTTTTATGCTGTGGGTAAAAAATAGATTGAAGAGAATGATTTGATTTCCACTGCTTTAAATTAATCTGAGAGGACATGTTGAGGTTGAGAGTTGTTCTAACATCAAAGAAACAGCAGGTAGGGGCAGCTTTACCTTAAGAACCTGTTGTGATCCTGGCATGAAGAAAACCTTGCAGTTATAAAAGTACATCTGAAAATCATGATGTTTCTATCATGTCCATCTGCCGAATGTTAAATAAATATGTTGGTTGGTTATTTAAATATGTTGAGTGGTTAAGCCAACTGGAAAATTATAGGATATGTGTAGGAAAACTTAGAGGACATTTTTGTTCATGTTTTTTTTCTTTTTTTCCCCTTCATTCTCATTTTATGGATTCGGTAAAACACTTTTTAGTAGTCAATTATTGAATGGCTTGTAGTCTAATAATGAGGTAAACTGGGATGGTCAGGGAAACTTAAAAAGCAAAAACAAGACTAAACAACCACAACAACAAAGCAAACAAAACTTGGCACGAGCTTCAGGGAGACTTCCTTATGGTATTTTCGACATGGTATTGATATGTATATAAAATTTTGTAAAATGCATTTTTTTTTTTTTTTTCCCCTGTACGCGGGCCTCTCACTGCTGTGGCCTCTCCCGTTGTGGAGCACAGGCTCCGGACGCACAGGCTCAGCGGCCATGGCTCACGGGCCCAGCCGCTCCGCGGCATGTGGGATCTTCCCGAACCGGGGCACAAACCCGTGTCCCCTGCATCTGCAGGCGGACTCTCAACCACTGCGCCACCAGGGAAGCCCTGTCAAATGCATTTCAAAGAACATTTTTATTTGCAGAAGTGGAGCATGCTTACTATGGGACATTTAGGTAATATAAACTAAAAAGAATATTAAAAACGAATGTAATTTTCTTTATTTTAAATGAACATATATTGACCCTGATTTACAAGGATGTGAGATTCAAGAAGACGGTACCAGTGGGTGTTTTTTCTTTACTAGAATGTCACAATTAATTGACTGTCATCCATTCCAGAATTCTGGGTATCCCCGCACACTTGTTGAACTAAAGAAGGGAGGGTTGTCTGGATGAATCCCAAATAAATTCAAATTTGGGGAAACATACCTCCAGTGTTAAAGAAGATAAATTTTCGGAGAAATGGAGGAGATATCTGAGGGTCTTTATTGGCCGTGAAGGCGAGAGGGGCCAGTTGCTTGCTGTTTAGGTATTGGTTGACCAATCCTGTTTGAACTGAGATGCTTTTTATCGTTATGCTTGTACTGGAAAAAGAAGAGCATAATTGAGGGATGTAGGATCCCCTGCGAAGAATTTTCATGCCAGAGGTTGTGTGATAAAAATGTGACATAGGGCTTCCCTGGTGGCGCAGTGGTTGAGAGTCCGCCTGCCGATGCAGGGGACACGGGTTCGTGCCCCAGTCCAGGAGGATCCCACATGCCGCGGAGCAGCGGTGCCCGTGAGCCATGGCCGCTGCGTCTGCACTCCGCGACGGGAGGGGCCACAGCAGTGAGAGGCCCGCATACCGCAAAAAAAAAAAAAAAAAAAAAAATGTGTCATAGTAACTCCTTGAGGTCGGGTGGCATAAAGGAGCATCCCCCAGATACACCTGGGACCCAACCTTTTCCCTCTGCTTTTACTGCTGTCAGCCCTGTTGTCTTGGGTAAATCAGTCATTCCATTGGTAAAGTAACCAGTATGCAAACTGTGCCCCAAAACTTCTTTTTCCGCCTGTGGTGGGGAAAAAAAGTCCATAAAAAGTTACCCATAGCTCAGAATTGAGCACTCTACCAATATCTAGGGATCCCTGTGATTTATATTCATGCACCCAGTTAAGTAGATGGATGGTTGAGGAGAGAAGGTAACTTGCTTTTGGAGGGATCGACTGTAACTGGCCCAACTAAGAATAGCTCTTTTTTTTTTTTTTTTTTTTTTTTTTTTGCGGTACGCGGGCCTCTCACTGCTGTGGCCTCTCCCGCTGCGGAGCACAGGCTCAGCGGCCATGGCTCACGGGCCCAGGCGCTCCGCAGCATGTGGGATCCTCCCGGACCGGGGCACGAACCCATGTCCCCTGCATCGGCAGGCGGACTCTCAACCATTGCACCACCAGGGAAGCCCAAGAATAACCCTTTGATTCCCAATAGTCTTTAAACCAACAGGCATTTTCTTTTCCTGATCGAGAACTGCTGCATTTATTGAAGTCTATCTTTAGACTCCTGATGTAATTTCTGAATCACCAACCATTTCTGAGACCACGAGATAGTTAAAAGTAAGCTAAGAAATATTAACTGAGACTCCCTGAAGACTGCAAGGGAAACGAAGGTACCACAGCAGAGGTCTACTGTGGAATTTCTCTCCTGTAGTTCTTGCACTTTGAAAATGACATGATCTATCTGTCCCAAGGAATAAAGCCTGATCCATTTAAATAGCTGCAAGTGATTTATCAGAAATGTGCTTATTTGGAAGGTTTAGCAAGACTGCTTACGGGAGGTGGTGGGGTTAACTACCAAAATTGTGCATAACTCGGATCCTGTGTATGGCAATTAATCAAGAAATTATATTCTTTGACTTTCTAACAACCCACACAGAGTGCTACATCTGTGGCGTGTTTAAATAGAGAGAGAGAGAGAGACGAAATATTTCTTCTAATAAAATGCTAATGGTTTTGTTTTGGAGAAAAATATTGAATTATTAGGGTGTTAGATTTATCTGCAGGAGGGTTTCTCAAGTCACAGTCCATAAGGACTTAGGACAGAAAACCGACTATTTCCTGAAGCTGATTTTCCAGTCCTTTAAATGACTTCAGGATGATGGCAAGACTGCTTTGTGATGAAGAGGTGAGAGCACAGGAATAAACGTTGTTACAGGAAACTGTAGCATCCCAGGCCATTATTGTGGGCGCTTCTTAAATTTTCAAGAGTATTACTTAAGACAGCACATGGGAGTATGTTAATAAAGACAGGGAAGGCATTCCCATTGATCTGTGGTGTCCTCTGTAGGTGTAACTTGCACCTACTTAACTACTCTAGGACCTGAGGGTTTAAAGCAAGGATTGTTGGCCAGTGCCTCCTCTGCTTTGGAACCCAGAACTTACAACTCTCCTTGAGGCTTACTTTTACAAATTCAGTTTCTGAAAACTTAAAAGAGGTGCCATTACCATAAAAAGAAAAAGTTTTCGGCAACCAGAGTGGTCCTGTAAATGTCTTTTTCACTCCTGGGGTCCTTTGTGATGTGTTTCAAGTGGTTAGTTTTAAAGTTTCATTTTTCCATCCTGAGCTTTTTAACAATTGCAATTTAACAAACATTTACGGAGCATCTCCTTTGTGGCGACACTGGGCAGGAGACAGAAAGCTGGAATAGTAGCTGACCTTTGCCTATCAGGATCTCATAGTGCAGCAAAACAGAGAGAGTCCGAAGAAATACTTATAACGTAGTAGATGCAACGCTAACAAAAACGCCTGGTGCTGGACGCTTACTGTGCGCCTGGCGCTGCATCATTGTTCTGTTTTTCAGACAAGGGAGCTGTGGCTTGGAGAGAGGGCAGATCCTGTAGTTAACAAGAGGAGGGGCCAGCATTTAAAGGAAGCTCAGTGTGGGTCTGGTTTCCTGTTATCCTTCACTCACTTACTACAGTAGAAGCGTGGATGAAGCACTACCCTAGGTCACCGCTGACCTTGATGTAGTGCTTTCTACACGTCAGGCTCTTTTCACCCATTGCTTCGTGTAAACCTCACAACACCCTATGCAGTAGATACTGTTATTATCCCCTTTTTACAGATTAGCAAACAGAGGCTTTGATAGGTTAAGCAATTTGACTACGGTGGAGCAGGTAGTATCAGAGAAGCAATCTGACTGTAGGCTCTTAACCCCTAAACCTAACTGCTCTGGAATAGAGGGAGACATCGTTTCTGCCTGGGGTGGTGGATAGGGACAGAGATTGGAGCAAACAAGGTATAAGGTGGTGAGAGAAAGTTAGAGACCTGCTCTTCATTAGGACTTGGAAGATGATAAGACTTAATCCAGCATTCCTCAAATCTGAGTCAATTGAAAGATATATTCTTTGTTTAATTCTCATTGGAGTATAGTTGCTTTACAATATTGTGTTAGTTTCTGCTGTACAGCAAAGTGAATCAATTATATGTATATACATATATCCCCTCTTTTTTAGTTTTCCTTCCCATTTAGGTCACCACAGAACACTGAGTAGAGTTCCCTGAGCTATACAGTAAGTTCTCATTAGTTATCTATTTTATACATAGTAGTGTATGAAGGATGTATTTTTCAACCTTCCTGAAATTTCTTTGAAAGTTGTAGATCTTAATTTTAGTGAGAATCTATTTGATTCCTTGCATTGTGAAACTCTAACATAATGTCTGGGAATTCAGACTTATAAAACTTGTGTGGAGGTAATTTTTTTTCTTTTGAAATAATTGTAGATACATAAGAAGTGGTAAAAAACAGCAGAGAGGTAGCGCATACCCTTGACCCAGCTGCCCCTAATGGTAACCTTTTACCTAACCATAGTACATATCAAAAGTGAGAAACTGACTTTCACAAAATACTCTTAACTAGACTATAGACCTTATGTGATTTTGTTGGTTTTTTGATGTGCACTATTGTTTTGTACAGTTCACATGTATAGATTTGTGTAATTGCTGAGGTAATGCTTTTTAATGCTGGACTAAAGAAACAGGACAATAAAATGTTTTGAACCCTCAATTGTTTTTGTATGACATTGTTATGTTTAGGGGTTACTTTGTTGAATACTCTTTTAAAATAATTTGTTTTAATTGAATATTACCATGATGCAAAAATGATTATTCCTACTACAAAAAGGTTACACTTTACAGAAATCGATTCCCCTGAGAGGATATGAAAATGATACCATTAAAAAAAATAAGGTTCAAGAACACGTATGGATTAGTCCTTACCTGTTAGATTTAATTTCTAAACATTTGTAAATGGAAGTGACAGGCTTTTGATTTTTCTGTATATTTCAAACAATGAGCAGTAAATCCTGTACTGAGGTGCATATTGAAGGACATGCCTTATATTAACACAGACTACAGTTCATTGTAATTCTGTGCTTTTTGTTTTGTAGCTTTTTTTTCTCAGAAGGATATGCAGGCAAAGCCCCCAGGTTTTCAGTGTGTTCCCCAAAGCCCCAGACACAAGAGCTTAAAAAGGGGTTAAATTTTAATGAAAACATACCCTCTCATCACTGTGCTTTAAATTATAATTTTAAAAGCCAATCATTTTCTTTTTTGACTGACATGTGGCATTTTGGAGAAATTTTCAAATCTTCCAAGTCTGTAAGAGATGAATTTGGGGGGCTTGTAGGTACTGTATTTAGAACAGAAAAAAAGGATAGCTCATGTTGAAGGGGTTGAATTAAAACTATTTGTAATTCTGCATCACAAAGAGACACAATCCCAGAACATCCATTTATATGTACATCTGTGCTTCTGTCTCTGACCTCAGCTTTCTGATTTCTGTCTCCTTTCTTTACAAAATCTTCACTTATGCATAGATACACACATTAGAGAGGAAATTGGGGCACATGATTTAGGAATGTGCTAATTAATTCTCATTATGTCCTATGAACGGAGAAAAAGAAGTGAAAGGTTGTCTGCCTATGCATGTACACGATGTATATTCTTCCACATGGTTTTTTTCTGAGGGAAAGTTATATCCATTTTTTCCCCCCTTCTCCTTAGGTTCTCACACACAGTGACAGCTAGCAGCGTCCAGAGTGCTGACATGATGACTTAGAGATGTGATAAAGAGAAACATCGTCGGCATTTTCTGTAAGTAACTGTGGTTCCTGCATCCAGAGAACACACGTCATCAGATACCTGTTCTTGAGTTTCTTAATTTAAGCATCGTGATTCCTAATGAGCAGGTAGATTGCATCCATTGTTACTTTGTCTTTGGTTATCAATGATGATGAACCTTTGCTAAACAAAGATCTGTAATCCAGCTCGGGATACTCATGGATTTTTTTTTAAGGTTTTAACATTTGATAATAGGTTTTCCAATAGCTTGAAGGGTAGCTTTTAACATTTCTTTTCCAGTTGAAGTATTTCCTGAGTTCTGTCCAAGCCCTCTATAGTTAAAGAAAAGGCTTTTTGACATTTAATAGACAATGTTGTGGCTTTTTCTCTTCTTCAGACAAATGTATAGGCATTTAAACAACCACACCGTACTCTCGTAATTGAGACACCTGCAGAAATGGCAATTACAGGGTGATTTGTGTCAAAAATAATCAGAATAAATTGTATTTTACCTGAGTTTTTAAAACTTTCAAAGGTACCTCTCTCTTTTCTCTCTCTCTCTCTCTCTCTCTCTTCTTTCTTTTAAATATTAAGTAAACGCTTTGCATTTTCACATTTTGTCCAAGTTGTCCCAGGTTTTCTCTGGGTTTAGCAAAAGTCCAAAGGGACTGCTCAGAGCAAAACAATCAGTGAGGACTAAGGTGTTCTTCGTTCCTGAAATGAAAACAAAACAGATGTTCAGGACGCTCTGTTTTGCTCTGGCTCCCAGCTTGGCTGCTTGTTCTGAGAATATTCTTGCTCCCAAGTTAGTTCTAGTTTTGTTTATTTCGTCCTGAGCTTGGCGAATGTTCCAAAGCCATCCTCTTCAAGCAACACTTTTTTTTTTTTTTTCTTCTGTGAGCTGAGTTTATTTTGTGCTCAGCCTTCATTCCATGGGTCCTGTGAATAATTCTAACACAAAGGAAAAGTCTCCTTCTGACCAGTGAAAGGGGAGTCTGGGAGGACAGATAAAAATTGTAGCTTTAATCCAAAAAGCAAAGGGCTTGGGAAAAGAGAGAAAAGGAGGGGGAAAAAAAAAAAAGGAAAACCTTTTAATGAAGATTTCAGCACAAAACAGGTGTCTGATGAAGCGTAAGCAAAATAAACAATAAGAAACTCAGCAAGATGAGGGCACATCCTTGACACATTTTAACTGCTGGGTTATTTTCATTTATGAAGCAAATACGTGTTTCTACAAATTTGAATGTAGAACAAATGTTTATATATTGAAACCTATGATTGTGTTTTGATTGATAGTATGAAGTGGGGTAATACTCCAGTTGAAAACCATTCTTCATTGGGTTAAGTATTCATTTTTTTGGTTACAAAAATGGTTAAAACGATCTTTGACCTCTGTGGAATGTTGAGAGCAGTGAAATTTCTGGTTATGGAATTATCCTCCGACTGCCTTATAGGGAATTTTTCAAAAGTTAGAAGGCAGAGGAACTCTACTCTTTGATTTACATTCTTCCAGTGTTCAGTCAAAGATGAATACAAAATTAGGACAGCATTAGAGTACAGGAGCCTAGTGGTCCTACTTAGGAGGATCACACTAATGGTAACAACAAAAGGGCATTCTTTAGACCTAAATTATTTGTGATCGCAAATGTACAGGTACAATAGAATGGAATTGTTCTATCCTTGTAGTCTTAGGCATTGATACATTTCTTTTTGAGGCGATAGAGAACAAGAAAACAGCTAGTTGACAAGTGAAATATTCAAAGCATGAAGGGAAGGAAATAAAATTTATTTCTTCATTTAGTGAGTGCCCACTCTTTGCTGGTTTTGTGCTAGTCGTAGGGGATACCGGCCAAGACAGATACAGTTCTTGCCCTCATGGAGCTTATATTCTACCAGAGAGATGGACCAGGGAAAAAAGTAGTAAGCAGGTGTGGAGAATGGGCAAGGATTTACTGTACAACACGGTGAACAATATTCAGTATCTTGTAATAGCCTATAATGGGAAGTAACCTTAAAAAATAGTTGTGTATGTAACCAGATCACTTTGCTGTATACCTGAAAGTAACACCATATTTTAAATCAGTTATACTTCAATTAAAAAAAAAAAAGTGTGGAGAATGGGGAGTAGTGAGTGTTACGGGAGCATTCTGAAAAATGAGATTCTTGCTTTCACTGGCTTTTCTTTCATTTCTTCCATCCCCTCCCTCCCTCCCTCCCTCCCTCCCTCCCTCCCTCTCTCCCTCTTTTTTTCTCCCTTTTTTTCTTTCCCTCCCTGCTCAAGCTTTTTTTTTTTTTTGCCCCCCCAAACAATTTAGCCAAGCTCAAGTTGAAAAAGAGAAACAATCTCACATTATTTAGAAAGAGGCAGCCTCTTACAGTGGTTACCATCCCAGGCTTGGAAGGCTGTGACCCAGATTGGAATCCTGGCTCTGCCATTAACTAGTTCGCAGCCTTGTCTAACAGAAATGGCCTCAGTATCTTCTTTTATAAAACACAGGGCTGAAGATACTTCCTTCAAGGGAATGTTCTAGAGATTAGATGGCATACTGTAAGTAAAGTCACTGGCTCAGTTCCTGATGGATAGTGAGTGGGCTAAAATTGTAAGCTGCTGCTATTTTAGTATTACTATTACCATTATTATTTTGCCTTTTATGTTCTAGGAGCAGTGTCTATATTATAAAATAGCTAATAGCGAATGATGTATTAATCAATCGAAAAATTTTCTCTGAAACCAACCAACTAGCTTTGATATTACGTAATTCCTTTTGTTAGGTTTTTTTGCCCATTCACAAAAGCAGGTTTTCGGAATGTTAAAGTTCAAAACCATCTTCAATAAAGTAGGTTTCTGGATAAACCCTTAAAGGCTCTGCCAGATTAGACGGGATTGCTGTCTTTTCCTTCAGACGTTCTGAAGACGAAAGATTGAGCCAAATTTCAATGAGCCCCTTTAAGAGACAGGGAAATTTATTAATATTTGAATCAAGAGTGATTGAGACATATTCTTCAGTGTGTCCATATAGAGGAATAGGATAAGATCTTCTTGTGTCTTGTGAAATCAGTGTTACTGTATTATAGACAGACCCTGTAAAGGTGCTGGGTGAATATGTATTTATAATTTGATAGCACTGCAGGTGAACTTTAAAAATGAAAATTGTTATACATTTTTAAAAGTCAGGGTGTCTTTTGGTCAGTCTTCATGAGAATTTTTCTCTTTCGCACGTGCTCACATAGCCTTCCCCACGTTTTGTCTTCCCCCAGCAAAAGATACGAAAGGTAAAGGTGACATAGCCATAGACAGAATTCAGGTCTTTCTCTCTGTGTATACTGTGGATGCTCCTGCTCACCTCCCCCTCCCCCAGCCTAAGATTTAGCATCGCCAAAAATCTCTCCCATGACTCGTCCATTTACGTTTCAGCCTTCTGTTTTGCCTGTGTGGTTCAACGCGCCTGAAATGCCCTTCCCTGCCGGATTGAAGTGTTACTTATCTCTTAAGATCTGATTCTAATGTCATCGATTGTGTGATTTTTTTCCCAGACCCCTGGGCAGAACCAACAGGTCTTATCTTAGGATCTCGTAGCACTTTGTTCCTCTCCCTTGTACCAGATAGCTGCATAAGTAAGTGTCTTTCCCTGCCCCCCATATACCTTGAACTCCTCAATGGTGGGGTCTCTGTTTTATTCATCTTTGCACAAAACTAGATTCATGTCTTCAAGGAGTTCCCAGTCTGGGCAGGGAGACAGACATATAAACACACCATGGTATGTCAGTTTGGAAAGTGATATAAAGTAATTGTCTAAATTAGTGCACACAGATGAGCACTAATTTACTAAAGGACCGTGTTTTCTCATGTAAGAAAGGAGCAGTAGGCATGTAGGTGTAGTGTGTTTCTTAAAATAGCAATGTTTCCCCCTGTGTTTGTATCAATATTTATGTTATTGCTTGTGCTCTTAAAAAGAAAAAAACCTCTCAAATGACATTGTATATCTAATGTTAGTGATGAGGAATTTAGGAGTCTGTTGAAACTGTGAAATACAGCAGGCGTGATGCTTGGTTCTCCAAACCAAATAAAGTATCATTGAACCTTAGCTGTAAGCTAAGACTTTAAGTGCCATTTATTTGTTGAGTTTTGCCACTCTAAATTGCTCACTCTGGCACAAGACCTTTAAAAGTATTTATAGTTTAATTGGTATGTGGTTTATTTTAACTTATATTAAAATGACCTGCTTATATTAAAATGACATGTTTTCCAAAACCTAATATTGCCTTCAAAACATTGTTCTCGTGGTGAAAGATTTCAAAATGTTATTGTAAAAAGCAAGGGAAAGGATTTCAGACAAACACACAACCCAGGTCTCAGTATTTTTGTGTGTGTGCAGTTCCCAGGACATAATTATAAGATCGTTTTCTCTTTTATATATGGCCAGTGTTTGGGGCTTTTGGAAAATTTTTTTTTAAATTATTGTTATTTTTCGGTACCTGTCTTTTTTTATACTCGCTCTGAGTTAGTCAAATTACAGCAGGCTCCTGACACCATAACCTTTATCCATATATAGCCAGCGAAAGCTCTCTGCTGTTGAACTTAGGAAGACTTGAGAGAAGGAAAGCATTGCTATTCCTGAACAAATTGAGAGAGTTTAGAAACATTATTTGGAAATGTGCTTCCTTAAAGTCAGAAGAACTTAATTAAGTTCCCAGGGTTAATTGTTTCTGAAGTGTTAACATGTCATTTGTCTATTCAAACTCCAAACCAAATCTAATACGGGATTTAATAACCTGTTTATGAGAATAGAAATTTGGGGTGGGGATGGCGTGGGAGAAGAGGGAAAAGCTAATAGGCTTTTACCTAGTTAGTGGGTTTAAGGAAGAATCCTTTGTGTCTTCGTTTGAAACAAAAGGCACATCCTAGGTTCCAAACTCCTTCCATTTGCGAGTATAAATTGGGATGACAAGGAAGTTTCGGAACAAAACAGTATTTTTATACTTTGTTCATTTCATATTTATCACTAGCTTGTTTGCTAATTTTCATTTGCAAGAGGCAATTCTTCCAGCTAACTGGGTGCCTCAATGGGCCACTGATTTCTTTGAAGTGACAGTCTGTAAATATGCATAAAAAAGGGATGCAATTAGCGTGTGTGTGGTTCAGTGCAGCCTGATTCCATTGGCAAGTTTACCCACAGTGTTGATAAGCTACATTATCTAGAAAATTGGCCGCTGAAAAACAGCACCTCTGATTGCCAGCAAAGGTTCCAGATAACAGGGTGCTGAAGAGAAATATAATTGAGGTTGAATATATTAACCAAGGTGTCACATGCTCCTTAGAAGCTCTAATTTATCAGCATGTTGGAATTTTTATTAACATTTGGAATGCATTTCTACCACACTAATGAAGTGGAATTGGCAGTTCAGGTTTTAGTTATTGTCATTTCTGAGAAGTTAAATGTAATTTCTCGTTAGACACAGTTATGTAAATATATTTGTTCAGGGGCTACAAAAAATTATACATTTTGCAAAATACAAATATGTTGTTAAGAGGACCGTGTGACAAATCAGTGATGGCTCCAGTCCTGGAAACCAGCAGGGCCACGCACTTGAGGCAGCGTTTTGTACGTTACAGCTCTTCTTTGTGGGGGGAGTTTGAGGGAAACGAAGGAAGCTTAATTTCATTAACGCTGCGACTTGCTCACCATTGTGAAAAACAGTTGAAATTAGGCACTGTTTTAGCCGGCTGGCATGTCTAAAAGCATTTTATGATTAAACTATTTTTTTTAAATGCAAACTTGCTCAAATTACAAGGTGAATTAAGCATTCATGGAAGATATCTGCCTTTCTTTTTGCCGTCCTTTTTGGAAACACACAAGACTTCTGTTCGTTTTCTAATTCTGATAAATAGGATTTGACAAACGTTCGTTAGCAATAGTATTAATTTCTATTAGTTAGAAATAACTTGAGGTGTGCAAACTTGAAATAATTTCAGACTGCAAGTATATGTGATCAGCTATATTTTTTAAAGCAAGGGAATAAAAATTATAAACTTTGGGATAATGAAAGAGAATGAGTCAGAAATATCAGGGAAAATACACAGGCAGCTTCAGCTGTAAAATTCTTAAGTCACATGGCAGATTCGAGAGTATTTCATTATTTTACTCCATAATCACACCTATGGAACGTACGTTTGTATATGTCATATATCGTAACACAAAACATTTTTAAAGGAAATAGCTCCACCGTATTGACTTATAAATTTTCTTTTTTCATGGAAATGATGACGAATCGCAGTTGGTAGAGCATGGTGTATTTATAACATGCTTCGTATTACTTAACTGCACCCCATATGGCGGTCACAAAGAGATGGTTCCCTTAAGGCAAATGACCTGTGTAGGGCATTTCCTCAGCTTTCCCTTTGCATTCACCCCTTAGCAACTGCCAGCCTTCTCCTATCCTATAGGGCTCCTAATTTCACTACTGCTGACCACTACCATGCCTGGCATTCCTTGACCCAGTTCCTTATGCCTGAAGCAAATCTTTTCTTGTGTCTTGTACTCTTACCCTCTATCCCTCAGCTAGACATTTCTGATCCCTACCACCAGTGCCATCATACACTCTAGGGGTGTGTGTGTGTGTGTGTGTGTGTGTGTGTGTGTGTGTGTGTGTGTGTAATGTATTGGCACGAATGGTGTTTCCTTTACCAGCAGGAACTTCTGATTGGAACCGGCTTTGTCCCAGGGAAGTCTTTTGCTTGTTGGACAGGTACCCTTAAGTTCTCAGAAAATAAAGCCTTTGCCAGGAGGCCTACTATGGTGAATGCAGTCAAGTGTCACTCAGCATTGGTTTCATCTCTCTTCTAGTGTCACCAGTTGAGTAGCTAAAATCTACAGTTCTCTGACTCTCTTGCAGCTAGGGTTCTGGAAGAAAATTAGGTCCCCAGAGGTGCATGCAGCTGGTATTGGGAAGATGGACGCGAGGCGGGGGCACTTTCCTGTGACTTCAGCTGTTGTTGCTGGCAGGCATGAGCCTGTAGACATTGGTTTTGTTTGCAGCAGTGTCCTAGTACCGTTCGCTAAGTTCCTGGGGGTTGAATGGCAGTGGTGGTGGCCTTGATCCTGGACCATGCCTGTGTGACTGTGTCTTTGAACTCAGCAGTTCCATGGGCAGCCTCCTGATTGCCCACATTCTTGAGGGAGGCAGATGTAGAAGCTTCCCTGGTAGGCTGCTTGCCTTGCCTCACCTGCTTCCTTAGCCCTTCCAACAATTTTGCAAGCTCTTAATTCCCTGTGTTATATCCTCTTCTGCTAAAGTGATTCAGATTTGAACAAATGAGCCCTGATCAATACACCTGTAAATCTGGTTCAGGTGGCTCAATAACAGGACCAGACCTAGGGTGAGGCAAATTTTGTGTTCTAGGTGCCTCTCTTCCATCACTTTAGTGTTGGACCTGCTCAGTAAGTAAATAGCAGATGTGATTTATTATAAAAATACTAAATAACATCTACAGCTGATGTTGGCAAAATACAACCCATGGACTCAACACGACCCACTGCCTGTTTTTGTAAATAAAATTTTATTGGAACAAAGCCATATCCTTCTTTGATGTATCGTCTGTGGCTGCTTTCACACGACAACAGCAGAATTGACTCATTGTGACAGAGACCACAAAGCAGAATATGTTTCCTACCTGGCTCTTGACAGGCAGAGTTTGCTGCCTCATGCTTTCTGGCACTGTGGATATGCCTTGATGTGTCAGGCAACCTGAGATCAAATTTTGGTTCTCCTCTGACCGCTAAACTGCCTGAGCCCCATGCATTGTTGCTGGAGACTGGCCACATGTCTTGCCAACTCCACATTCACAGATCGTGTTGGTAGCTTGAAATTAGCCTTGGTGGGAGGATTTACACCAGGACAGTTGGCAAATGCTATACATCAGGGCTTCCCTGAAGACCAGCAATTAAAGATTTGCTGCCTCTGTAAGTATTAGATTCTGCTTATTCAAAATGATGTACTAGATGCAATATAACCCGTGCAGGTTCTCATTAACTACCACTGCACCCAGCCCCCAGCTGCTGCAGCTAACATCTTATACCTTTGCCCTCCCCAGGGGCCGTCGATGACCTGTTGATACAGCGGGTACAGAAGGCCAGCTCCCGTGCACCATTCTGTGGGGCCAATTAGGCACCAGGCCACTCCTGCTGTGGGTCAGCCCATGGCTAGACTTCTCCTAGGACCACATTCTTCACCTGCTCTCTCACCTTCACTCTCCTGCCTAACCCCATTCATTACAAGTTTGTTCTGAAGCGCTCGCCCAAGGGTTCGGACTAGGGTGAGGAGAGTGAAGCATCTAGAGGGCAGAGTTTAAGGAGATGTTCACTGGCCAGGTCATGCAAGTTGCACAACCCTGAGAAGGAGTGCCTCCTAAAATTGTGTTTTAAGATGCCTCACTTTCCTCACCCTGTCTGGGTCCTGCTTGTCCCAGTAAGTCACATGCACCTGGATTAGTACTTCAGGCTCCATGTATAAGAAACACAATCTAAAACAAATGAGAGCGATAATGAATTTTTTATTACCTATTATGTTTTAAGGACTAAATGAGATGAGGTATGGAAAGCACTTAGCATGGCGACTGGAACCATAATGGGTGGCTAGACAAACATATAGATGAAAAGATAGATTATGCAACTTTTGTTTATATAAACTCTTCTCCCCATCTGAAATGCTTCCTCTGCTTCTCTTTCCCTATCTAAGTGGCACTTTTATCTCCCCAAGAACAGTTTTATCTATAACACCATTACTAGTTGGAGCTTTCTAAATCCTGTGTCCTCACTCTAAATTAAATTACACAATTTTCCAATTCCTTGACTCCATTGTTTTTTTCTGCCAAAGGAATTTTTCTTTTCCTTTTCACTGCCTCTGTTCTAGAACTTATCTATGTGATAACTTACTTGAATAGATGGATAGACATGAGAAAACTGATACAATGATAGTGCAAAAATTATCCTGAACAGCAGTTTAAAAAAAATAACTGACTTTAGAAATGAAGTTCTTGTGCTTCCTACTAAGCACTGAAATCTAAGAGTCACCTAGAGCTCAAAGAGGGGCTGTGAGCTCTAGGGGCTGTTTGAAGCTGTGGCCTCTCCCGTTGCGGAGCACAGGCTCCGGACGCGCAGGCTCAGCGGCCATGGCTCACGGGCCCAGCCGCTCCGCGGCATGTGGGATCTTCCCGGACCAGGGCACGAACCCGCGTCCCCTGCATCGGCAGGCGCACTGTCAACCACTGCGCCACCAGGGAAGCCCAAAAGTTGTTTCTTATACTTTCAACAGGTTTCAATTGCTAGATCGGTAGGGCTCCAAAAATGTTTTAGCTATATTTTATATGTAGACTGTCATGGTCGATCTCAGCACTCTGTTTCATTTATTCATAGTCTCATCACTACTTATAATTTTCTAGTTGATTTGTTTACTGAAAGGAATCTTCCTCACTGGCAAGACTCTGAGTTCCACGAAGGCAGGCTGTTGGCACGTGGCAGTCACACAATGAATATATGTTGCCATGATGGATGGAACAAATGAGGTGGGTAGACTTTCTAAGGCTACAGTGGCATAGTGCAGGCTCAAGAAATATTTTTAGGGTGGGGGATGGGTGAAACAGGTGAAGGGGATCAAGAAGTACAAACTTCCAGTTATAAAATAAGTCACTGGGATGTAATGTACAGCATAGGGAATATAGTCAATAATATTGTAATAACTTTGTATGGTGATGGATGGTAACTAGACTTATCATGGTGATCGTTTCATAATGTATAAAAATATTGAATCAATATGTTGTACACCTGAAACTAATATTTTAAGTCAATTAGACTTCAATAAAAAAAGAAATATTATTAGAGTGAGTGAATGAATGAAGACACTTAAAGAAATTTACCAGACTGTTTTCCATGAGGCCAGGAGCTTTTCTTATTTGAGCTGGATAAATCTTGTACTTTTCTACAAAGTGCAAATGTATATTCATGGGTCTTTTTTCCTGAAATTAGTTCTTAGGTGAAAAATATAGAAACCATGCCACATATAAAATTGAAAATAGATTTTACTTTATTTATTAAGATTAAATGCAGTATACCACAAATCATTTTCTCTGGGTATATTCAAATACTGAGGAGAAGAATGTATTTAAGGTAGGGATTATAGCTACAGTGATCAGTGTGACACTCACATAGCTTTATGGATTGACTCAGAGATGAGTCCACCTCAGAGTTGCTTTGCTGTGTGTAATGCTGTAAGAGCCTCGTTTGACTGTAATCTCAGCACAGGAGCAGGTAACTGGCATTGAAGGTATCAGTCAAATCTCTGCTAGTGTTGGCTGTGTTTTCAAACTGGGTTCCTTGGAACCCTGGAGGGTTCCTAAGAGCCATGCTTAAAGGCTGCATAGTTGTATTGTTTGCAGAGCATCTAGTGGACAAGACAGGTGTATCTTAGGAGACTCACTCTGGCTTAAATGAGAACAGTGCTGCTTCTATCTGTTAATGTTATGAGCACCTGCTTAAGATTTAATTGAAAAATGCTCAATCTATAACCGATTGTTATAGATGCACTGAGAATTAAATTAGAATTCAAGACTCCAAAATGGAAACATGGGGACCCTCCTTGTACTCTTCTTTCCAGATAACTGAGGTAACTTAACTTTCTGGGCAGACAGCCTCAATCTATTGGTTGACTAGTTTGGTATTTATAAAACAGTATCAAAATAAATATTGCTCACTGAAATACACACAAACCTTCTGATTCCTTTTTCACCTAATAGCAAAGTCATGTTTAGTAAATAATTCATGTGACCTTATTTTGATATCGGAAAAAATTAGTGATTTAGCTTTTGACTTTATGGTGATTTTTGCTTCCACTGCTAACAAGTTCATTATGTTATTGCAAGTATGTTGTGCCCCAGTATCTGGCAACGTTTTTCTTGGACCAAAAGTCCACTCATGCATCAGGTACTTATTGAGTTCCTATTACTTATTGAGTACTTATTGAGTGTCATGCATTGGATCTAAGGCTAGATAAGGTGACTCATCCTGTCTCATGAAACTTACATTCTCGTGGAAGAAATGGAGTCGAAACAAATAATTACATCACAGATATTTCAATGTAGTTGTGATGACTATTCGTAAGGAAAGCTCCAGTGTCTTTAAGAGCATTCACCAGGAAAAAAAAAAAAAAAAGAGCATTCCCCAGAAGGAGCTAAGCTAGGCCAGAGGCACAGGGCAGTGGGTAGGGAACATCTGAGCAAAAATGACCTTTAAACTGGTAACAGGATAAACAGGGCCAGAGGTCATATTTTGGAGGTGGAATGGCTTCACAGGCCTCTCACATCAAACCATGGAGTGGGTATCGCTTTCAACTATGTGCTGGTCTGAAATTACTTATATTCAGAAGGAATGACCACACTTTCACTATACTTCCTAATTTAAAAATGTTTCGATAGCAAGGAACATCTAATAGTTTATCTGCTTAATGACCTTCTTGTTGTTAAGGGCAGACTTCCTATAAAACCATGCAGGACTTCTTGTGTTCTTACTTTTCCATCATTTTCTTAAGAATATTGCCACTCAGGATATGAGACAAATGTAGAGGAAACAGTCCAATGAGGCTTGAGCATTTGTAAGTTTCAGGGCATCCTTCCTTTGCTATATTCCCTCTGTTTGAGGATAAACAGGACTTGGGCTACAAATAGGTGGGAAGGGTGCTTTGCCCGGGGAATCATTGCTAGTAAATTCTCAACCTGTCTTCTTCAGAAAATGGTGCTTGTACCACCTTGGTTTCTGGTCCTTTTCTTGCCTTCATATGTACTCATTGCTGTTGCTTATAGGGAACATAGTATAGTCAGTGGGAAAGACGTGGACCAATGCAAACCTATGTTTGACTCTCAGTCCTGCCCCTTACTCAGCTGTATGTTTTGTGGTGTCTTTCTTATTTTCTCTGAACCTAATTTGTTAAATAGGTCTCTGTCTGGGCTGTGGGGAGGATTAGTAATCACCCTCCTAATGGCAAATTGTGCTCCAGCGTCTCCCATGTATTGATTTTGATGTATATCATTTAATCTTCCTCATATCCCTGTGAGGTAGGTGCTGTTGCTGTCTCCATTTCTCAGATGTAGAAACGGAGGCTAAAAAGGTTAGGTCACTTGCCCAAGATCACATTGGCTGTCAAATGTTGGAGCTAAAATTCAACTCCAGACATTGCGGCTCTAGGGTCTGTATGTTTAGTTACTAACCGTTGATTTGTAAAGCAGCTGGCTGAGTGAGCGTCCAGTTAAGGAAGCTGGAATAATTTTCATTGCCATCCCCTTGGCCATTGGCAAGTCTAGGACTCTGAAGGCCTTTGTTGGTCTACGGAACCAATCAGGGGCACACGACTTAACTGGAAGAAGCAGCATTCGCTTTTACTAAAGAGCTCAGGATTCCAGTTATTTGCCAGAATGGGTTGTCTTAGAAGAGTTTTATTGCTTGCCATTTGGTTTTCATTCCAAAGCCACATGTGAGTGTAATATAAATACTTTTGAAGGGATATCATTACTCTGAAGCTTAAAGTTAACATGTCAGCTCCCTGTCTTTACAGCAAGTGTTGCGGGTCATTTATCTTCTTGTTTAAGCTAAAACGAAAACCCTAGAAGCTCGTTCTCATCCACAGATTTTACATCTCCTACAGCCATGACTCCTCGCCGCTGAGAGGAGGGCTGACGTTGTCCGGTCCCACCTTATCCCACCTTATAGTCATCAAATCTCGCCATGCCCAACCTCCAAAGACAGGATCTTCGATTATAAGCTGCCCTCCTTCCAATGCTGGGTTTCCTTAACTGCTTCTTGGTGCTGAGGGGATGAAGGACGAGGTCTGCTTCAGCGCAGTGCAGACTCATACTTTTCTTGCTGCCTTTTCCCCCTAAACCTTTCCCTGGCTCACTGCTACATATCCCTCAGGTCTGAATTATACATGTCATTTTAGAACATAACTTCCCTTTCCTGAAGAATAAATCAGTCCCTTTACAGTGGACTGTCATCTCATCTTTAGTTAACCTTCTTGTATTTATCACCCAGTACCATTAACTATCTACCTACCTATTATCCATCCATCCATCCATCCATCCATCCATCCATCCATTCTTTTGTATGACTCATTTGGATGTCTGTCTTTCCAGTAAAATTGTGAACTGCATCCTAAGTAGGAGCTCTATAAATATGGGTTGAATGAATGAATGAATGAGTGGAGATGAGTGATGCTTACCTAGGTATCTTTCCTCCTGGTAGCCTTTTCAATCATCCAGGCATAACTGGAATCCGAACCACAGACCTTGGTATTTGCTATGAGATATCCCAGTACATGCACTTTCAACACATTTCTATTCCCCATCACACCTTTCCACGTTGACAACTGCGTCGGGTTGTTTATCACATACTTGCTCTCACTTTTTTGTCTTGTTCTTCACTATGAAATTGATAAACAAACCTCACTGGGGCCCTCAGGAATTCATCCCAACCATTTTGCCTGAAGATTATTCAGGCAAGGGGTTACCTCTTGCCTGCTGCAGCCTTTTGTAGCATCATGTAGGGTAAAATGGTGAACAAGAATGAATTTGAAACAGAAACCACCATTGCAATTGACACTAATTAACAGAGCTGACAAAATCTTTCATTAGGAGCATTTAAATCATGCAGCCTTGTTCTCCTTAGAAGCGAAAAAAAAGTGGCCTCTGAACCATTTAATGAAATTTGAAGAGATTATTTTCCTTCTCACTTTCTCAGAGGATATACTGGGATTGGAGAAGATTTGTTCAGAAGTAGAGGAACAGAAAAGGGTATAAGAACCCCTGCCTTCATGCCTGTCCCCACTTCCTCTGATCCTGTGGTCCCCTGTGCTGTGTGGTTTAACTAGGCTGCTCTCTGCATGACAGAACTTTCCTTCCCTGTTACTTCTATATTTTTCAGTTCTGTAGTCATAACCATGAGACTTTCAGCTTAATCACTTACAAACAATACTGACAATTACAAAATGAGCCAACATCTGTTGAGCACTTACTGAGTTCCAGACACACTGCATGAATTATTTAATTTGTAAGCAATTCTAATAGGTAAATACCATTATTATTCCCTAATTTACAGATAGAAATTGAACCATAGTAGAGTTAGCAACAAATTCAACTGATAAACTAAGGAATCTGTAGCAGTGGGTTAGAAATTAATCCTCCTGGACAAAACGTGTGCATTGTAATAGTACATTCTTGAAAATAAGATGTCTTACCTCAAAAATGGGTGAGTGATGTTTGTGGAGGGGTCAGTGAGGGGGTAAGGAAGGGGGTTAGTTACCATATCTAAAAAAAAAGAGATCAAGGGATCATATTTTGGAGGTGGAAGGCTTCACAGGCCTCTCAAATCGAACTGTGGAGTGGGTACTGTGTTCAACTATGTGCTGGTCTGAAATTACTTATATTCAGAATGAACGACCACACTTTCACCGAACTTCCTAATTCAAAAATGTTTTCTTTTAATGTATTTATTTATTTATAGAGGTGTGCAATTTTATTTATTAAAATTTTTTTTTGGCCACACCCCAGGGCATGTGGGATCCTCGTTCCCCGACCAGGGATCGAACCCATGCTCCCTGCACTGAAAGATGGAGTCCTAACCACTCGACTGCCGGGAAGTCCCCAAAAATGTTTTGATAGCAAGGAACACCTAATAGTTTATCTGCTTAATGACCTTCTTGTTGGTAAGGGCTGACTTCTTAAAGAGCCATGTAGAATTATTTCTTGGGTTCCTATTTTCCCATCACTTTCTTTCTTTTTTTAACATCTTTATTGGAGTATAATTGCTTTACAATGGTGTGTTAGTTTCTGCTTTAGAACAAAGTGAATCAGCTATCCATATACATATATCCCTATATCTCTTCCCTCTTGCGTCTCCCTCCCTCCCTATCCCACCCCTCTAGGTGGTCACAAAGCACCGAGCTGATCTCCCTGTGCTATGCGGCTGCTTCCCACTAGCTATCTATTTTACCTTTGGTAGTGTATATATGTCCATGCCACTCTCTCACTTCATCCCAGCTTACCCTTCCCCCTCCCCATGTCCTCAAGTCCATTCTCTAGTAGGTCTGCATCTTTATTCCCGTCCTTCCCCTAGGTTCTTCATGACCATTTTTTTTAGATTCCATATATATGTGTTAGCGTACGGTATTTGTTTTTCTCTTTCTGACTTACTTCACTCTGTATGACAGACTCTAGGTCCATCAACCTCACTACAAATAACTCAATTTCATTTCCTTTTATGGCTGAGTAATATTCCATTGTATATATGTGCCGCATCTTCTTTATGCATTCGTCTGTTGATGGACACTTAGGTTGCTTCCATGTCCTGGCTGTTGTAAACAGAGCCGCAGTGAACACTGTGGTACATGACTCTTTTTGAATTACCGTTTTCTCAGGGTATATGCCCAGTAGTGGGATTGCTGGGTCATATGGTAGCTCTATTTTTAGTTTTCTAAGGAACCTCCATACTGGTCTCCATAGTGGCTGTATCAATTTACATTCCCACCAGCAGTGCAAGAGGGTTCCCTTTTCTCCACATCCTCCCCAGCATTTATTGTTTGTAGATTTTTTGATGATGGCCATTCTGACTGGCGTGAGATGATACCTCATTGTAGTTTTGATTTGCATTTCTCTAATGATTAATGATGTTGAGCATTCTTTCATGTGTTTGTTGGCAATCTGTATATATTCTTTGGAGATATGTCTATTTAGGTCTTCTGCCCATTTTTGGATTGGGTTGTTTGTTTTTTTGATATTGAGCTGCATGAGCTGCTTGTAAATTCTGGAGATTAATCCTTTGTCAGTTGCTTCATTTGCAAATATTTTCTCCCATTCTGAGGGTTGTCTTTTTGTCTTGTTTATGGTTTCCTTTGCTGTGCAAAAGCTTTTAAGTTTCATTAGGTCACATTTGTTTTTTTGTTCTTATTTCCATTTCTCTAGGAGGTGGGTCAAAAAGGATATTGCTGTGATTAATGTCATAGAGTGTTCTGCCTGTTTTCCTCTAAGAGTTTGATAGTGTCTGGCCTTACATTTAGGTCTTTAATCCATTTTGAGTTTATTTTTGTGTATGGTGTTAGGCAGTGTTCTAAGTTCATTCTTTTACATGTAGCTGTCCAGTTTTCCCAGCACCACTTATTGAAGAGGCTGTCTTTTCTCCACTGTATATTCTTGCCTCCTTCATCAAAGATAAGGTGACCATATGTGCATGGGTTTATCTCTGGGCTTTCTATCCTCTTCCATTGATGTATATATCTGTTCTTGTGCCAGTAGCATACTGTCTTGATGACTGTAGCTTTGTAGTATAGTCTGAAGTCAGAGAGCCTGATTTCCCATCACTTTCTTAATGACTTGATTGATAACCAAGATATTTTATTTTATTTTATTTTATTTATTTATTTTTGCGGTACGCGGGCCTCTCGCTGTTGTGGCCTCTCCTGTTGCGGAGCAAGGCTCCGGACGCGCAGGCTCAGCGGCCATGGCTCATGGGCCCAGCCACTCCGCGGCATGTGGGATCTTCCAGGACTGGGGCATGATCCCGTATCCCCTGCATCGGCAGGCGGACTCTCAACCACTGCGCCACCAGGGAAGCCCTATTTTATTTTATTTTTTAAATTTTATTTATTTTTATTTTTGGCTGCATTGGGTCTTCATTGCTGTGCATGGGCTCTCTCTAGTTGCAGCGAGCGGGGGCTATTCTTCATTGTGGTGTGTGGGCTTCTCATTGCAGTGGCTTCTCTTGTTGCAGAGCACAGGCTCTAGGCACATGGCCTTCAGTAGTTGTGGCATGTGGGCTCTGTAGTTGTGGCTCGCAGGCTCTAGAGCACAGGCTCAGTAGTTGTGGTCAGTAGCACAGGCACAGGAGCTTAGTTACTCTGCAGCATGTGGGATCTTCCCCTTCCTGGACCAGGGCTCAAACCTGTGTCCCCTGCATTGGCAGGCAGATTCTTAACCACTGCGCAACCAGGGAAGCCCACCAAAATATTTTATTGCCACTCAGGATATGAGACAAATGTAGAGGAGACAGTCCAATGAGGCTTGAGCGTTCGTAAATTTCAAGGCGTCCTTCTTCTGTTACATTCCTTCCATTTTAGGATGGTCAGTGGTGCTAACTTGATTTAGATTAGTTTCCTAACTTGATTGAATTTTCTACTACAGAGTTTACATTCGGTTCACTCTTGGGGACCTCTTCCTGAAAGAGATCAATCTGCCCTTTACCCAATTCTAGCCTCTCCTAAATTTTCTAAGTAAATTCCATATTTCTTCTCAATTTTAAAGAGTGAAGTGATAATTGTTAATATTTTAACAAGCACCACATCATAACCATTTTTAATGGACCCAGTTTAAGCCCAAAGAGTTATGTCATATCAACAACTTCCAAAGTCATAGTGCAGTTACTATCGATTTTATGGTCTAGTTCTTCCAAATAAGGGAAGGACTAATATGAGAGGCACAGCAGTTGGACAAGTTCTTGTATATTAGACTGGGATAGTCCTTTAAAAAGTCATAATCCAATCACCTTGTAAAACCACAAAGACAGTCTATGGCTCCAGGCTTTCTGTTTAGACTTAAGGAAGAAAACAATATTAAGAGCTCTGATTTACTTATGAATGCCTAAGAATTGACTCTAGGGTTCTTAAAAGCATCCCTTTTCAAGTAAGAGGTTTCTTTGTGGCAGCTGTATTATTTCCAGAAACTTTCCAAGAAATTCTTATGTGATATGGCTGGTCATTTCAACAAAAGGTCAGTCTGTTAAGAAAAACATGGAAGGAAGCAAACTGTGGTACTGACAAAGAAAATCCCTTTGGGAAACTGGCTCAGGGACCATGGCTCTCCTTCCCTCTCTTCTCATATCTCCAGATGCTACAGTTACACGTGACACCTCTGTTTTGTGGTCTCATGGCTGTCCTCTGTGGGTGCCCCACTCCCCTTATCTTATGTCTCAAGTTTGGAAAATTCTTTTTTCCTTATTTCACCCAAAGCAAATTTGAGTGTTTTCAAAAGGATCTCTTACTCAGAAACTAAAGTGAAAGAAAATAAATACAAAGACAGGGAACTAAGCTTGTCCTGCCCAGAATCTTATCCAAACAATAGATGGGGTCTCGCTACCTATTGGCTTGACTGGTAAAGCTTACTGGGCACCCTGCCCTAGTTTCTTTTGCCACATTCATCCCTGTCTGGGTTGGATGTTTGAGCAAGAAGCCCAGACTTCCAGCCCATCGTAGGTTTGGGTTGAAGTTCTGCCAGCTCTGGCGAGACTTTTTGTCCTTTCTGGAAATAGCTTCTTACAATTCGGTGAATTCAGGTCCGCAAGTCCTGTGCTATAATGTTCTTGAATTCTTTCAAATGTCCTTCTTTAAGAAGTCTTTCCATATATTTCCAATCCCTTGTGGTGACCGTGATTAGTTCTGGTAGCAGAGTTCAAGTTTATTGAGCACTTCCCATATGCAAAGCAGTATCCTCAGTGTTTCATACATGGCAGGGGGCTTGCTCATTCATTTAATGCTCGTGACAGTCCCACGAGGCCTCCCATTTCGTTGAGGGGGAAAAAAAAGAGGCTTAGAAAAGGTAAAGTAACTTTTCCAAGGTTGCAGAGCTCGTGGCTCAGGCCAGATTCAAGCCCGTGGCTATCTGACTGAGAAGTTGATACAACACAGTGCTGCTTTCTGTGAGCCTGAAAGATTCCATCTCTGAGTTTCAGGCCATCTTGAATTGGCCTTTGCTTTTCTCCTAGAGCACTCTTAGGGTTTGTTACATTGAAGTTCTCCTCTTGCTTGAATCTCTGCCATGTCCTGTTTCTCAGAAATGTTCCAGTGGCCGCTGGTGAAAGGCTAGTACCCACCGAGTTGGCCAAGCCCAGCTTCCCAGCCTCTGACCTTGACTTCCTAGGTTTGGACCATAAGTTGTCTTCCAGGGTGACCACTTCCCAACTCATTAGTTCATTTAATCTGATGGAAAATCATCTTAGAAAGTTTCCCGTTAGATGCAAATGAAGTTATAGGAGAAACAGCCAGTGCCGTGAGATTTGGAATCATATTCCTTCTATCCTAGGGGTCCCAACCTCAAACTTTTTTCTCTGTATGTATACATAGGCATAAAATAGACCCCAAATTTGAAATGAAGCAACTTTATTGCCTCAATAGTCTTGTGGACTAAGCTCCCTTCTACATGGAGCCTACTGACATCTCATTAGCAGAGATGACACCTGAGTTGTTTCCCTACTTAGTCAAGCACAGGAGAGAAGAGAAAGATGATTTTTTCCTATTTAAGAAATGGAGTGGGCTGGACAATGCATCATCTTTGTTATTTATCATGCACACTGCCTGAGGACTCAGAGAAATGTACCAGGAATGATGGAAAGAGAACCAAGGGCACGTCACTTCTCCAAACCCTCACGTCTGTATCAGACACGCACTGAGGCAGGTCACAACTCAGAAGGACCGCAGCCTGCTCATAGATGCAGGCATGTGTGGATGCATGAATACTATTAGGGAGAAGGCCAAGAAACCCATCCCATTTGGATGTAAATTAACATGGGGTTTTATTGGCTCACATAACTGAAAAGTCTAGGGGATAGCATTGCTTCAGGCATGGCCGAATCCAGGGACTTAAATGTTGATAGAAAAATTTGCTTTCTTCCTATTTTGGGTCTGCTTTCCTCTGTGTTGGCATTATTTGCAGGTAAGTTCTCTTCACTGAAGATCTCCACATGTTGTAGACTTGGAGTGTAGAATCGGAGCAACTCTAGGGTAAAGACAACCTCTCTTTGCTGATGCTTCCAGTGGACATAGAATAATAGTCAGGCTTGGGTTGCATGCCAGTCCTTGAACCAGGCTCTTCAGCCAGGATCTATGTGCTCTGATTGACCAAACGTGGTGCCCATACCCAATCTTGTAGCTGGAAATAGGTTAGTCCTACTAAGTCTCATGAACTGAGAATGGAAAAGGTAGTTTCAAAGGAAAACTGGGATGATATTTACAAGAAGGCTGAGGAAGGCAAATACAACAGATGCTCACCACGGTGCATCCGTAATGGAAGTGAGACAGTAACTAGGGTTGCAAAGTAAGGCTTGTAGTTCAGATTAAAATGAGAGAAAGTCTCATGTATACATTGACCAGGCTCGTTTCTGTTTAATTTGGGAGACTTTGTAGAGAGGGTAAGATAGCAGCTGTACTTGGTACCGATGGGCTGTTGTGGTTCAGTTACTGAGCCTTGGTTTCTTCTTTTTTGTAGCTGTGTGCAATAATATCTCTGTAATAGTTTTGTTGTGAATATCAAAAGGGATATTCATGGAACGGATGTCAAACCATTTAAGGTATTATAATTGTCCCTTGTAGTCACAAATCTACAAACATCTCCGTGGCAAATGATTCTTCCTTTACAATGAAGTAGAGATGATAAGGAAATAGAAGTGATCCCTTTGGGTCTCAGATGAAGTTACTGTTGATAACGGTGAACTGGGAGATGGATGTTGGGCAGGTAACTAGACACTTTCATTAGCAAGTGACTTATTTTCACTCACAAATCTCTGATGTGATCCAAGTTCCTGTCTCAGTAAGATGACAAACAGATCCTTGGGGTCACTGAGAAAGAGTTAAAATCGAAGTTGCTAAATTAAAAGATTTCTCCCCTGGGTTGAATTGGGGCAATAAAAGAGGATGCTTGAAAAAACAAACTGCTTACTATATTGAGGATTCTTCGGAAACATATCCTATCAGTATCAAGTATTCCATCCACCCTTGTTCCTGGAAGACTCATTTGTCTTGGGGGGGCGGTGGGTTGTCACTCAAAGTGCCCAGAGAAGAATAGAAGACATTTACTAAAGAAGGCTGATAGGTATGTGCTGAAAGGCAATAGTAATATACTAAAGTAGCATTTTTTAATGAATTTCCACTATGAGGCAGGTTCTAAGTGCTTTGTATGCATCAGCACATATAATCCTTGCAAATTTATGACATAGGTACAGTTGTTATACCCGACTTCCCCAATCGGGAAACTGAGTCACACAGAGACATAGTTTCAGTGAGGTTATTTGGCTTGGAAATTATGAAGTTAGGATTCAAATGTAGAAAGCCTTTGATGCTAACTGAATTATTGTCCTAAGGCCAGGCATTTTGTAGGCAGACACGTGTGGGTGGGACTCCCAGTACGGCCTTGGCACGGAACCTTGGCATGGTCCTAGGGAAAATGCTTGTAAGTATAGCACCTACCCCTCTGGGTTATTTTAAGGGATAAGGCAATGTTTTTTTAAAGTATTTATGTCAGGGCTTATAAAGAGGGATGTTCTCAAGAAATGTAATGTTAATAATAATAGTAATAGCCACAGTATACACAGGATTTAAAAAATATTCGTTCACACACAACTTCTGCTCCCATGGGTCAATCTTCATAGCCCGAGTGTGCAACTCGGCTTTCTCCAGCCTCATCTCTCTCTTGGGGTCCCCCTTGGGTCTCGTTTGATGGATTAAATATTCCTATTAAGCAGATGGCTGGGTGAATGTCCCTGTCTTTGCTGGACTTATTTTTCTTGAATGGTTTCCTATTATAGGAAGGGAGTATCCCATAATAATGAAAAATTGACAGGAGCTATTGATGAAATTCTTTTCTAGCCTCTTTTCCTTGACTTTCCCCCATTAGTTAAATCTGAACACCTCAGAGATAAATGCAAAAAGGTGAAAGGAGGTGAGCTAGTGTTAGGTTGCCTTGGGTCTTTTTAAGAACAAAATATTATTATGTTGTTTTGTTCAAGTCCTATCTTGCTAAAAGATCAAGGGAAGAGGAAAAGTTTAGATTACCCAATTACTGGCAATAAATTATTTTCTTTTCTCGGGGACGTATGAAAGCTTAGGATGACAAATACCATCTGAGAAATGTTCTTTTTATTTTGGTGGCACGGCAACTGCAGAAAATAGGTTAATTGGTTCAGAGACTTGCTCTTACTGTTAATGGCATTTAGCTTGTGCAGTTGAACAACTGCATCTCAAGACAGAATGTTCATAAAATCGATATTCTGGTTGCTAAGTGTGTGTTTTTAAGATGTAGTTCGAATTAATTTATTCAAAGCCAGCTGGTGCTAATCCCAATATAACCTCTAGGAGGAAACCTCAACCCATGTTGTGTCTAAAATAATCGGATTTTCTGTTCTCTTTCTATTCAACTTTCATATTGTATCTAAGTTAGTACTTTTGATATTTCTAAGTTTTTTTTTAAACATTTATGTAGAACACCACATAATTGCAGAAAAGATAATAGTCACATACCCTAGGGCCTACTGTACACTTATGTTAAAAGTACAGCTTTTATTGGCAACTAAAGTAATAACCTTTCCGTGTCAAATTGCTTTAAATTAAACTTAAAAAAACCCCACCGGCTGATACCCACACTTAGTAATTGTCAAACATTAGCATAATGTGGAATAGTAAAGCTGCCTAAATCTTAGGTTTAAAAATAATTATTTACTTAGATAAATTTTGTATGCAGTAGCATATTATTAGAAATCCTTTTTTCCCCCTTCTTCTAAAAATGCAGGATCCATGTATATGTTAATATTATACTTAGGCTTGATGTGTAAGTGGAACTGTAACTTATGTTAGCGTCTGAGAAAAGGGTCTCATTTAGTCTCTCCTCATCCGTCCATCATGGACCACGTACAAATGGGGTGAATCGACACTTTGGATGGCTTTGCGCATTGTTCCTTGGGTTGGGTGACCTAACATGTGACCTCGGGGAAAAAATGTGCAAGTCTGTTTTTGATGAGGGTGCAACATGGCTTAGCCTGCATAATTTCCAACCATTTCAAGGCACTTGGGAGACGAGGATGCTAACTGATTGTGTGTGTGAGGCCCTCAGGCATAGGTCACCGCTGCCTTTCACACAAATGCATTTGTATTTCCCCGATCTCTTTGCTCAGCCATAGAGCTTTCAATGAAAACAAGCCGGCAGTGATTTTAGGGGGGCGGGATTCATTTGGTTTGCCAGGTCTGGCCAGAGATTAGGTACCACCTGGGCACATCTGCCAGCTAAAGCCAGAACAATTCTTGTCTACTCTTGTGGCGTATTGCTAATTTGGAGTGGAACTTTATGGATAAGGATTGGCTTCCTGTCATTCACTGACTGTACAAAATCCCACTTAGTCACCTGAGCAACTACCTTTCAAATTTGTTGAGAAAGCATCTGGAAAGTAAGCCCTTTCAATATTGAAGGATGCTGATACGTAAGTACTGTCTAATAAGCAACATGGCCTTCATGAGACTGTCATTTAGTGGAAAGGTTTGGCAACACCATCAATTGGGGCAGTGTGCAAATATTTGGTGATGTCACCAGAAACAAAAAACTCAGGACGAGTACTTAATAGATGCTGGAGCAGCCTTTGACACTCTAAACTGTGTTCTTCTGAACTTTGGAAGATGTGACCTTTAAGGTAGCTGTGACCATGTACATGCAGGGTTATCAGGAGAATAATATTCACTCAGGAACATAGGAGAGATTAAATCTTCAGCTGAACTCTAGTTGCCTACATTCTGAACCCCTGACTGCTTTCTTTTAGTCCATGGAAGAAGTAAGAGAGGGGAGAGTTTTTCACTTTTTCCTCATGGAGCCTCAGACCATAATATCCAAGATGAGGCTAGAAATAAGGAAGTGAAGATCTGGGCTTTTCACCTTTGTCCCCGCCGTGCTGCTTGGCTTTGGTTTGGAAATGAACTTCTCTTGGTCTCAGTTTGCCCATATGCAGAGTCACACCTGCTCTGAAATTTAAGCAATGAAACAAAAGAGTGATTAGATGAGGTTTTCAAAGATTAAATTTCTTTAAAACTATGTATAAATTTTTAATATTCATAATAGACACTCTTCAATTTTCTACAAATATGCCTTGCTTATTTCTACCTTTGGGTCATCACTCAGATTGTTTGTATCCTGGAACAGCCCCTAATTTCCACTGCATCATCTTTCTTGACCCAACTCGGTCCTTTATAAAGGACAGAAGGCATTGTCCTTATTCTCTCATTGCTCTACAATCCTGTCAGATGGTCATCTCCACTATGTAGTTTATCATTTTATTTTATTCTGCCTTGTACTGTTAAGCTTTAAAAGTGGTATTCCTTGTCCCACCCAAAGAAGAACGATTCTTTTTGCTCCCAAGCTGGGACCTTGCGTGAACTCATTCTGCTCTGCATTTATCACATTGCTGAGCAGGCAGTAGGTGCTTAATATACACTGGGTTAATAGCTTTTATTTTTCAGTGGCCTGTTCACTTAGCATCTCACCTTATCCTCTCCTAAATGCAAACGTGCCTTTGTGTATAGGTGAGATTGTGACCCTGTCGTTTGTGGAATGGAGGCCCGAGACAGCCAAGTTTAGTGATTTGCTTCACCAAGTTCTTAGGCGAGGGTCTCTGGATGCATTGTCTAGTTTTTTTTCTACCAGCTCAGTGTTCTTAAATTTTCTTCTGCAGATTCGTGCCAGGCCTCCCCAGAAACTCTCCTGGGACTGGCACAGTGAAAACACGGGGAGGAGCAAAGGGAGAGAGGGTCAGGGGCCTGGAGAGGTGTCTTCACTGACCCTCCTCATTACAAACCTTCCTTTGTTCCCTGTCTCTTACACTAGAATGTGAAGCTCCTATCGCTAAGGGCTGTCTTTTCTCTAACATCAGTATTCTCACCTTCTTTTCTGAGTGTCAGTGGATGGGGCATAACCATAATAATGAACATATACAGAACATAACTCTGTTTGGACACTGTGGCGTTGATGGGTTACTTCCTTCAGTTCTCATTGGGTGACTACTGTTATACCCATTGTGCAGATAAGGAAATGGAGGCTAACAAAAACTAAATAGAAGCTAGAGAAATGCTCTGGAGTGGCCATAAGACTCTAGAGGATTGTGCTCCCTTAATTGCCATTGACTTAGACTGTAGATCTTTGTGCCTGAAGAAAGGAACTGGCTTAGTTGCTTGGAGACAAGATAATCTGCCCTGTGTTAGACTTGTGCTATAACCGTCTTCCGAATGTAAGAAACTACCTCTAAGTTCATTTCTCATTTACACGGTGGGTGCACTCTGGGCTCCTCTCTGTGTGACATTCAGGAATGTCCTGCGCACTAGGTGTAGGGGTGAAGGTTTTGGGTATGGTGCCCAGAGAAGAGCCCTGGGCAGCAGTGGAAGAAAGGAGTTGGGTTTGTGAAATTCCAGCAGCGCATGTGGTGGGGTGGAGTGGGCACAGATCTCATTGGTTCTTTAGAGATGCAAACTGAGACTCAGAAATACTTCTGCAGAGAATGTTTGAAATGATGCCTGAAGCAAAACCAGATTACCCCGTTCATGAAAAAAATCTGTTTTCTAAAACCAAAGCTATTTGATTTTTAAATGAATGATTGAAGTCTTCAGTCAAAGCCCTTAGGTGCCTTTTGGGGACGTTTTGCAACCCTTAACCTTCTGTAGTAAGTTTTCTACAGTTTATGTTGTGATATATGGGGAAACCACAAACCCACAAACCTGACTCCGGGGGCTAACTTTCCCGAGGCACTGCTTTTGACTTGGAAAATCAGGTAACCATCAGCCTGCAGTTGGTGCACATTATATAAGATTCAAGCTGTGCGTGAATGAAACCTATGAGTTGGGGGTCGTTGATCTCCCCCTCACTTCCCTTTATCCAATCTCTGTTGCTTTTCGTCTCCTAAGTAGCTCCAATTGTGCCTGCGCCTCTCCATCCCCACCACCAGCTCCTTGGTGAGGTCACCAGCATTATCTCTTGCCTGAACCAACCTAATAGCCTCAGACACCTTTTCTTGACTCCTTTCAATCTGTTCTAGAGTTTAGATCCTCTCAAAAGGTGAATATGCTCATGCGAGCCTCCCGTTCGATCTCATCCTCATTAAACACCGCCAGTGCTATTGCATCCATTGATCTTAACAGAAAGACAAAGCTCCTTCATGCGGTACAAACACTCTGCGTTGTCTGGCATCTCTGCTCTCTCTAATCTCTCCTCAATGTCTCATGCCTACCCCAGGGGTCTCATTTCATCCTGTCTGCCTTCAGTCCTTCTTCTTGTTGCTTGGAATGCTTGTCTCTCTCGAATATACTCTTAGTCATCTTTCAGATTTCAGCTCAAGTGTCTCTTGTGGCCTGGTTGGGTTAAATCTCATTTATAGTCTATCTGAAGACCACATACCTTTTCTTTGTAGAACTTATCACAGTGTACATTTTATATCTGTTAGTGTGATTATAGCATCATGGTTAAGAAGTAGGTTCAACACCCAGTTCTGCCAATTACTAGTAATCATCCTTGGTAATCTCTCAATTTCTCTTGGCCTTAGTTTACTCAGTTATAAAATGTGGACAGTGATAGTTCCTAGGGGTTGTTGTGAGGATTAAATGAGAAAATATGTAGTAAGTGCTTAGAATATTTCGTTGCTACCCTAACCACTGGTATTAATGTGGATGCTAAAAGAAAAGTATAAAAAGTATACCTCTGGTATGTAATTGTGGGATGAATGAATACATCTGAAGTTATCATAAAATGGCCAGAATTGTTGGTTCAAAATAAAGTTTAATTTTATTGTAAGCGGGCCAGCTTTATTCCAAGTTTGTGCTCTTTTTCCAAAAGGAGGCTAGGCAAGAAAGTATGGATGAACTGGTATAAACCATTGCCTGCTTCTAGGAAAACTACTCAAAGAAACTTCTTTAATTATCTTTGTGAAGAGCATAGTATATATATTTCCATTGAATTTTACTACTTGATTTGCTGCCTTCCAGGCAAAACCCTAACTTATTTCTAATAGACACCAAATGAGGATGTCTTTGTATTGGCAGACGTTGGGTGCTAAGGCCAAAGTCACTTATTCGAAAGTGTTCGGAATTATTGCAGCAAATTGAAACTCTAAATACAATTTGTGTCATTAACCTCATGGGGATTATATTTTTGACTTTCTCCTGTGTGACATATCTGGTCACATATTCATTGTGAACCAGTGCTTAAAATGCATAATCCTCAAAGGTTACTAGCAATCATTTAAAAGACCCCGTATTCATCTCAAAACCCGGAACTGGGAGATAAGGTTTAAGGAATGGCTGAATAGGACACTGGCATAAACAAACCGTTTCATAGTTCTTAAAATAAAGTACTTATGGAGCACATTTTTATCTACAAAGCTTGAGAAATGAATTTATTAATCCTCACAACATCCCCTGTATTATTATCACCACATAATAAATATGGGGCAAGGGGATGAAAGGTTAAATTAGCTTTTCCCCCCACCCCCGTAGGGAACTTGGTATTACTTTTGAACTAGAGTGGAGTTGTCTGTTTTGTTTTCCCCCTTTAAGTTTGTGTCCCTTTTGCCAAATCTACCCATTTGTGGATGTTTTTGGATATAGGATTCTTACAGAGTTAATTTGGAGGCTCAAGTCCTGGTAAAGTCAGCCTCTTGATGAATCCTCCTTGGAAAAGTGCAGGGTTTGTGTGTCATTGCTGTAGTAGCAGGAATCTCTGCCAATTAAAACTTATCTTACCACTTCCTGTCCCCCTCCCCCCTTTTCTCCCTCACCTTGATTCATTCTCCTTATTGCTATCTCTGTGAGCGCTCTGTTTTAATATTTGACTTAGAAGTGTTTTGAATGTATGAAAATGGGTAAAGAATATTATTATTATTTTTAAAACTTGTTTTACTGAAGTATAGTTGATTTACAATGTTGTGTTAGTTTCTGGTGTACAGGAAGGTGATTCAGTTATACATGTGTTTGAGTTTCTGGTGTACAGGAAGATGATTCAATTATACATGTGTTTGTATATGTGTATATATATGTATATATACACACACACATATATATTCTTTTTCATTATGGGTTATCACAGGATATTGAATATAGTTCCCCGTGCTCTACAGTAGAACCTTGTTGTTTATCCATTCTGTAATAGCTTGCATCTGCTGATCCCAACCTCCTACTCCACCTCTCCCTGCCTTCCCCCTCGGCAACCACAAGTCTGTTCTCTATGTCTGTGAGTCTGTTTTTTGTTTTGTAGAAGTTCATTTATATCATATTTTAGATTCCACATATGTGTACAAAAATTATTATAATGAGCTCTCATATCCCTGCTTTAGAAATACAGTATTACCAGTATAAGCAGAAACTCTCAGGGTCTTTGCCCCTACCTCGTAAAACACCCTTCTCTGAAGTGTGGCAATGATCATTCCCACGTCCCACGTCTATCTTTATATTGTACTGCATATATACATGGCTGCCAGCAGTATACATTATTATGTTGTGTGTTCTAAAAGTTTATATGACTGGCATCATAAGGTGTATATCTTTCTGCAACTTGCTTTTTCTTTTCTCTGCTCAGTATTATATTTAGGAGATTCACCCTTGATATGTGTGGCTCTGGTTCATTTTCATTGCAGTTTAATATTTTATTATGAGTATGAGTCTGCCACACTTTTCTGGGTTATTTCCTGTTGATTGATGTTTAAGTGATTTACATTTTTTCAAATATGAACACTACTACTAAAAAGAATCTTACACACATATATATGTGTATGAGACTTATTTCTAAGCTGTAGTACAAGGAGGGGAATTGTTGGATCAAATGGTATTGATATCTTAAACTTTTATTGACTATTGCTAAATTTTTCTCTAGAATGTTTTACCACTATACACTTTAACTGTGTGTGAGAGTTCTGATTGCTCCATATTTTCATTACACTTGGTATTGTCAAATTTTTGTGTCTGATGGATTTAAAATGCTACCTTGTTATGTTTAATTTCCAGTTTCCTGATTACTGCTAAAACAAAACATCTTTTAAAGTGTCTTTTTATAGTCATTTAGGCTGTGTGTTCTGGAAATTGCCTGTCCCTATTTCTACTGGATTGTCTTTTTATTGATTTGTAAGTGTTCTTTATATATTCAGGATACCAATCATTTGTTAATTATATATTTTGCCAGTATTACTTGTATTTTCTCCAAGCTTGTTCTTCAATTCCTAAAATTCTTAGCTGCTTCTTCTTTTTCTAAAATTCTTAGCATGACAAATACAAACATGGTTAATTTAGCCTCAGTTCCTCTTTTAGTCTTACTTTTAAACATTTTGTACCTCTTATTTATGTTTCGGCATGTATGCTTTGTCCCTCCAAGTTCCTGCTGTTTCCTCTGCTTGGAATGCACTTGCCTCTTCCTTGCCTGGCTAACATTGATCACTCTTTCACAGCCCAATCTTCTGGAAAGTTTTTGCTGCCCTCCACCATGCCTTGCATCTGTACTTGCACAGTTCCTGGTGCAGACCTGGGAAGACTTTTCAGCTTTTCTCCTCCCAGAAATAACTTTCCTGAAGAAGAAAATAATGTCTGATGGGTTTGCCGCCTACTCGTTTAGCTCTGGTGAGGTCTTCCTGAAGGGGCTACCAGGAATGGGTGGTGAGATGGCCTTTGGAAGAAATTTTTAGCCAACATTTGGCTACAGAATCCAGGTCCTGTATAAACATTCTGATTAATTTAGCCCTGGCAGTATTTCCATTGAGTTCCATATCATCATAGTCTTTTGGACCAGTGCAATTGATTCCAATTTTCAAAGGCACTCATTCACTTGAGAGGAAGAAAGCCCCAAATGTTTTTTTTGTTTTCTTTTTGTTTTTTTGCGGTACGTGGGCCTCTCACTGTTGTGGCCTCTCCCGTTGTGGAGCACAGGCTCCGGACGTGCAGGCTCAGCGGCCATGGCTCATGGGCCCAGCCGCTCCGCAGCATGTGGGATCCTCCCGGACCGGGGCACGAACCTGTGTCTCCTGCATCGGCAGGCGGACTCTCAACCACTGCGCCACCAGGGAAGCCCCCAAATATTGTTTTTGAAAGTTCTAGAAAAAGAATTCCATGGATATTTCCTGCCATTCTTTCCCAGGTATCTACTCCAAATGGAGCTTATCAAACAACTTCCTATTTCCTGCCCACTGTGAATTTGGATTTGGGACACATGTCAGTTTACTCTGTTCTCTTTCTTGCATGGATGACCAGGACCTGAACTGGGACATCTATTATTGTGAGGCTGGGATTTAACCCAATTAAGCGGGAAAAAAAACCCAACACACCAAACTGTGTATTATTTACACATTTCAATATTTAATTTCCTGTCTCCATTACACATATTTTAGTATGCAGATTATTTACCCAACGTAATTTATCAGTTCCTTGTTAGATCATATTCTTCTCAGGGTACATATTGTTCATATCTAGAAATTCTTATTAATCTCAAGAATCACATTGTTTATCCAACAAAATTGTTACATCTTTGATGAAGCTTTTAAAGTGTAACATGTAAATCACTATTTTCTCACTTTCATAAGCAGCTGAATTTTTGATCTGGTGGATTATTACAGTTTAGAAGATACTTAGTCTTAGGGAAATGCACAAGATGGTGCAGTCATGTGTAGTTGAGGTTATTTAATTAGAACTGCTGTTAATGACAAATTGCCGTCACTGTAGCTACCCCTCCTCCAAATTGCCTTTCTTAAATAGATAAATGAGCAGCGCTACCCAATGTTGTTCTTAGTAAGACGGGACTAATATTTAAAGCTATAAATGTTACAATAACAAATGACAGGATGGAAGAAGTAAATGAATATTAAGTGTTTATAATCACTTGTTTTCTAAATTGCATCTTGATCGTTTTACCTGGGAGAATATTAGGGGCATTCTTTAATGAAAAGAGAACTTAAAAGAATCTTAAAAGAAGATTTTAGAGTAAGATAAAATAAATATGTCATTTGATTTTTTAAATGTCTTTGTGAAAAAATGTAACATTTTGGTTATGAGTTAGGTTTTTAAGCATTAGGTACCTAACACACTCATACATTACTAATGCCTTATATCTGAGTAGTATTTTACCTTTTCCAAGCATTTTGATATCCACTATTTCATATTCTCCTTCCAGTATCCCAGTGATAGAATACCTCTTTAGACAGATGAGAAAACAGACCAGAAACAGTTATGTGGCTTGAATTAAACTGAAAAGTCAATTAATAACAAAACTAAAATTATAATTCTCTGATTTTGTACCTAATGCCTTCCTGCAAATGCAGGCAAAATGGAAAAAGTGGAAAAGTTGACCACTGCTTACAAGTTATGAAAGTTTATGATACAAGTTACGAAGTTCTGGCAGGGTTCCAATACTGGAGTGTTAGAAATAAATGATCAATTTCCTAATTACACTCATTGGTTTCTCTCTTTGATGTATATTCAGTATTTCCTACATGTTCTGTAATTAGGTCTTTGCCTTCAGAGTTAACATACAGCTTAAGACCAGTGAGCATTCAATTGAAGTGAAATGCTCAGTGATTCCATCTTTGTCTTACTTGAATTAAGTTGATAAGATCTACAAGTTTTGTTACTAGAATCGGCATTTCGTCTTTTTCTGCTCCTCTCCCTCCTTAGTAGTAATAAGGTAAGAACGAATATAACTCTCCAATCAATCGCCATGCATTGCTATCCAGATGACATGTAACCGAACCATCATGACATGGCTGCAAATGTTTGCTCACTGGTTGATGTAAGAACAGTTGGATCTGGCATCCAAGCCTGTGTTAAAATTGTCAATGTCTAACATACTGACGTGCAATTTGTATGATATTTGAGGGCCACCTGCAATCATTTCTCTAGGTGCCCCTGGAGTTTTTCTGGGACTCCCAGTTTGTATTTTAGTGGAAAGGCCCCTGGAGAAGCATCTCCTTTTCAGGTCCCTTCCTCTTTCCCAGATCGTTCTTCCCTTTTTGACCCATGAGATGGGGGCTCTGTTCTACAAGATGAATTGGGCAAAAGAGGGTGAATCCTTCTCTCTTCCTGTATGAACAACTCTAAGTTCGCTCCTGATTGAAAGGACTGCATCTTGTCTCTGGTGTCTAAAAGCATGCTAACTGGGTCTCTCTTTGCAGTCATCAGGAGAAAGTGGGCATATAGACTGAAAATTAATAGGTGTATTTGGTTGTTTCTTAGGCTTTCATCATAGGTTTCTCTGCTCTTATGTTTGATTTGGCCGTAAGCTCACCCTTTCCCCTCCCTTAAGTACTGTGTATATCTCTACTGAGAGAGACTATGGCTAAACAGAAGCACACCAGCTGATTTGGCAGCCAACTTGGAAAACTTTGGATCAACAGCTATTGTCCTCTTTCAGGGATCACAAGCTGGAATGCATAGTGAAATAGGAAACGTAAAAGAGTAAATCAGGCTGAGGTTGGCAATAGTGAATGGTGTGGACTGTGGCATACTGGCATGGCCTCATCCAAAGGCATGGTCTGTGGTCTTCATTCAGCTTCAGCAAATTGATATCTTGCTGAAGTGACCATGGGTACCTTGAAACTCTGATTTTATTCTATCAGAATCCAGAAATCTGAATTTTTCTGTTAGAGCTCTTGATTTAACAAATTAAAAAAAAATAAAGTAAATAAATCGTCATGTAGGCCAAACAAAATATGCCAGGTTGCGACTCCTTTTTTCCATAGGTGTTTGGTAACCAGGTTGAGGGAGGGAGATGAGACAAAACTGGGAAAAACTTCCCAGTTTACATATTGTTGTCTGTAACTACAAGCATGAAATTCATCACCAATCAAATGACCTCCTGCCATATAGACATGGCAGAGCAAAGCTTCTTACCCCAGTGTATGCAAAATTTTGCACATCTGTATGTTTTTATGGGGAAAATATCCATAGCTTTTATGGCATTCTCAAAAAGTCTGTCACTCTAAAAGATTGTGAATCTCTTCTGTTCCATCCTTGACAAGTTGTTGTCTAGTTTCTACTTGAATTCCCCTAGGGACAGGGAGCTTACCACTGTGCACTCCTGTTTTAAACAGTCAGAAGATAGGAAACTTCTTAATGGCAGAATATTTTCCTCAACCCCTTTGTTACTGGCAGCTGAAAAAGGCACCTAATCTTTAACTAGGAAAATGCACTTGAAAAAATAAGTCGTAGAAATTAAGAGGTTGCTATAATTTCCTGTAACTATCAGCCATTCTTACAAAAAAATGAGCATTATTAAATTGTGATAGTTACTAATGGAATTTCTAATTCTTTAACAATTAAGGTCATTGAATCTTTATGTCTTGACCTTCATTCTGAGACTATTTGCATGAAAATAAAGACTCCAAGTTTCATCATGTTCTACTGATTCATTTAAGCTTTTTTTCTATCATGATTTCTAGGAATGTGAAACTGGAAATGATCTATAAGCATCTGTGATAGGACAGAAAACCCAATAGCCTTATTAGAGTCAGAAGATCTTGAATTGATAGTTCTGCTGTTTATTGACTGCGTGATGTGAAACTGGGAGTCTTGGTTTCCTCTTTTGAATTTTAGAGTCTGATAAAGTCTTTCCAGGTTGTGTGAAAAACAAAGACGAATAGGCAGTATATCATAGGAATCATCAAAATCCTGTTTTTCTTGGCTGTGATACTAAATATTAGTTATTTAACTTTGCTAAGCCTCAGTTTCCACATCTGTACATTGAGGCTAACAGTTCCTGCTTATAGGAATATTTTAACTGTTATGTGAGAGTATGTGTGTAAAGAGTTTACGTAGTGCTTGACGTACAGTACGTATTCAGTTAATGTTGGCTATCAACATTTTGATGATGCTGATTAACATAAAAGCGCTGGGTAAAATGGAACATTTAAAACTATTATGGTCACCCAGACCCTTAATATTCAGTATGGAGAGTAGAGTATGAGCAATCCCATGGTAAGAAGAGTTGGTCATGATGTATTTGAAAGCATGGGGAACCTTTAACAAGTGCCAATTATACTTTGTGGCAGGGAGCTTAATAATTTTTAGAAAATCTTTAAAATAAACAGCCTGAGAAACAAAATGAAGAACGGTTGGAGTTTCTGGATGCAACAAGAGTTTCACAGAAATTTTGCATTTGTGGTAGTACAGCAAGCTGCATGCCAGCCCCTTGGGTGCACATCTTTGACTGTGGGTGGGTTGGAAAGTTTGAGGCTCACTGCTTTCCAGGCTCCTGTTTTTCAGATGCGGGTCCCATTAGGAAATAACCTGACAACTTTACGATCCTGTTGCATTCAGTGTGAATTACTGGGCAGCAGAAACTCTTTTTGCTGTAGGTTCTTCTATCCTAAACCACGAGATGAGTATTTAAAATACTAATTATGTGTAGATTTGGGGGAAGAGCAGAAGGAAAAAGAATATTGGAGAAGGAAATAAAAACATGTCTACCCACGTCTACCCAGGGAGTAACTCAAGCACTTATCAAAGTTTGTTACTAGGCATAGAATCTCAGACAGAGGTTCTCGACAGAATCACGGGAAATGGAATTCCAGTGAAAAAAATAAGGTGAAATTCTAAGGAGGTGGTCTTTCTCTGGACTAATTCACTTTCCTTTCCCACTGTTAAAGAAGAAGTTGTTGGTTTTATACTTCGTTGAAAACAAAAGGGACGTAAAAGAGCAGTTCTTTCTGCCCCTGGCTGCTTGTCTTTGTTTGGGGGTGCACTGTGGCAGAATAATGGTCTGTGTTTCAGCAGTTGTGAGTTGGGAGAAGCTGTTGGTGTAGTTTATACACAGTACTTGTATAGTGAGTATACAGAAGTGTTTTACTTGGGGATTGAATGTTTGAGGGCTAGGGGCACCCCTCCCCCTGAAAGGGCAAAGACTCCGAAGTGTGACTGCTCCCTCTGTTTCAGTATTTGACTGGCATATGAAGATCTTTCCAGCTCGAGGTGCATAATGCATTGTGCAGGCTGACTCCCATGTGGAAGAGAGCACAGAACTTCCTTATGCATGAGGCATTTTTAGCAAATTGGACCCCATTTCAATCTTGATGAAACTTGATGACATTTCCAACTTGCAAGTGCACAAAATGAAAAAGCAAATTTTTAGCTATTTACGTGTCAGAACATCAAAAGCTCAAAAGCCATAATTAAGGGTGTCAGCCTGGTGGGGAGACCATATTTCTCCTCTTCTCAGGGGTCTTCTGGGTCCTTCCTCAGAGGTTAGAGACAAGCTCCTTTTTCAGTTGAAGACTTGAATCACACCATTTGGATTTCATGAGCCCCACTTGTGATGCCGCCGCTTAACTTCCAACCCTGTCATGTTGATATTTAGTGTTTTTATTCTTTTTTTCATGCGAAGAGAAATTTCAGGAACAGCTAGATAGTTGGTGTTCCCCACTCCTGAACAGTTTTCCTGTGCTGTTTTTAGGAAGGCTGAAGGCAAAATGTGAGAAACATTGATTTGATATGGTATTTTAATTCCTTTTTAATTTTATGTTTATGTTACATGCAGTTACCTTCCCAGCTTTAAATCCTACTAAATATACTGCACAAGCTTTTATGATGTGCCCCTTTAATAAATAGATGGACATCATATAGCTGGACATAAATATATGTCCAAATAAATGGCAACAAATGGATATTTAAAATTTAATAAATGTCCATTTAAACATTTAAATGTTTAAACTAGAGCTTCTAAACTTCCATTGTGTATGTTTGTTAAAATGCAGATCTGATTCAGTGCGTCTGGAGGGTACCCTGAGATTCTGCATTTCTAACAAGCTCCTGGGTTGAACCACGCTGATGGTCTCTGAATCACGCTTGAGTAGCAAGGCTTTATATATCTTTCTAACTAAGGGAGGAGTTTTAAAATTCAGCTGTGGTCATTGTGATGATCAACAGGTGCGCTTGTCTGGGATATACATGTTTTGGATAAAGGTAGCCTTTGAATTTTATAACAGAAATATTCTTAAAATTAATCCCTAGTACCGCTGCTGCCTGTTAATGATTCACAAAAATCCCTGCCTAATAAGAGCTATTTTCCTAAGAGCTCACATTGAATTGCAAATACTACTTCGAATCTGAGTGACATCCACAACTCACTTATATAGCCTAAGCCACAGATAGAGCAGTTTCTGTAAGTGTTGGATCCTATTGTGTGCAGTGCATTCTCTTGAGGGCTGTGTGGAATCATGACATTGAATAAGGCACATATCTGCCACCAAGAAGCTTAAACTCCATTGTGAGTGGGGTCAGGGAGACACAGCATATACACCTGAAAACCAGCATAAAATGGAGATTCAGGTGTTAAAATAAGGACCCAAATTAAATGTTAATTAGATTCAAGGGAAAGAGAGAGAAAGCTCACCTGGTGGCAGAGCCCAAGAGAATCTTTATGGAGAGTGTAGCATTTGAACTAGGCCTTGAGCTGTGGGGTTGGCTATGTAAAAATGAGGCTGTGTGGTGTGGACTGAGGTGAGAATATATTAAAGGGAGGGAAAGTTTGAGAAAATAGATGGTAGGAAAAGTAGCATATGTGTCATAAATTGGGAATAGTTTCATTTTGGGTGAAATGCAGATTTCATGCAGGAAATTGGTTGACAATATCCCTGGGAAGGAAAGTTGGGTTTACAAATGGAATGACCTCAAATTCCAGTGGAAGGTGTTTGGGTTGACTTTAGTAGTCACTGGGGAGCTGTTCCTTACCCAACCCACTTATTCTCAGTTCTGCTTTCAGATTTTCTTTGGTCTTTGCCATTTGAGTTATTTGTGTGTGTGTGTGTGTGTGTGTGTGTGTGTGTGTAAATTGATGTTTCAATTCTTCTCAAATTTCTTTTTTTCTTCTTAAAAATTAAAAAAAATTAGCACTTTGTGGTGATAACTCAAATTTGAGAATAATAACTCAAATTTCTTTTGATAGTCTGTAAATTAAGAGATTATGAAAGGAAGAGATTTGTCCTAGGAATTAACAGGCTATGGTGGATGGGAAGAAATATTCTGTGTACTGGCCTCTGAGAGGTGACTCTGTCTCATACACTGCAATGAAGGGGTAATCCAGAGATGTGGAGAGTTTTACTTAGGAAATATTTGAATTTATGCCTCTTAAGTTGGAGGTATCCTACAATGTGTTGGTAAGATGGGAAGGATAAACCTGGTTCATCTTCCTGGATCATCAGTTTCACTCAATCATAATTTCACTCTATGCCATATAAAGTCTTTTAAAATATATTAGAAACAATTTTATTTATCCTTAAATTGAATTTATACAGTAATTAACACTAGTCTAAAAACAAGTATCATTTTAGATTTAAATGTGTTTACCTCTCGTTTTTTACATTTTAATGTTTACCCATGGTGGTTGTGTTAGACTGTTTTAAGTGAGCTCTTTCTCATTAAAAAACAAGTATCTATATATGTATACATATGTAGATAGATAGATAGATAGATAGACATAAAGAATTAAAAAAGCATGCTAGTCCCTCACTCTGTTAATCCCCCTGGTGGCAGCCTCTGGAATTGCAGGCATAAGGTTCCTCAACTCTTTTTTTTTCAATCATCACCTACCTAAGGAGTCTTTTATAAACATGTTTTCCTAATTGTTACTCCTCCCCTGCTATAATATTTCAGTACCACAGATATCCTGTATATATGTGTATATTTGATGGCCCTTTGGAGGACCACATACTATCTAAGATTTCAAACCGCCAAGAATGAATTCTTGCTCCCTTGGGGCAATATTGCCCCCAGTGATGAACACATAATTTAGAGTTTTCTAGCCTCTCTGTCTCTCTAGGGTAAGATCTTGTTCTCATACTCCTGTGGCAGCTCAAACCTTAATCACCTGGAGCCACCCTTTTATCAACCAGAAACTTGTCAGAGAGTCCCTTATTGATACTCATGCTACTGAAACCCAGAAGAGGTCCATTTCGTGAACATTCATCAGTGCATGTCCACTTGTCACCAAAGTAATTTGTACTGTTGATTGATTGACCCTTTAGTGATTCTTCTAGATTGGATTTCTCACCATCCTCAGGGCTCTCCTCTTCTCTCAGACAGTCATTGCCCTAAGGTCCCAGCTGCATGGAGCCTCTTCTTTCCAGTTTCAACAAGTCCTTGAATTCTGTATGCTAAAGTGGGCAAATAGCAGATACAGAGGTGCTTAAATTTGCACCCCCAATCCCACCAGCCCACTTATGGTACAGGGATAACATATAGGAGAAGAGCTTGATCTCTCATGCCCTGCAGTTTCCATTCCTGTTCTCTTTACCTGGAATCCAGGCTCTAACTAGTATGAGTGTATGTGTGTCCTCTTGGGTTCTTTCCCACACTTAACGTTCACAATAACCCTGTGGGGCATTTATCAAGAACATCCTTATATTACAGAGGAAGAAAATGTCTCACAGCTAATAAATGCTGGCTCCAGCCTTTGAATTCAGGGATCTCTGGCTGTAAATCCAGTGCTTCTGTATTGCACATTTTACTGTCACCTGAGAGGTCCTCCAAGCCCTTTCTAAATAGAAGTAATAACTTGTTCTTTCCTCTGCCCTATTTCAGTATAGGTCCCCATATTTTTTCATGTCGTCACTCATTCAGCAGTTATTTATTGAACAACCACTGTCTGATAGGAACTTTGCAAGTTATTAGAGGTACTGTGAAGAAAAGTACTGTTTCTCTTTTCAAGGAACTCACATTTATGAAGGAGATATAGCAGTGAGTGATACTGATAACTGTGTCTGACACAACAGTGATAGAGATGGCCACAGGGTGCCATCGGAGAGGCACCCCACCTTGTCTGGTTGGTGGTGTGGAAGTGGTGGACCATCCAGAAAACTTGGAGGTGGAGAAGCATCTGTAGTGCCATTATCTGTTCATGTGTCTTTCTCTCTACTCTTCTACTCTGTAAGATACTCAAGGGCTGGAACTGTCTTTTCCATACCTGATTTGCCAGCACTAGCCAGGGTTTGGCACATTGTCAATTCTGGACACGTGTTGGCTGTCCTAGAGCTTGGTGTATTTCCCTTGCTATTTGCCACAGTCTCTGATTGTGTCCCCAGGACTAATGTCTTAAGGCTCTTCTCGTTTCAAGACATAGCAGCCAATTTGGTGGAATTTAAGTGAAGATGCATAATTTATTATAAGGATAAAGGGTGTGTCCTGGAAATCAGGTGTAGAAATACACCTGGTCCCCAGGAGAAAACTGGAATCAGAAACTGGAAAAATGTCTGAATTCTCTGTTTTTCATTCCTATTTCTTTTGCAGAACTGCCATCTTCTTCTCTCTTCATAGTGTGGAATCCAGCTACTTTACACCTCCCAGGCTTAGGTACTGTAGGTTCAGCCGCATGTAAAGAGTAGCTTAGCTATTCTCAGTTTTAATTCTAAATTCCCAGAAGAGAGTATCTGATTGGCTCAGCTTGGGTCAGTAAAAACAGGACCGTTTGGGACCTGTTCTTGTGGAGAAGGGAAGAGGTGGTGAATAATTTCTCCTTTTTCAGTTCCCAGAGAATGGAAATTATTGTGAACTGGGGGGATACCTGTAGAGATGCCACCTACCCGTAAAGTTGGGAGAAAAGCTCTTGGGTGTGGCAGGACACCTCTCCCAGGATAGAAGAAATTAGTAGCCAGGAAGAAACCTTTCTTTGATCAAATTTAAGACCCTTCTGAAGCCATTTGCTTACAATGTCCCTGGCTTTCCTGGGGGCCTCTGCTCCTCATTTGACCAAAGTCATGTCCCTTGGTTTAACCTCATTGATAAATAATGATTTTCACCAAGTACTGTGCTATATTAATCTTAGATCTTTACATAACAATGTGGTGTGGGGACTTCTTGCTCTTGTGATACAAGGAACAGAGTTAATGAAGGAGTTTTCTGACTCCACATGAGAACACATGGATAGGCTAGATAAAATTCATGACAAAACATTTTATAGCTAAGTTAAAAAGAAAGATGGGGGAAATATCCAGGTTCTGGGGATTTATAAATAGAGGGAACTATATCCAGAGTAGTTAGCAGGATAGCAGATTTGTGTGTAATCTTTAATGACAAGAGGCTGGCTTCTTATCATTGATGTGGGAACTTAAGACACAGCTTAGACTACTTATCAGACCCCCACCATCTAAAAAAACCCCCAAACTATACCATGAAGTTGTTTTTATAACTCAGTGCATAGAACTCCCATGGAAAAATAATCTCAGCTGGAGATGTGTTTGCAGTAAAAAAAAAAAAATGACACATCACACAAAGAAGTGATCCATTATTAGAGAGAATAAGCTGATTATTCAAACAGGAGGATTGACACTGAAATGAACTTGAGGTTCTAAGAGGGTTATTTATACAAGTAAGTTTAAATTGTTTAAAGACTTCATGAATGAGGGGGGACAGTATGAATAAAAGAAGAGGCAATTTTGATTTCAAAATCAGGAGTTACACAAATGAAAAATGTGGTCCTAAAATATACCTCAAGAAGTCAAAGAGCAGATTAGATATATGGTAGATATATGGGAGGCGGGGGGGGGGGGCGGGGAGAGAGAGAGAGACAGAAAGAGAGATAGAGAGAGAGAGATTGAAAGACATTACACCAATTGCTGTCCTGAAGGATAAAAAATTGTAAAATAAGGAAATGACATTAAAAGACATGGAAAATAAAATGAAAGGGTCCAAGAAATTTACTGCATTTTCTGGAAGGAAATAATATAGTGATTGGGAGATAAACTATATTATATCTGGTTAACAATTTTAAGTATAAATGAAAGACATGAATCTTCAGATTGAAGAGTTACATTGAATACTAAGCAAGGTAAATAAAAATAAGTCAACATCTAGAAACATCATAAATAACTTGTAAAATACCAAAGATAAAGTGAAAACCTTGAAAACAAGTAGAGAGAAAAGATAGATTACCTACAAAGGAGCAGTACATTCGCTAAGAGTTGAATTATTAACAGGAGTAACAGGTTTTAAAAAACACTAAAATATCTGCAAAGCCCTGAAGGAAATAACTATCAACCTACATTTATGCACCCAGGTAATCTAATGCTCAAGAGTAAAAGTGACAGTATGAAGCATGTTTTCATAGAAACTTGCCTAATAGTTACCAAAAGATGGGCTTTAGGAAGAGCAAGATCGAAGCTCAGGAAGGAAACACTGGAACAGAAGAAGCATTGGTGAACCAAGATGTGGGAAATGATGTGAGTTACTTGAAAGGATATTGATATGGGGGAAAAGGCTAATATGGTAGAGGGTAAAAAAAACAGTGTGGAGCTGCCATATTCCACAACAGAATGTGAATGAGCAAAGTTCAAGTGCTCTTGGCTATATCTAAAAATTTTCTGTGCTTTGTTCAGAAAGCATGGTAAAAATTTAAGATTCAAAAAACTTCTTTTGGTTTGGGAGGGGCAAAGGGAAATCATGGTAAATATTTTCTATTTGCAAAATAAAATGGGAGAAATAAATCCAAATATTTTCATAAGCACAATTAGTGTAAATGAATCAATTTGCCAGTTGACAGTCTGATACTTACACTGGTTTAAAAAATTCCAGTGATGTAGTCTTTCAAAAGACGGATGTTGAATACAAAGGCAGCTGCTGACATAGTGGGCTTGATTTCTTTTTAATCTTTGAGAGTCCTAAGGAAGTCACTAAAACTCCCTTTTCATGATAGACTGGCCCAAACTCACACACACACATTCTGGAGTATTGAGTGCCTTCTGTGAACAAGAAATAATGGCAACTGAACATGGCTGGATGTAGGATTCCAAGTATTTTAACGTTTTATAGCATCAAATTGAAGAATTGCTGGTTGGTGTTTGCTGCAGGATTAGTTTTCACAGATGGCTGAGAATAATGCATATGAAAGGACGTATACATCTCCTTTCAGAACAAAATGGACACATATGACAGCATATGGTAGAGTTATTTTAATTAGGTTTTACCACACCATAATTAATGATAAAATGGAAATTTAAAAGGCATGAAGGCATTAATTAGCTGTGATAATGCTATGACATACTCTCTTGTTTTCTTGTTTTTGCTAAATCAATTTTCCCATGTTATTAGGCTGTTGATATTTTGATCATGTACATAGTTCTTAAAAGCCAGAGTAAATAATAGGCCAGGTTACATTCATGTAACTGCACACAAACCAAATTTACAATCACATAAAATCAATACATATACAGAGACAAAATTAGGTGGCTTTTGAAAGTGTAGGTTATCAAGTCTGGCTAAATGTTTATCTCAAGACATCATTATTTATATTTTACTTGACCACTGATTCAACTAATGAAGGAAGAGCTGGCCGTAAGGGATTTGGTCTAGCACACTCATAAATGAAAAATGATGTATACAAGTGTGTCTCCTGCTATGAGTTTTGGAAGTGAGGTACGGTACACTGATACATTGCAAGAGGTGTTATGGACTGAATGTTTGTGGCCCTCCCCCTTTCATATGTTGAAGCTCTAACCTCCATATGGTGGTATTTGGATGTGGGGTCTTTGGGAAGTAATTGTGTTTAGATGAAGTCATGAGGGTAGAGCTCCCATGATGGGATTAGTGTCCTTAGAAGAGGAAGGGAGATCAGAGCTTTCTCTCTCTTTGCCTTGTGAGCCCAAGGTGTGAAGCTAGGAGGAGGATCTTCACCAGGAGCTGAATCTGCCAGCACCTTGATCTTGGACTTCCAGCCTCCAGAACTGTGAGAAATAAGTGTCTGTTGTTGTAGTAACTCAGTCTATGGTGTTTTGTTATAGCAACCTGACTGAGACAACAGGGCTCCCTGATGAGGTTGGAATTGACAAATGGATCAAATTGGAAGCGCCAACTCGTTCATCTCAGTTTTACACCCACCATAGGAGATTGTGGGAAGAGGGATTGAACCTTGAGTAGCCTGTGAACCCCATGAATCTAAATCTCTGGTGTGTGCTGGTCTACTTATGTGCGTTCCTGATGAGAATGTTTAAAACCAAATCTTACCTTACATGTTGTTGAGCATTACAAAGAGTAGGTTACCCAGTGTTTCTCACCTTATTGGACTCTCAAGAGGAATTGATAGGATGTCTAGATCCTTTATTCTTAGCTGCATGTTCCTTTTGGCCTCAGGTAGAAAATATTGGGTAATTTTCTTTTCTCCAACTAAACCTTTTTTGTAAATACAGCAGAATATAAATAAAAATTCAAAGGGAAGTAGTCAAAAGTTCTTTATGCAAATGGGCATCAAAGAACACGAAACAAAGGCATTTTAGTAACTTCTGTATTTACAGTATTTGTCAAGAGACTCATTAAAGCTAAAGTGGGTAGAAGTCATTTAGTTTCACCAAATGCCCACAAATATATTTCAGGGCTCATGGGTGCCTCTCTTTAGTTGTTTCTCATTCATATCTCTGAACCAAAAAATGAAGTCAGAGAAAAGTAGAATATTTTATAAATCAAGACATTGGGAAAAGATTTTTAAGAAAATATCTTTGACAAAGTTAAGTAGAGATGATGAACAATGAATCTCTGTGATAAAAAATATTCCACACTGATTCAAGCACAATGTAGGGTTCAAGGTATCACTCTATGTAAAGATATTAATTATTCAAGTGGAGATTTTAAATAAATACTCATATTTGGTGTAAGATGTAGCTTACTTTAGGACGTTCTTCCTTTTAGCGTTGGCAGGTAGCACTTTCATGTTTTTTTGCTGAGCATTTTTATAGTCACCAACAATAATCTTGTCATATCAATGAAACTTGTGTCCATATTTTCCTAGAGATAGGGAGAGGGAGAGCAATAAAGAATAGAGCCATGCAAATCATAACGGAGAGTTATGGGATCAAATATACAATGGTGGATTTGAAGGAGACTAAATTTCAAATAAGACCATAATTTCTGTTGACCCAGGTCAACTTTGACAAGATTGCAAAAGATGCCTTATTACTTCTGATTATTCATTTCAGTAATTCGCTAGTCAGTAGCTCCTGTTCATTAAGTGCTTGCTGTATGCCAGGTACTGGTCTGAGAACTTTATACTCCTTAATCATTTCAGTAATCCATGAGGTTGCTACGACTGCTATCTCCATTTCCACAAAAAAAAAAAGGAAACAGAAGTCCAGAGATGCGAAGTTAAAGCTTGCTGGTAATTGGTCAAGCCAGAATTTGAACCTGTGTCTCTTAGACCCCTAAGACCCATCCACTGTAATTGCCATATTAGGTCTACCTAATTTTCGTTATTAAAGAGCTTTCCAAAAAGGTTTCTAAAATAAAAGTTAATACTACAAACATTCTTTATGAATAATTTCATGAAAAAGATTGTTCCTCTAATATTTATGTATTGATTCATACTTAAAGATATATTAAGTATGTAAGTTAAATTAAGGTTGTGAAGATTTAAGCATCCATGTCTTGTACAGAGAGGTGGTGCTGAGAGATGCTCATTTCTTTTGTTTTCTCATTAAAGTATCTGCCATTGTAATAAACCCGTAGCATTGTATAAAATGGAGTGAGTGAAGTTAGTAGATGGAGGCAGTTAGAAGGGATTTCTTATTCCAGTTGGAACAGGGTCTACAGATACTGGAGTTAATTCACTTAATCTTGCCCTAATCTAGTTTCCCATTAAAGTGGATAAACAAATTCTTTCCTTAAACAAGATTTGAAATAAACAAACAAACAAGATCCATGAACTTAAAATAATATTCAGCAGAAACCACTGAATTCGATGTATGCCTTCAAATTTCCTACAGCATTGCCGTCTCAAACATGTTGGCTTGGGTTTGTGAGATAAATTGGTGATGTTCACTGGATGAAAAGTTCAGACTTATGTGGTATTGAACTCAACAACACTTCCCATAAATCTTGTGAAAGTTTGGAATATGTTCTAGAATTCTGCACACAAAGTCTTGCAGTCACGAGTTTCATTGCAAGAGTTTTGTACAAAGCTAATCACCAAGTTAAATTTGTGACACCCCCTTCAACTTTAAGACAGGAAGATTAACAAGTGTAGCTAAATTCCTGGCAAAAGAAAGGAGAGTGAGGAGGTAGATTATAAAGAATCTAACATTTATCTGGGCACAAATATTGGAAATTATTGCAAAGGGAATATAGCAAGTGACTAAGTTAATGATGTGTTTTGAAGTTTAATGAGAAAGGCATTGATTCTCTTTTTTTAAAGAAAAATGTCTATGTTGCCTTTTTTCATTTTATCATATTTTGATTTAAAATATTTTCTGGGATTCTGTAGTTTTGCTGTATTCTATGTACTTTCCAATAAATGACCTATTTATTTACGTGAAAGGGAAGATTCGCTAATGCAAAGGCAACATGAAAGAATTTTTCCTACCAATTTTCAGATGAAAGCCATTGACAGTTTTTTTATTTGGTTCTAAGTCTCATTTGCTTAAAATGAAAAATGTATGCTGAAAACTAAATAAAAAATATCATATTATCAGTATTTCTGGCAGCAAGTGAATGAATACTTATTCTGAATAGATCTCTCTGAATGGCCGCTCTATAACTACCGTGTTTTGTTAGAAAAGTATATTAAAAAGTAGAAACAGCATCATGAATGAAGAAAAAGGATAGAAACAAAGTATAAAATATGTAATCTTTTAAAAGGACCTTATCAAGGAGAATCTTAGTGAAACTTTAAATGGGAAAGTCACACAATCCCAAGGCTTTCCCATTTCCTATTCAATGAATAATTTACTTTTTAGATGAGATTTGCTAACATTATTGCAGAATAACTGTAATTGAAAATTATTAAAGCTCTATCTTTATTGCATTTTAAAATCTGTGCATTTGGTGTTTGACCAGATCTGCCTCATCATTAAGAGTTTTGAGGGAAAGCAAATCTCTGTCTCCCAAAGAATAAAGAGCAAAAACCTTAATTGCTTTCTTGTTTCCCACAAAGATGCTAATATGATGAACTGAATGTCAGGAATAATAAGACAAAATGATGGTGTACACCCTGCAAAGAGAAAATAAAACATCTTTTTATGTAAACTGTCACCAGAACCTCAAGGAAACTCTTTGCTCTTTCTCTGCCCTGGCTTTGAACTGCTTCATTAAAAGTAATTTTGTTTTTCAGGAGGAGAACTCCCACATTATTCTATAAAAATGATTTTAAGAGAAATCTTCAATTAAGAGGTTATTGTTGTCTGAAAGATTTTTCCATAGTTGGTTGGTAGCTGAAAATGTGATCTCAAGTTTGAATGGAAATATGACATTCATAATGGTTTAAAATAGATAAGTGTCTTGTCTGTTTGAAATGCCAGTGAACTTGGTATTATTTATCAGATCCTTTGAAAATGCTGGAATTTTCAGAGGACAGAATTTTCAAAAAGGAGAGAAATTAATCATCGATTCTTTCTTCAAATGATGGAAAAGTTAAATTAGATTGATAAAGTCCTTGTTCAATGCAATATTTTGGCTTTTGAGAATTGAAAGTAAACAAATTATGGACTTAAGCTACACGCCCCCCCCCCAATCTTCCTTTTTGTTTCATTTTTGGGGAAAAGACTGTAAAACTCATCTCACTGGCCATCAAAATCCTACCCAGTGCTTGTCCTAAATTGAGTTACTTACTTGGTCCATAGTCCAACTTGATAAATGTTTAGATACAAAAATGCATATAAGCCACTTGAAATAGCATCTCAAATTCTTTTTTCAATTGGGATATAGTTGGCATACAATATTATGTTACTTTTAGGTGTACTACATAGTGATTTGATGTTTACGTACATTATTAAATGATCATTACAATGAGTCTAATGACCGTTTGTCCGCATACAGAGTTATTACGCCATTACTGACCATATGTTTTATGCTGTGTGTTACATTCCTGTGTCTTATTTATTTTATAACTGGAGATTTGTATCTCTTTATCCTTTTCACCTATTTTGCACCCCTTCTCCCACACCGGGGAATCTCAAATCTTACTTTAAAAAAAGTTCCAAACGATGTATTTACTTAATAATTTGTCCTGCAGAGAGTTTCTTCTCAATGGATACAGGAAGAGTAAACTTGTCAATTCAGGCCATGGAAGTCACTTTGCAACTGCAGCAACAGTGACCTGAGTTACCAGAGTTTCCCAGTTCTTATGGCATGGTCTTTATACACACGAGTCGAAGTGTACCATAAAAGGGTTTCTTTTGACCTAAGATGCCGTTTACAACCTCTTCCCCCCTTTCAGACTGTGTTCTGGGAAACACTTATCTCCAGAAATACTCATCATAAAAGGGTTCCAGGTCAAATAATTCTATGGATGTCTAAATATTGAATTATATTTGTGATTGAAAAGATACATGAGCCTATGAAAGGCTCTGAGAAGCTCTGCATTCTGTTCTGCGCTCTATTCTCCATTGTTCGATGTAGAATGAATTGTTCCATGCTGCATTTCCCCAGCTTATTTAATCTTGAGAACATCCCCCTGTTTTTTTAGTCTGAAGAACCCTGGTGAGGTAGATACTTCTCTTTTATATAGATGGGGAAACTGAGGCTCAGGGAAGTTAGATAACCTGCCCAGTGTCATACAGCTCTTGAGTGATAAAGCTAAGATTTGAAGGCTCAGGCCTGAAGTTCTATCTTATAATCTGTCACTGCGACCTGATAATACAAGGAAACACATTCATTTGAATACCTGGACAGTTTCTAGCTGTGTCGAGCATTTTATTTCCTGTACGCTCTTTAATGGATTTCTTTTTTCCTCATGTTCATGCTATTGGGATTTTGTAAAAAAAAAAAAAAACAAAAAAACAAAAAACAAAACCCACTCATGAAATACAGCATTTTTGCTTAGAAAAAGGTTATTAAATTCCATGCAATACAGTAATTAGAACTGAGCCCAAATTTATAATCAGTATGTAAAGACCTGGAGTCAAGCCAAGCATGTATATTATTTAAAGCTGGGAATGATACTCAGTAAAATATTTTAAGTCAGTAGAGCAACATGAAATGAAGAGATCTATTTGCCTGGAAGGACCTTGTTTAAGTTAATTTCAGAAATAATGAAAAGATTCGATTTTATATATAATATTCAAATGAAAGTAACTTTGAGATAAAGCATTTAAATGCATTAAAAGAGTTCCTTCATAGTGAAAAAAAATATACCTGCTTTTAATTTTTATGTAGACATGTTATCGACATGTATACCTGTATTCTCTATATATACATGTGTATTTTTGTGGTTAGAAAAGCATGCACATGGATACACAAATATATATATATATAAATATATTTAATAAAAACAACCTTGTGTCTGAATTGTTAAAATGTCCATTTTCGTTATTTTTAATGTAATATAATTTCAGATTCCTTTAATAAATGTTCAGTGGACAGATTTATTATTATTATTTTTTTTAATTTCCTGCATCAGATCTAGGTCTTTGATAAATACTGCAGACAACCCCAGTGCTGTAGGATGGGCTTGACAGTTCTTCAATAAAGGGCTGTGTGGTTTTTTTTTGTCAGTGTCTTCCTCCCAGTGACAGCTGCTTTGTTCTTTTCTAGTCAGATTTTCTAGTTAACACATCAAAAGTATATCTGTGTACATGAAGTACGAAGAAAACAGTTCAAAGAGGTAAGAGATTCACTTTTAACTCTTCGCTACATTTTCCCCACACTTGTCACAAAAGACATCTCCCGTGGCAGCTTCAGAACAAGGTGAGGAGTTCACAATGGAGCACAGGGATGTGTATGGCATTTAGGAATTTGCGTTTTAGGAGGCGAGCTGGTCAGGCAAAGCGCTGAGAGACTCCACATCAGTGAATGCTAAGCTGGAGTGAGGAATCTGCATTTTCCCAAGAAAACCAAGCCCAAGAGCTGGATACAGGTTTTTATATTCGATTTATTGTTAAAGCCTGATTTCTTCTTGGCATATCATGATGACAGTAGTTGCCTGCTTTATGCTCACAATTTGGAGTTGTATCTTGCACCAGTGCCAGCTGGAGTACACACACACACACACACACACACATACACACACACACACACGTGCACGCTCAAACTGAAAGTGGCTCTGCTTCCATGCTTAAGCAAGTGTCCTGGGGGTGAGACTCCAAGATCTTTTTGACTAAGCTAGCTAAACCGGGATTGGTTTTAGAATATTCACACCCCAGGAGAGAAGGTTCTAGCGCTTGGCTCCCTCTTACATCACATTCTAGTGACGTGTAGATGCTGAGTCAGGGATGTGCTAAAGCAAAGATAGACTAGAAGGCAGCCTTCCTTCTCCCCTTACCAGCCATACTTCGGATAAGCCCTGAGTTGGGAAAATGTCTAGAAAAATCTACCCCCTTCTTCAGTGAATCAGGTTGAAATAGGACAGCCCTGGATTGTGCCATATGTATGTTTTTAGTGTACCAAGGGAAGCCAAAGCAATAAATGTTTATTTTAAAGAATTTTTACATTTGATCTTTTAACAAAGCATCAGAGTAATCATCATGAGAAAAATAAGAACTTTGTTGGACTTTCTTAGGCATAGTTTATAGTTGAGTATGGTTTTAAAATTTGAAATACGTTTATCTTTTCCATACCTTGGGGCTCTTTAAGTCTTAAGCCAGGGCAGACAAAAGCCATGCGCACAGCAAACAAACAAAACAGCCCTGCATTTCCTGAGCATTCCTGATACGTGTCATGTTCCCGGTGCCATGTTAGGCCTGAGGAGGCAGGGTAGTGACAGGGAGGGGACATGGGCTGCTCGCAGGCCTCCTGGGCTCAGCTGAGTCAGCCGAGTGGCTTCCCCTCTTTAACGTTCACTTCTCTTACCTGAGGTGGGTATTCTAATGATCCAACACTCACACTGGGTTTTTTTTGGGGGGCGGATTATACATGTAAAGCACTTGACACAGTCCAGACACATGCATGAAACTCATACAAGACACAGAGGGACCGTGTTATTAATCAGGGACTCCACAGACCTGGGATTTAGCAAGTATCTGTTCGGTTCCAAAGTGTACCTTATTAGCATGCTTCTGTGGGACATCTCTTTTGCAATCAACAAGGGGTAAAAAGTCTTAGCCATTAAAGGTTTTATTTTCACCTGTACTATATGCAGTCTGCAATCAAGAATGTGATGGTCTTTCTACATCTTACCTCTTTCCTATTAATTTTCAATTATTAAAGAACGTAAAGGAGAGAGATATGCTTAATTAACAGAGATAATCATGTTATGAACAATTAAAACACAGTAATACTTTAAACTAACATTAAATGTAAATAGAAAAAAACGCCGTATATTTTATCCAAGACAAAAAGCTCTGGCTTTTTATCAGAACACTTATGTAACAGAACACTTTTTTCGATTTCAGGCATGTATTCTTTAAATTGTTTTCTTTTAAAAATCATGGCTTTAGGATAGATAACTTTAAAAGGTTAAGTCTGTAGGTCTCAAAATAGGATCATTTTGCAAAATAAATGTGTTTTAAAAAAAAATCCTATAGTGTAACTTTTAAAAATTATTTATTTATTTATTATTTTGGGGGGGCTGTGTTGGATCTTTGTTGCTGTGCATGGGCTTTCTCTAGTTGTGGCGAGCAGGGGCTACTCTTTGTTGTGGTGCACGGGCTTCTCATTGCAGTGGTCTCTCTTGTTGCAGAGCACGGGCTCTAGGCGCGTGGGCTTCAGTAGTTGTGGCTCGCGGGTCTAGAGCGCAGGCTCAGTAGTTGTGGCACACAGGCTTAGTTGCTCCGTGGCATGTGGGATCTTCCCAGACCAGGGCTCGAACCCGTGTCCCCTGCATTGGCAGGCGGATTCTTAACCACCATTCCACCAGGAAAGTCCCTATAGTGTAACTTTTGAATGTACTGCAGTTGCTAGCAGTACCCGTCAATTTGTGAATTCTCTGGCAAATATCTCTACTCTTCTTCTTCCTCAAGGTTTTATCCGTTATTTTGTTTGGTACATTGTTTATCTCACCTTTCTGGGGCATTCCAAATGGTGTTTTGAGCTGTGAGGAATACTCTTCTTTTTGTTCCCAAACTCATTCGTCTTCAAAATTACCTGGGGTGCTAAAAAATAATTCCTAGCACCTACCCCGTAAATTCAAGATCAACTGGTTATTGCCTCAGAATTGTCCAGAGTGCTCGTTAGAGCACATATCACTAGGCTGTACCCACTGATTTTCTGATTCAGTGCATCTGGGGTGGGGCCCAAGATTCTGTGTTTCTTTTTTTAATTGACGTGAAGTTGATTTACAATGTTGTGTTCATTCCTGCTGTATAGGAAAGTGATTCAGTTATATATATATATATATATATATATATATATATACACACACACATATACATTCTTTTTTTAATATTCTTTTCCATTATGGTTTATCATAGGATATTGAATATAGTTCTCTGTGCTATACAGTAGGACCTTGTTGTTTATCCATTCTATATGTAAAAGCTTACATCTGCGATCCCCAACCTCACACTCTATCTCTCCCCCATCCCCCTCCCCCTTGGCAACCTCTGTTCTCTATGTCCGTGATTCTGTTTCTGTTTTATAGGTAGGTTCATTTGTGTCTTATTTTAGATTCCACCTAAAAGTGATGTCATATGGTGTTTGTTTTTTCTTTCTGACTTACTTCACTTAGTATGATCATCTCTAGGTCCATCCATGTTGCTGCAAATGGCATTATTTCATTCTTCTTATGGCTGAGTAGTATTCCATTGTATATATGTACCACATCTTCTTCATCCATTCATCTGTTGATGGACATCATTCAGGTTGTTTCCATGTCTTGGCTATTGTGAATAGTGCTGCTATGAGCATAGGGGTGCATGTATCTTTTTGAATTGTAAGATTATGCATTTCTGTTAAGTTCTTAGATGATGCTGCTGCTGCTGGACTGGGGACCATATTTTGGTAACAGCTATCCTAGATCATGGTTTTCTGGGAAACTTCAGTTTTTAAGCACTCTCAGGTGATTTTGGTGTTCAGCCAGACTTGGAAACCAGCATTCTGGTGATAGTTCCGTAGGACATTAACTACTCACATGTCACCTGGTTAGGAATCTGAGCCAGGGGTTGGAAACCTCTAAGGTGCCACCAGGTTTGTGGGGCAGGGGAGGGGTGGGGGGAGGAGGGTAGGAACAGAAAGGTTAAAACCTGGAGGCTTTGGAGGACCTCTGAAGATTTCCTTTCTAAAATAGTTTTGAGACATTGTCAGAGTGAAATGGAATCATTATCTGTGGGAATGAAATGGGCACACATCACAGCACCTGGCACTCAGTGGGAGCCATTATCAGTATTGTTACCTCTGAACAGGATCAGGAGATATGACTGGGGAGCTGGTTTACCAACTAACTTAATGCCCTGGTCAAGTCACTAACTGTCCCGGTTTCAGTTGCTTGAACTTTTTCTCATTTCTTGGATTCATGACTGTGATTATTTGATTGTCGATCTCCCCAGACTGTATCTTGTCTCATTCACCCTTGTATCTCTAGCATGTAGCATGGAGCCTAGCTCGTAAGATGTGTTGAATGAATGAATGAAGTTAATGAATGTATTTCTCTTCAATTCCGGTCAATATCCAAGTAGTTGGCTCAGAATGGATATTCTGTAAATATGTGCTGAATGAGCTAATGAATAGACCTGTTAAGTTAGAGGTGTGACTAATCACAGATTTACACCGTTTGGGGAAGATACATATATGTTTTTGAAAAGCTCATTCAGTAGGTGTTTGCAGAATCCCATACATATATTAAAAAGTCCTAAGCCTTCTAACGTTAGTTGAGAACGTTTTTATCTGACACATAAGCGTTCTTTCGTGATTAGACTATTAAAATACGGTACCTACCAAAATTGAGAGTCCAATTCTCTATGAAATTTGCCTAAAAGTAAGTACAGTAGACATCTCATTAAGTACATTTTACTATAAAAGTTATCTAGGAAAAGGAAGTTTCACATAATTTTTTTGGATTGAAAAGTCTCTCTCTCTCTCTCTGTTCTTTGCACTCACAGATATGTATGGCAAGATCAATTGTGGAAAGCTGAGCAAGGCTAAACAAAGGGACAGTTTTAATCAAGTAAAATTAAGTGGGACAGTTTGAAATGTCACAGATAGACAGCGTCTGTTATCCTTATGTCAGTGAGTGTTTTTAGATAATGACCAAGACTATCCACCCTGAAGACAGTGAGCTTCTATGTCTCTGAGAATTTAGTATCTAATTCAAAATTTCACAAATAATATGTCATTCATTTTTATTCAAAAAGGAAGAATAAATTGTTCATAGCCAAAGCTTTATTGTCACTATTATTATTTTTAACTTTCAGACTCCTCTCATTACGTTCCTCCTTCTAAGGGAGGCTGGAACAGAATCCAGAGAAGAGCCCATGATGGGTTTATTGGGCTCGGCATCGTAAACAGTCAGAAATCAATGAACCCCTAGTGCAGGATGGTAGCTAGGAAGGCCATATGTTGTCATTTCCTCCACCTGAACCAAAGGCAGATCTGAGTGGTTGATAGTGGCTCCACTTCCCAACATACCACAGGTGAGATAGAGGGTTTCAACACCTTTAAAAAAAAATTATTAACAAAAAGGGATGGAAGCGCCTATGATAGTTTAGCATAGACAAGTTGGGATAAAAACCTACTTGACCTTGAATTAGTCTATGCCCCACATTTTTTGGTGATAGTTCGTACTCTTGAGTACAAGGATCAGTTGGCACTGGATGAAGTCCCTGGATCAAGCAGTTTTAGAGTTCACTTGTTGAATAAATTGAATGGCCTGGAGAAGTTTGTAGGATCAAAGAAAATAGTGTAAAGTGAGATAAACTTATTTGGGGGACCTTTGCTCTTCCTGATCCCCGTTTCCAGGCGTTATTGTCTTCCTGCGGATACTGATGTTGGGAGTACTTCCGGTTGCCGCCCAACCTGGGACTGTCTACCACGGAAGTGCCTCCATAACCCTTACTCTCTTTCCAAATCAAAACTACCATTTCTCCATCTGATCAGCTGACACCACCGTGTGAATTATTGTTAAGTCCACCCCAACACTCCGTGAATGAATGCTAGTATTCCAATGAATACTAGTCCAGAAAGAAAAATAAAAATGAATTTCAATGTTGAATATACTTGGGTATTCTTCATGAACCCTGCTTGGAGATTCTCAAATGTTAGCTCTGAAAAGTACTGTGGTAAGACACCAATTTAATTTTTTAAACCATTTCATATATATATATATATTTTTTTTTTTTTTAAGATTTTTAGAAATTTCATGTAATATCTGCAACATTTATATTAACATATTTCCATACAAATAACCCAAAGAAAGTTTAGGATTAGTTGGGTTTTTTTTGTTTGTTTGTTTTTTTATACAGCAGGTTCTTATTAGTCATCAATTTTATACACATCAGTGTATACATGTCAATCCCAATCGCCCAATTCAGTACACCACCATCCCCACCCCACCACGGTTTCCCCTCCTTAGTGTCCATACGTTTGTTCTCTACATCTGTGTCTCAACTTCTGCCCTGCAAACCGGTTCATCTGTACCATTTTTCTAGGTTCCACATACATGCATTAATGTACGATATTTGTGTTTCTCTTTCTGACTTACTTAACTCTGTATGACAGTCTCTAGGTGCATCCACGTCTCACCAAATGACTCAGTTTCGTTCCTTTTTATGGCGGAGTAATATTCCATTGTGTATATGTACCACATCTTCTTTATCCATTCGTCTGTCGATAGGCATTTAGGTTGCTTCCGTGACCTGGCTATTGTAAATAGTGCTGCATTGAACATTGGGGTGCATGTGTCTCTTTGAATAATGGTTTTCTCTGGGTATCTGCCCAGTAGTGGGATTGCTGGGTCATATTGTAATTCTATTTTTAGTTTTTTAAGGAGCCTCCATACTGTTCTCCATAGTGGCTGTATCAATGTACATTCCCACCAACAGTGCAAGAGGGTTCCCTTTTCTCCACACCCTCTCCAGCATTTGTTGTTTGTAGATTTTCTGATGATGCCCATTCAACCATTTCATATTTTTAAAAAGTAGCTTGGTGAATCTCCATACTGTTTTCCACAGTGGTGAAGGGGGTCAAATGTATGGTGATGGTTGGTAACTATACCTTTGGTGGTGATCACTTTGTAGTGTATACAGATGTTGAATTACAGTGTTGTAGACTTGAAACTTATATAACATTATATACTAATCTTTAATTTTTTTAGAAAGGGATAAAAGTAGCTTGGTAATGAAAAAGACAAGGATTGGAATAAGGATATCATATGATTAGGAGATTTTTCTTTGTCCCTCTCCTTTTAGTAATCTTGTCTCGTGTTTTAGAAACCCTCATTTGAAAGGTTGCCCTTTCCTACTCTCCTTTGGATTGTCTAACACTTTAAGAAAGGGAACCAATCCTTGGCTACGCTCTGGGGTGACATAAGGCTGAGAGGGCCAGACAAGGAATTCTTTTCAATCAGGAGCAAGATAAGAGGCATTTGGGGCGTGAAATTAACATTGTGGTTTATTACTAATGATGTCTATTAATAACCCTCAGTATCTCTTAAACACTCTTGCCTAATATATCTGGTAGTGCAAGAAAGTGAAATGTATTAAAAATATGGAGAATATATAGCAGTGTGGAAAGTAATATTTCACAGGGTAGGTAAAGGTAGTAATTTTTAATTCTAAAAACTGCCTTACACTGTTTATGTAAGCATAAAATGTGTGTAAATCTTTAACACCAGACCTGATATCAATAAACATTTTCTATTAAAAATAAGAAAAATGAATAATTTCTGTTCACATTTGAGATTGGATTTATACATATCTCAGTTAATATTTTAATAGAAGTCGCCTCTTTTGTAACTTATTTGTTTCCCAAACTAGTATGGTGACTTCATACTCTATTAAATAATAGGCAATATATATTGAGTACTTACTATATTTTACATTTTACTCTAAGCTTTTCTATATGTATTATATAATTTCATTCCCATAACGACCTTAAGAGGGAAACTATATTATAATTATTTCACACATGAGGATACTGATGTTTAAATGAAGTTAAGTAACAAAAATCACACAGATAGCAACTGATGGAAAACATTCGTGCATCTTTTAAAATAGATGAGTTATAGAATGTTTGACATGGTAAGAACTTATTTATTTTTTGGCTGCATTGGGTCTTTGTTGCTGCGTGTGGGCTTTCTCTAATTGCGGCGAGCGGGGGCTACTCTTTGTTGTGGTGCGTGGTCTTCCCATTACGGTGGCTTCTCTTGTTGCGGAGCACAGGCTCTAGGTGTGTGGGCTTCAGTAGTTGTGGCACGCAGGCTCAGTAGTTGTGGCTCATGGGCTCTAGAGCACAGGCTCAGTAGTTGTGGAGCACGGCCTTAGGTGTTCCACGGTATGTGGGATCTTCCCGGACCATGTCCCCTGCATTGGTAGGTGGATTTTTAACCACTGAGCCACCAGGGAAGCCCGATGTGGAAAGAACCTTAGAGATCAATTATTTTTAAAAATCTCTTTTATAAATAATAATACTATTTTTTAATAAGTAATGATACTGAGACCTACAAAGGAATACAATCTTGTTCCGGATGACCCAGCTAGTGGTCAGACTCAGGTGTTTAATCCAGCCAGGGCATCTTATTCAATAATTTTATAGGGCTTCCCTGGTGGCGCAGTGGTTGAGGGTCCGCCTGCTGATGTGGGGGACACAGGTTCGTGACCCGGTCTGGGAAGATCCCGCATGCCGCAGAGCGGCTGGGCCCGTGAGCCATGGCCACTGAGCCTGCGCGTCCGGAGCCTGTGCTCCACAATGGGAGAGGCCACAACAGTGAGAGGCTCGCGTACCGCAAAAAAAAAAAAAAAAATTTTATAGATTTTTATAGATTACAGTCTATAGACATAAAATTGTTCCTAATCAAACAGATTTCCAAACTTGCTATAGCAGATTGGACTTTCCATAATGGCCACGTCTCCGTATTTTCCATCCCACGTGCTATTTTTACAGTATGAGGCAGACACCGTTCCATCATGGGTGATGTCTTTCTTCTCTCACCTTTACTGCGTGGACTTCTGTAATTCAACCAATAGATAATGGCAGACATGGCATTGAGTCTACTTCCATAAAAGGACTCATTCATTAAAGGGCATGTGGCTTCTGCCTGGCCTTGCTCTTTCTCGAGAATCCATGAAACATGTTGTGAGGAAGTACAAGACATGTGGAAGAGCCATGTGCTGGTGTCCTTGGTAATAGCCCAAGATTAACTCTTTTTTTTTTTTTTTTTTTTGCGGTACGCGGGCCTCTCACTGTTGTGGCCTCTCCCGTTGCGGAGCACAGGCTCCGGACGCGCAGGCCTGGCGGCCACGGCTTACAGGCCCAGCCGCTCCGCGGCATGTGGGGTCTTCCCGGACCAGGGCACGAACCCGTGTACCCCTGCATTGGCAGGCGGACTCTCAACCACTGCGCCACCAGGGAAACCTCAAGATTAACTCTTAAACAACAGTTAAGACTTCTGAGCCTTCAGTGACCATTCCCTCCAGCCTTGGAGTCTTCCTTCTGATGTCTGGGAAACCATGGAGCAGCGGCAGGCCATCTCTGCAGTGTCCTGTCACAATTCTGTGAGCACAATAACTGATTGTTTTATGCCAGTAAGTTTTGGGGTAAATAAGTGTTTAATCATAATAATAGGAATATATTTTGTACTGAAGTGAAGAGAAACATAACAAAAATCTCAAATGTGTGGAAGTGGCTTTGGGACTCAGTAATAGAGTTGGAAGGGCCATGAAGACACTCTTCGTGGAGACATGATGGGTCTCGAGGAGAATCTTGAGAGTGGTATATGGGTAACTAAAATCTTCGGACCCTCAAAGAAGCTATTAGTGAAGTCTTAAGAAAAGTAAAGAAAATGATACTGGAAGCTGAAAGTCAAGAGCTCTTGTTACGTCGTGGTGGAAAGTTTATCAACACTTCACCTGTAGTAATGTGATAAATGGGAAAAGTACCTAATGAACTTGTATAGTTTTCAAGTGAAACTTAGGGGAAACATAAAGGAGCAAGGCTTTGCGAAGTTTAAACGTAAAACTGTTTTTCATTCCAGACTCTCTACAACTGTCAGACTAGGAGCTGTTTTCCAGGTGGAAATCAAATTCAGGATAATGTAAAAAAAATTTTATAAAGGTAAAAACCACGAGTGTGACTATAAAAACCTTTTATTAAGACAGTAGGGATTTTAAGTTTCTTAAAGGTGTTATCTCATACCAACCTTACAGGAAACCCAATGTAGAGAATGGCTCATCTTGAGAGATTTGTGAGTATGACAACTTTTGTCTAACAGGGTGGATTAGAAATTGATTCGTAAAAATACACAAAAATTTTAAAAGCGTTATATCAGTCTGTAGTGAAAGGGATAGACACAGTGCAAAGTGAAAAAGGGATAGAGACAAGTACAAAGGGATAGAGATAATAAAAGTGAAAAAGACTCTATGGGAAGGAAGCAGGCTTCCTTCCTGCTAACGTGGGCTCCATTTTATGGAAAAAGAAATCGGACCCAGAGGCTGGAACTAAGGGATATGGTAAAAAATTCCCAGGACTAAGGTCCAATCAAAGGATTTTTTAAAAATAAATTTATTTATTTTATTTTTATTTATTTTTGGCTGAGTTGGATCTTTGTTGCTGCGCACGGGCTTTCTCTAGTTGTGGCGAGCGGGGGCTAGTCTTCGTTGTGGTGTGCGGGCTTCTTATTGCAGTGGCTTCTCTTGTTGCGGAGCACGGGCTCTATGTGTGTGGGCTTCAGTAGTTGTGGCTCACAGGGTCTAGAGCACAGGCTCAGTAGTTGTGGTGCATGGGCTTAGTTGCTGCGCAGCATGTGGGATCTTCCCAGACTAGGGCTCGAACCTGTGTCCCCTGCATTGGCAGGTGGATTCTTAACCACTGCATCACCAGGGAAGCCCAGATGTTTTAGTTTTAGAACTGCAGTGGAACAGTGATGACAGTGAGTCTCCCATGTCCCACCTTTATGAATAGGGACCATCTTTAGCAGTTATTCTGTGTTTGTCCCACCACTGAATATTGGATGTATCAGGGGTAGATAACTTGCCTCTTTAGCTCACAGGTCTTAAGATGGAGAGGAGTATGCTTAAGGGTCTATATTTAAGGAAGTGTGTTCAGAATCCAGGCTTTGGGTACAGACCAGTGTGAGTTTCCTCATCTATAAAGTGGAGATAATAGTTTTCACCTTGACAGGAGGTTACGAGATTAAATGAAATAATAATGTATGTGTAGTGTTCCTGACACATAGAAAACACCCAATAAATGATTATTGTTATTGTTTTTTATAAAGAGTACTCATTATATCATGACCTAGGAAGTGGAGAAAAGTTAAAGTGCTACGTGGAGGAATCCTTGCTTTTCAAGTTTTTTGTTGATTAGAGTTGTGATGACACATAGTATTTCACCAAAAAAAAAGAAAGAAAGAAAGAATTTTTTTAATGGATATATACTGGAAATAGCAGTCTGTAATAATATGTAAACATATGGCTTAACTTCCATGCTTTACAGTCAATGTAGTTATATATTCAGCATAAGCCACGACTAAGGTATTTCATTCTTAAGATGTATATGACCTAACAATATACTACAGTATATAATTTAAATTCAGTAAAATAGGAAAGCACTTTTATGACATATTTCTAATTTATTTTTATTTTATTACTTATGCATATGATACATATTTATTTCTAAAACAAATATATATCTTTGGCCACCTATTTTATTTTCTTAAGTTACAGGCAGTACATTACTCATGAATGGCAGAGTATGTCAGTTATTTATCTTTCCAAAGTATCTCAAAGTGAATGAAGCTTGACTTGAGCAAGGAAGTATCATAAATTAAAAAGTGAATTCTCTAAGAAAAGCTGGGAAAAGGTTTGAATATAAAATTAAAGTACACTTTGCCATAAAATGTAACTGTTAAAGTGGCGTGAACTCAAATATGAATTATGATTGGATTGAATTTGTATTTTTATCTGATGGAGCATTAAAGAATCATTTTGAAATCATTGATCTTGGCTAGTTTAAATCTTTATTTTTCTGATAATGTGTCAATCAGGTATAAAGCTGGTGAGAGTCAATTTAAGCCTCTGCATTTATTTGTCAATAAAATGTGTGCTCTATTGGTTTTTTCTCAGTTGCATTGTTTTGTCATGTCAGTATTTCATAAGATTATAGGACTGACTAATGGGAATAGCTATTACCACTGTTGATGTATTTTGAAAATAGTAATCCATATTTTATGGACCAGAAGGATACAAAACCTTTACTTTTGACCTTATTGAGCATAAAAGTAAGGTCATGTAAATTTGCCTCTTATTTCACCTGTTGGCAATTAGCTTCCAGTAGCCTCAGGAGTAAATGTTAGACTTATCCTTTCTTGGTCTGTAAGAATAATTTATGGGTCTCGAATACAATTCTTCAGAAGGCAGTTTAAGGAACAGAAGTACCTTAATGCCAGCCAGAAAAATAGACTATGAACATTTTTACATGAGTCTTTTCTCATTATAAAAGTAATTGATGCGTGTTCTCTGTGGACGTCCTAAATAAAAACATACAAGCAAAAGGAAAAAAGTCATGTCCAATCCAAACACTCAGAGACTACTGTTAATGTCATCTTATATCCTTCCAGTCTTTTTTCTTTGCATAAATATTTTTTCTCCAAAAATATATTCTATGTATTGGATAATAACCTGATTTTTTACCAAATGATTTTTGGTACTTTTTAATGCTGTGCCACTTTGTCAAGAAAATAATGAGCTAAAGCAGGCAATTTTTACAACATAATTTTTCTCCACTGATGCCTTCTTGTATTTATTCACTTGCGCTTGTGGCTTATGTAGATAGGTAATTTGCTTGTATAAAATACCCTGTGTTCTCTAAGTGTTTTAAAAGCACTGATTTGTTGGTTGTCCTGTATTTGACAAGTTATAGTTAAGTACGCTTTTAATATAACAATGATTTTTTTTTCCTACCAACAAAATTAAAATATTTTAAAATCAGATTTCCATTTGTAAAACATGGTCAACAGCTAGATTTAAGCCATGCTCCTGGCTATCTTTAGAAATGTTTTTGAACATCTGTGTGTTAGCCAGTTTGTAAATTGGTGCCCAGTGACTCTTGCTGCTTGGTATTCATGCTCTGTGTAGTTTCCTCCTACATTTAAGTAGAACTGACCTGTATGTCCTTAGGAAACTGTGTCTGTGTGACTTCAAGTCTAGGCCAGAAAAGGCATTGCAGCTTCCACTTTCCTCTTTTGTATCACTCCTTCTAGGGGAAGCCAGCCACCATGCTAGGATGATATTAAGTAGCCTTATGGAGGGGTCCATGGGTCAAGGGCTTCTGCCAATAGTCATCTGAGTGAATCATCTTGGAAATGAATCCTCCAGCCCCAGTCAAGCCTTCAGATGACTGCAGCCCTGGCTGACAGCTTCCCTGACAGCCTCTTGAGGGACTAAGCCAGAACCAGCCCCTTAGCTTCTTCTGAATTCTTGATGTACAAAAACTGTGAGGGAGCACATTTTATTTTTGCTTTAGGCCCCTAAGATTCGGGCAGTAATTTGCTATGCAGCAATAGATCACTAGTACAAACTGAACACAAAGGTGTGTGCTAAACCAACTTTGTTTATGCTCTGATCAAATAAGAGCTTATGAGGACATTGTAGCTTTATCAAGAGCCCAGATAACGTCCAAGTATTTTACTTAGTTGTAGTTACTAATTTAAATTAAAATTTAGTTGTATTACTAATATAAAGGGTAGAATTTGAGGCAAACTACATGCACAAATGGGAAGGCAATGCAAAGAATGGAAATTGTATTTTGATTTAAAAATATTTTCTGCCATTCGTTTTGGTTCTGATCTAAGTTTTTCTCCCAGTTTTTGTAGTTAGGCTAAACAGAAAACTTGTTCAGAGGAAACAAGCATGGATATCAACATTTCAGTGATAAAGTCCTTGTGGCTATAGGGTGGACCTTTTGTGGGTTTTTTTTTTGAAATTTAGGTATTAATATATTTTATTTTATCAGGATTTTAATTGAGTCATAATCAATTACATTGATTAGGGAAACTTGACATAGACAAATGTCTTCCTCTTTCCCTCCAGTCTTCTGTCCAATGGTAACAGGTTAGATAAACAGATTGGTGTATATTCATCCTTCCATAGCCCTCTGGTCATTTAAAATTATGTAAATATATAAACAAATATTTTTTCTGTTTTACATGTATGAAGTCTCGTTCTACGTATAGTCCTGCAGTAGGCTGTTCTAGAGAAAGTACATATTGTACAGACAGATCTAGTCCATTCTTTTCAATACTGCTTAATAGTCTAAAGCAGTGGCTGGCAAACTATGGCTTGTGGGCTAAATTTGTCCTGCCACCTGTGAGCTAAGAATGTTTTTTACATTTTAAGATTGGTCGGAAATAATCAAGAAGAATATTTCCTGATATGTAAAAATTATATGAAATTTAAATTTCAGTGTCCATAAATAAGGTCTGATTGTGACCCAGTTTTGCTCATTTGTTTATATAGTGTCTCCACTGAGCTGAGTAGTTGCAACAGAAACTTTATGGCCAACAAAACCTAAAGAATTTATTCCCTGGCTCTTTATAGAAAGAATTTGCCAATTCGTGATCTATGGCACACTGTCCAATAGGAATACAACGCAAGCCACAAAGGTGATTAAAACTTACTTAGTGGCCACGCTTTGAAAAAGTAAAAAGATAAAGGAAAATTTAATAATATTATATTTTAGTTAATGCATTACATCTAAGGTATCATTTCAGCATTGCATTAATATAATAAATTATTATTGAGACATGTAACGTGCTTATTTTGTATACTAATTCTTGGATATCCAGTGTCTGCTTCGCACTTACAGCACACATTGACTTGAACTGGCCACAGTTCAAGGACTTAATAGCCACATGTGGCTAATGACTGCTGTATTGGACAGTATAGTTCTATAGTGTAGGTACACCATACTTTATGTATAGGTTGCTGATAGATATTCAGGTTGTTTCCAGTTGTTTTTTTTGTCATTGTAAACGTAGCTGTCCTTATACATATTCGTTTCTATAGGATACAGAGTACCAGAAGTAGAGTTGTTGAGTCAGAGACATGGGCACCATTAATTTTAATAGGTACAAGAATTTGGTTTTGCAGTGAAGTTCAAACATAAAAGCATGTGGGTTGTAGATCATCATGAAAAGTTTTTGTTTTGTGTTGTTTTCTCCCAATGTTCTTCCCAGAAGAAAAAGAATATTTTTGTTGGCACCTTAAAATCTGTATTAGAATGAAATCCTCATAGTGTTTTGGGTTGGTAACCAAGTTCAGTAGTAAAAATAGTGTATATTTTAGAATGTCTTGCAATTTCCAAACAGTTTCAAACAGTAGTTCCCATGGTGTTTTGGCACCTCCATGTAGAATGGGTTTTATCCCTATTTTATGGCTGATGTGATTGAGACTCAGAGAAGTTAAATGATCTCCCTGTTGACACCACACAGCTAAAAAGTTAAAGCTAGGACTTAGAATAAGTCCTGGATCAGAGTTCAGTGTTCTTCCTAGTACCATTTTGCCTGTTTAGTTCATTTGTTAATTTATTCAAAAATATCCCCTGGACTTTGACTATATACCAAGCCCTATGTGAGGTCCTAGAGCTTCAGCAGTGAAAAAGACCAGTGGGTTCCTGCCCTAGTCAAAGCCTGAGGGATATAATAGGTAGCAAATCTGTGAAGCACCTGTACAAAAGAAAGATAATTCAATTGCTTTAAGCACGCTTGAGTCCCTATTTCACTGAGCAAAAGCCCTTCATCTCATTAGAGGGATTGTGATCAAGTGATGATAAAAAAACACACAAGGACTCAGAATTATCTCCGTGTGCCTTCTGAGTGAACCACTTAAAGCCTCAAGCACTGTAAATCACTGAGACATTTAGCTCCTTTCAGAGTTTCATGATCTGATGCACTTAAGGAACTTCAGATATTTAGACTTGTTGCTTGACCGTTTACTGCCCCAACTCCAAGCCCAATCTGTTAAGATGACGGGCAAAGTGCAGGTATACTTGTTGTACTGTGCTAGAAAGTGACATAATTTCTCCATGTGATGAAACATCTCGGCTTGGAATTCTAATATGCAACATCCATCTTTCAACTGGAACTAGGAGTGTCAAAGGCTTGAATTCTAGTGCAAGAAATTACACATGTGAGACCCAGAAGTATCTTCTCAATGAGTAGAACCAGTAAATGAATGTACAGTATGTGTGAGTGTGTGTGTGTGTGTGTGTCTATGTCTATAAAATTGGTGGTGGAGGTAGATTTATTTTAATTTTAAGATGCCCAACAGAAATATTTTATTTCATGTGCTTATTAATGCTTTCAGTTCCCATACTTTCTCCCCCACCCCTCCGTCCCCAATCCACTCTATACTGTTTTTTTTACCCAGTTCTGGGCCCTGGGAGGCTGACCTTTGTGAATCAAATCACAGTGTGTTGCGTTTGGCCAATGGCAGGGGGTAAGGGCTGGGAAAGTAAGTTAACACCTGGCTGGGTGGTACAGATGATGGTAAACGGAGTCCTCTCCTTCACCTATAGGTACTCTTGGGGGAAATGTTTGGAAATCACTCATTCCCGTTAATCCTTCAGGTCACAGGGAGCTCTCTGCTGTTGCTGGCTTCACCATTCCTTGTTAATTTCCCTGACCCTTACCCACATCTTTGTAAATAATTTTTCCCAAATCCATTTCAACATTCCTTTGATGTGTAAGTGTTTTCTGCTGTCCTGCCAGGACATTGCCTTATATATATCTCTTTTTTCATGAGAAGTAATTTTTTAGTGTCCTTATTCACAGAGCTTTGTAAGTGTATAAGTCGTGGACTGTAATTATGCCTCTTGCTAAGCAGTTTTGGAGACAACTTTGGATTTCTTTCCAAGTACACTTAGATATTCTTAAGCTGCTGGAGTAATTGTATGCTGTTAAGTGTGTGCATTTAAAAACAGCTTTCCTGGGTGGAAGAAATCATCAAAAAATATTTAGAAAGGGCAATGACCTTTTGTAAAGGCATCCCATTAAAGTGTTTTACATTTTTACCTTGCCCATCATTCTTCTCATTAAACAATATGCAGTATTTATTAATAAGGCCATTCCCAGGGACAGGCAGCGAATTAGCAAATTGGCCTTTACATTAAACTTTTAAATTTATAATGAATAGGACAAACTGCTATATATGAAATAATTCTCTTTCCCCTTTGTACCCATAACTGAAAAAACTATAGTAGGCTGCAGAACTGTTGTGCGTATACAGGGTCCATTTTTTTCTGAAGGACTTTCTGACCTAAATTAATAAATCACACCCCTTCTAATCCTACTATCTTTGGATTCCCAAGTCTATTAGTTAGAGTTTAACTTTTATTTATTTAATCGGCATTCACATTTCCCTCTAAGGAATCACGTACTTTATCCATAGCGTTTTCCAAGCTATACTAAGAAAAGAACAATCTGATTATGTTATTTTCTGCTTAACTCTCTTCAGTTACTCCCCATTGCCCACCAACTACCTCTTACTGGCATATATTTGTAATCTGTTTCCCACCTTTGTCCCATTACCTCTTCCTTTTCTCCCTTCTTATACAGTATTCCTGTGGCCATGAGTCCTGATCACTGAGAACAGCGTGCAATTACCCCCTTCTGTGTGCTTTCACATGCTGAATACACCTAACAACAAAGCTTCAACATACGTGAAGTAAAAACTGACAGAAATGAAAAGTGATACAGAAAAATCCACAGTTACGGTTGGAGACTTCAACACTCTTTTCTTAGTAATGGATAAAACTAGGAGACAGAAAATCAGCAAGGTTGTAGGACTGAACAACACCGTTAACCATCTGGAATCTAATTGGCATTCATAGAACGGTATGTCAAAAAACAACAGATAACATTCTTTTTTTTTTTTTTCTGAACACGGGCCTCTCACTGTTGTGGCCTCTCCCATTGCGGAGCGCAGGCTCAGCGGCCATGGCTCACGGGCCCAGCCGCTCCATGGCATGTGGGATCCTCCCAGACCGGGGCACGAACCCGTGTCCCATGCATCAGCAGGCGGACTCTCAACCACTGCGCCACCAGGGAAGCCCCTGATTCTATAATTTTTATGGAAAGGCAAAGGATCTAGAATAGACAGAAACAATTTTGAAAAAAGAATAAAGCTGAAAGAATCACTCTACCCAATTAGAACTTTCTGTAGAGTTGCAGTAATCATGTATGTTATTGGCTAATGGATCACATATAGATAAATAAGATAGAGCCAGAAATAAATCCCTGCAAGTATGCCAGTTGATTTTTTTTTTAAAGGTGTAAAAGGAATTCTTTGGGGAAAGGATAGTCTTTTTAACAAAGGGTATTGGAACAATGAAACATTCATATGCAAAAACGTAAACCTTGACCTGAACCTCACGTCTCATACAAATGTTAACTCAAAATGGATCATAGATTTAAATGTAAAATTAGGAAACTTTTAGCAGAAAACTTTCTGAACTGGGGTTAGGCAAAGAGTTCTTAGACGTGACACCAAAAGAGTTCTTAGACATGACACCAAAAGATAATTCATAATAGGGAAAAAGTTTCACACAAAAAGCTATACGTGAGCTTTTATAGCAGCTCTATTCACGATCACCCAAAACTGGAAAAATCTAAATGTTCTTCTGCAGGTGATGGATAAACAAACTGTGTTAAATCCATACACTGGAATACTCCTCAGCCATGAAAAGTACAAACTATTGATACACATGACAGTTTGCATGAATCTCAGTAGCATTATGCCAAGTGAAAGAAGTCAGTCTCAAGAATTCACATACTCTATGATTTCATTTATAATATGCTTGACCAGACAAAGCTATAGTGATGGAGAAGAGATTAGAAGTTAGGGGTAAGGAAGTGATGTGATTACAAAGCAATAACACGAGGGAGTTCTTTGTGGTTTTGATTCTGTTCTGTATCTTGACTGTGGTGGTAGTTACGTAAATCTCTACTTGTGTTAAAATTCATAGAAGTGTACACCAAAAATATCAGTTTTCCTGCAGATGAATTAAGCAAATCAGCATGGAGATGGGGACAACATTGGAGATGTGTGCAAAGGTAGTGGCTATTAAAGCAATTAGACCAACAAAAGGCCCTCGAGACCCATTTGATGCAAGGGATGAGAAAGAGGCCTTTGCCGGGAGTAAAAGTTATATGTTTCACATTGAGGCAGAAGTCTGGTATTGGGTCAGACCATCATGCTCTTCCATCCTAAAAAGGAAAGGGTGTTTTTCCATGAATGGTGGTTGGTTTCTTACTCTTGGAGACATCCAAGCAAAGGGTGGAAACTCTTGCCCAAGAGCTTATAGAAGTGATTTCTGCAGAAAGTGAGATGTCCCATTAGATTTTTGAGGTCAATTCATTTGCAATTCTGAGACATAACCAGGAGCCAGAGGACGACAAATCATCTATTGTTGGCAAGGTGAGGAATAATGAGGATTGGCTAAACTGTGCCTCAGTTTGTCTCTCACAAAGAACAGGTGCAGTCACAATAATTTCAGAGAGTAATCAGTTTGGGACCCTGAACTCTCAGACGAACGTGAATGTCTGAAAAATTTGCCTCCAATAGAAGGTCAAGTGGGGTGGAAAGAATTACTCTCAGTTTATTTTTAAAATCTTTTTTTGTAGGTGTGCCTGTCTCATTTGAAAACATTTATGATTTTGTTATAAAATGGTTCCTCTATTTATATCCCAGCAAATTCCTTAAGCAGCTCTGGTCTCTCTAAGGGATGAAGTAGAGGGAGAGGCCTGAAACCCTTTTCTAGGATGGTAATGGAAAGTGCTTGAGTGAGCACTTGTAAACTCACTGCCACAGTGAGTAGTGGCTTAGAACAGTCCTAAGCCGTCATGTATGATTTGGAGGCTTTCTGACCATGGCCCAGACCAACAGCCTCGGCTTCACCTGGGAGCTTGTTAAAAATGTAAATTGTAGGACTCCACCTAGACGTACTGAATCAGAAACTCTTAGGATGGGTTCCAATATTCTGTGTTTTAGCAGGCCTTCCAGGTGATTCTGACACAAGCTAATGTCTGTCTGATGCATACTAAGGTTTGGCATCTTTGATATAGTTAGTTTTGCTTCTGACTACTTTCAAGCAGGGCTCTGAAGAACCCCAGGGGTGATATTCAGTCCATTGGGAATTCACATTATACGGTCACAAGCTGACCACCGGGTCACAGAAAGTCCACTGAGCCAACTACTAGCTTAATTCAAGCATTAGGCAACAGAGAAATTAAAATTCCATCACACGTCTGTCCGTTTCCTCCTTACAAGCCAATTTGGTTTGCAGCTTCCAATTAAAATCCCCAGAACAGAAAGGAGGAACCAAAACACGTACCACTCTCTAGTTTCTTACGGGATTAGCTCATTATTAGCCCATTTAAGAAGGCATATTCTTTCTAAATTACGTGTCCAGCTCGAACATCCTTTCAAAACCTTGTTATTACACTCCAGACGCTCTTTTTAAAAAAAAAAATTCACTTGCTAGTTATTTTCTCATGGTGCTTGCCAAATTGAGTTTAAAACTTCACTGTCTGTCTTAATATCTCAAGTGGTTGCCGTAACATGACTGCAGAGGTTTGCTGAACCAGAAGCATGTCTGCCAAGTAAAGCTCTAAGTTTGAAATGTGAATGTGACATGTTTCCTCATCATTTAAAGCACTGTTATAATTACGGATTGGTGAACCCCATTTCAGTTTGAGTTATTTGAATGTCTAATGTTTATTCAAACATCCTGATTTCAGTAAAAACTCTAAATGTGGGTTGCCAGCACTTTTCCCATTAACTTTTAAGTCCCTGTGTGTTTCAAGGGAAATATAGTTCGTATGATTCTGATTCATTTACACTTAACTCATCGGAATATTATTTTTGCTAGAACTAGTTCTTGTCCAAGTGTCACGTACCTCTTAAAATCCTTAGAGATAGGATGTTAGTTAAAACACTACAAAATATGAACTAAGCTGAAACTTAGTAAAGTTGAACCATATTTGGCTTTGTTTCTGAACTTGACCCCAAATGCCTTATGCTTAAAAGTATATTGGATTAGCAAGATTCTTTTTACTGTCGTAGCAAAATATGACTATTTGCATTGTACCCCTGGGTGCAATCACACGTGTGATTTTGGAGGTAATTATAAAGGATGTGAGGGAAAGTAAGCTACATGTAGTGTTGGTGTTTTCATTTCAGTGATGGGGAGGCCTCCTTTACTAAAATGTCCACGAGAGGAGAAGCTCTCTGCCCATTTAGCCCTGGAACTTTAATCGAAGGAAACCGGGTGTGCATCTGCTGTCCCCCTGAAGGCTACACATAGCAAATCTCCAAGAGCCCAAAATCACAAAATGATGTGAATGAACACTTACTTTCTTGAGTCAGGCTAGACTTGAAAATAAGACCTTCTGTGTCATTGGATTGACAGAAATGTACAAATCAGTACTTTTTATTTGTGGTTAACATGTCTGTATTAGTCAGGGTCCAGTCAGGAAAACAGAACCATTTTCTGTATTGCAACAGAGAGACTTTCAGAAAGGAAACTGGCTAAGCAGGTATGAGAGGACTCCTAGAGCAACATGGGAAGACTTCGATGATGCAGAGCTAAGTACAGGGAGCAGCTGTCACCCCTAAGGCTGGAGGAACAAAGGGAAGCTGAGATTCTCAAATTCAGAAGCTTGGAGGAGGGACGTATTGGGACTGAAGGGGCCTGAGGAAGGGTGGGACTGTTTGAGGTGCTGGTACCTCTGAGTGCTGTCCTATGAGGCTGGTTCTGGGAGTATGGAAAGAAGCTGGACGCTGGAGATGATTGCTGCTGTCAGGGTGAAGAACCGTATTCATCTGAGTTATGGTCCAATCAGGATTCCCACTGAAACCATTTATGGGTATTTGTCCTGTGAGTTGAGATGTTTTATATGGATGTGTTAACTCCTTCCTTTGTCTCAGTTTCTAAGAACTTCATTGTCCTCATCCATAAAATGGGACCAATAGTCTTTACTCTGCCTGTCTTGATGGTGTCTTCGGAAAGTAAAAAAATATCAAAACACTTGGTCGATGATCAAACACCAAGTAAATTCAGGATATTGTGATCATTCCTTTTAAAGCATTACTTTACTTTAAAGTATGATATTGAAATAAGAGAAATCTAAGACAAAATTGCTTACACTCCCATCATATAATCAAGTAACTGGTTTCTTCTTTTTCTTCACATACTCATTGGTTCATATACCTCCTGATATTATTATTATTTTAAACTCAAAGCCCAGAAACTTTGTCTTGGAGGACACGAGTGAACTTTTTTTCGGTTTCTCTAAAATAGATACAAATAATTTTTTTTCAAGAAACAGATATAGAGAAGGAAGGAAGCATTTTTAAGTCAAATCAGATTATTAACAAATAGTGTTAAGGATGTTTTACAGCTGCAGGTCACAGCACTGAAAGGAAAGTATAGCTGTGTTTATAAAATTGTAAATAGAAACATAATTCCATGCTGCTTGAGCCTTTTTCCTAATTATACTGCTTTTAAGCAGGTAAAAGTGCAAATATTTATAAAATAAGATATGGTTATGGCACCTGATGCAGAAATATGTTTATCCTTCCTATTTTATATTTCTATATTGAAATTGAACACTTGGTTGGAAGTACCATTAAGAAAAAAATGTCTTCAGACAATTTGTCTGAAATGCCTTCAGACAAAAGGATTTAAAGTCACCATTTCAAGTGTATGGTTTTGAGCACTGGCAGTCCCTGGAGGTGTGGATAGCTTATGTTCTCTGAATAACAAAGTGTCATTTGATGCCCCTTTGGTTTTTGGATTTTCATTTAGTAAAGCAATGTACAAATTCAGTGAAATATCTATTACTGATGGATCGTTTTTCCCACTCTCTTCTAATGAGAACTGACAGTGAATACCTTCTCCTGTATCTCCTAAAGAGGCACAGTTTTCATCAATTTTTTTTTTTTACTTTTTTCATCAAAACATAGAGTATTGGCATGTTATCTTCTGTAGACCCCCAAGGTGTTTTACTGTCTAACCCTCTCTATCCCCATCACTAAAAGTGGGTGGCAATGGACTATTTTCCCCTCGGGATATTGTTGGAATAGGCTGCCTTTATGTGTATTGTTTTCTTAGTCAGTGAGCTTCAGAAGACAAAAAGCTATCCGTCTGTTACTCAGTGGCTTGCTTCAACACAAAAATACCCTTAGGGGAACCTCAGTGACTGGTAGAGTAGAAGGTATTGCTTCATGTTTAGATTTTTCCAGTGAAAATGAAATGGAAAGTTAGAGCTGTTGTAGCATAGGGATGTTCCAAGGGGAGTGCCACGATCAATTGGAAAAGGGAAATGTGAATTTGAAATAGCTATTTGGTCTTCCCACTCCAGTAGCAGAAAATGTTGAAATTGTATCTGGTCTGAAGCATTCACAGTCACAATTGAATTTCAGTAGAAGTGTCTCACACAGAGCATAAATGTATGCAGTATCGTCGTCTCATTGGCCCTTTAATGAATCTGAAGGAGTTGCAGATTCCCTAGAATTGCATTTGTCCCTAAGGGGTGTGTGTATGTGTATGTCTATATACAAATATATGTATGTACATATGTATACATATACACACATATATTATTTCTTTCGAGGCAATGATCCCTCAGTGAGGACCATTATTCCGTCAGTATATAAGTGCCCTTCGGATGTCAGTGAAGTATTTTTTAATCCTCACCCCTCAACTTTTAAAAAATGACTTCACAAAGTCAAGAGCAGTTTCTAATATGGTTGCACTGACAGCAACCAAATAGCTGTCACAGCATCAAGCAAATGTCAACTCTACAGAAACTTTACCATGTCAGTGAAAATTTACCCGTTAATATGCAGGATTTTCTGTTTGGGGAAGCCGTGCAGGTCACAGGACATTCACTATGGCTCCAATTCACTGCACGGAGATCACTGAGGAAGATTTCTGTGGTTGGGTCAATTTCTCATTGTACCTATTAAAAGTGAAGTCATACATTAAAAAAAAGTTATTGAAATATAGCCTTCATCTGGGGAACATGAAAGAGAAGGAAGAATATAAAAGGATTTTTAATAGATTGAAGGTAATATTATAATCAGGGAAAACAATGTCCATTCTATATTCCTGTGACTTTTTTTTCTTTTTTTACTCTTTTGACATTTTTTACTGTAGTAAAATACCATAACATAAAATTTACCATTTTGACAGTTTTAAGTTTGGTAGCATTAAGTACTTCATATTGTGCAACCACCATCATCCATCTTAAAAGTTTTTTCATCCTCCCCAACTGAAACTCTGTATCCATAAACCACAGTCCCCCATTGTACCCTTCCCCCCAGTCCCAGGTTTCTCCTTTGTGTCTTTATGAATTTAACTGCTCTAGGTGTAAGTGGAATCATGTAGTATTTTTACTTTAGTATCTGTCTGATTTCATTCAGCATAACATCTTGAGGGTTTATCCATCCTGCGATTTTTTTCAAGATGTTTGCTCTCAGTATTAAATGGTGAAGCTTTTGTGATAGCAAAACAGTCTTTGAAACTGATTTTTTTCCATCACAGTTTTAGGGGCTATTTATGGCAACATTCAATTAAATTTAAATCAGAAACATTCAGTAATCCCTATAGACAAATCACTGTCCTACATGTTCAAGTATAATAAAAAATAGCATCACTACTTAGGGCTTTCTTTGTGCTAGGCATAATTCTATGTGCTCTGCATATGTTTGCTTATTTATTTCTTACAGTATCCCTACAGAAGTGGTCTATTATTTTCCTCATTTAGTAGAGAGTAAACTGAGGCACAGGAAGGCCGGGTAACTTGCCGGTGATCATATAACAATTAAGTAGCGTTGCCTAGATTTTAGCTCAGCTTGTCGGAGGCTGTGCTCTCAGTCACTGTATTATGTTTCCTCTCATGCACCCCTCCCACCAAGAGACTATAGTTGAATTGGTCTGAGGGAGGGTCTGGTCACTCACAGTGTTTTAAAGCTTCTCAAATGATTTCCATACATAGTCAAGTTGAGAATACCTGAACTAGAGCATAGGGAAGTAATAGAAGATGAGCCATGGTATCTGAGTAAATGGCCTTGAACATCAGCGTCCATGAAGAAGTTGGACCTTGATTTAGTTAGCAGCGAAGGAGTACTTCACAGGGGAGTAATGCGAGCAGAGCTTGTTTTAAGAACCTTCATCTGGTAAAGTTCTTGGTTGCCGGTTATCTTTTTGTTTGTTTGTTTGTTTTTGCGGTACGCGGGCCTCTCACTGTTGTGGCCCCTCCCGTTGCGGAGCACAGGCTCCGGATGCGCAGACCCAGCGGCCATGGCTCACGGGCCCAGCCGCTCCGTGCCATGTGGGATCTTCCCGGACCGGGGCACGAACCCGTGTTCCCTGCATCGGCAGGCGGACTCTTAGCCACTGCGCCACCAGGGAAGCCCGCTTGCCTTTTAGCACCTGATGGTAAGTCGTGCTGCTGTTCTTAACTTTGGCTTCAGTTTAGGTTCTTGGAGAGGGAGCACCCCAAAGGGGGAAAGTTCACACTGAAAAAGGAGTTTTTAAATATAGGCTGGAAGGAACAATGCACTGAAGAGACTGTATCCAAAGACTAGGGCTCACACCTGAGCCAGAATGGTGCTTTAGAATAGTCAAGGAGGTAATAGAAAGTAGGCGGCATGGACCCATCGGATCAGTTGATGGAATTCATTGATTAATTTTTAAAACTTTATTTTTATATAATTTTAGTGCTCAAACACGTTCTGGTGACTGTCTTGTATTAGCTTTCTTTTCTCTCAAGAAATGCTATACTATGTATCGGTATCTATCAGGGCCTCTTTTTCCTCATTTGCAAAGTATAAAGTTTCAAGGACCTCTAAGGGCCTTTCATCATTGACTTTATGACTCTGGGGTTTGGGGTCTAGTCCTCTGGGTTGTGAAATCCCTTAGCTCGATGCGGAGCTCCAGAGGGGCCAACGGCTTGAGGAAGGAAGCTTTTTCCAGAAGGTAATGTTAGCACATTAGAATCGGACAATAATGGAAGACGGAATCCTCATTCCTCTTCTTGTTGAGACAGGCCCTGGTGATCCATCTTTTGCCTCTGTCACCCTAATTTAGGTCATTCCTATTGTGAGGCTTCTCAAATAGTACCTGTCTTGGTATAAAATTTATGTTGAAGAAGCATTAATGCAAGCTCTTAATAAGATGAAGAACTTAACAGTATGCTTTTATCTGGGGATGGTATATTTTATATACTCAAGACATGTTTAATTAGCTTTGCAAGAGTCAAATTGGTCTGGGCCGTAATGAAGCTTTCTTTTTACTCCTTTATTCCATACTCTGTTATAATAACAGACAAGTTATTTAAAAAATTGCATTTTGGGCTTCCCTGGTGGCGCAGTGGTTGAGAGTCCGCCTGCCGATGCAGGGGACACGGGTTCGTGCCCCGGTCCGGGAAGATCCCACATGCCGCGGAGCGGCTGGGCCCGTGAGCCATGGCCGCTGAGCCTGCGCGTCCGGAGCCTGTGCTCCACAACGGGAGAGGCCACAACAGTGAGAGGCCCGGGTACCGCAAAAAAAAAAAAAAAGAAATTGCATTTTGGGTTCGGGGGAGGGATAAATTGGGAGATTGGGACTGACATATCCACACTACTATATATAAAATAGATAACTAATAAGAACCTGCTGTGTAGCACGGGGAGCTCAACTCAATACTCTGTAATGGCCTATATGGGAAAAGAATCTAAAAAAAAAAGAGTGGATATATGTATTGATATATGTATAACTGATTCACTTTGCTGTACACCTGAAACTAACACAACATTGTAAATCAACTATACTCCAATAAAAAGCAAAAAAAAAAGAAAAAAGAAATCACATTTCAATTTTGGTGTGTTTGTAAATCTCTCTGTGTTCCTGCAAAACTAATCTGTTTTGAAAATTCACTTCTTGCTCAGAATAGAGCGCAGGGGAAAGCTTATTGAGAACTACACAATGGAACAAACAATAAAGCTGATAGGTGTTAGAGCTCCTTAAATATTGAACATGCGTCTTTTTGAAATAGTTACTAAATATTTAATAAGCATTTACATCTGAGTATCACTCAAGGGTTTTATGACCTTTGATACTCACTCCCATTTTGCAGGTGAGGGCACTGAGCAAAGTTCCAGTGATTTGCTCACAGCTTTAAGCATTGGATCCAAGATTCAAAATAAACACTTTGCCCCAAATCTATGCCTCCTTCCAAACAGAAAGATCCAAGTTTATGAATGCCGTTCCCCTACTTTTTTTTTTTTATAGAATGTTTTTTTCCCCTACTTAATGAATAAAAGAAAAGATGAGATCTACTAACTCAGCAGTTCCTTTGAATTTCAGGGGACAGCTGGGGATTTGTCTTTGGTGGGTCCACCCATTCAGAGCCAAGGAAGAAATGTAAGGAGCTTAATGATGATTTTGAATTTTATCCCAAATCACTGAAGTGTTTTCACACTTGTGGTCTCACTTATTTGCTCCACATGCCTTTGAGGTAAGTGGGTTAGGTATTTTGATCTCCATGTGTTTTTGAGAGGCTCTCACCTCAGGTCACACTCATGGTCAGTGTTGATGCAAGGCCAGGAGGCTGCTCCCAACCTCCAACTAATGCAACCAGGAAGTTTCACCAAAAATTTCAATAAGTGATATTTTGATAGAGACAAGACTAACAAATGAAGCAGAAAAGAGAAGATCCCATCAAAAGTGACAAAAAATGGAATGATGTAGGTTGTTATCTGTTCTAATGTATTTTTAAAAAAGGAAGGGGGCAATTTAGAAATCGTCTGAAGAATAAAAATCTTAGCAAGAGCTGTTATTTCCTTTGATAAAGACAGGTCTTTTGGTTGAAATTCTGATGTCTAAATTCCTGGAAAATGTCTGATTTTTTTTGTTTGAAAGAACTATAGGAGGTAAAATAAGGGGAAAATTTTCTACAATGTATGTTTCTATTTTCGGAAATCAAGAGTTGCTAAGTTGTTAATAAGGGAGACTAATTGTGATGACAGTCATGCATTGCTTCATTCATAAAAGTGCTGCTGAATATTTGCAGTATATTGAGGGAGTTTGAGAACAGAGTGCTTGGCATTTCTTTATAAGTTAGGTATTTGACACACCTAAACTCCTGTGCTTGCCTGTTCCTACTGAGTTCATTTCTTGGGTGTTGAACATTTTAGAAAGCAGGGTAGGAAGAAAGAGGCTTGGGTCTCTGTCTAGCAGCCAAAGAAGATAGAACAATAACCTAGTTAAATTTTTGGAATGTATTTTGTAGGACTTTTATCTTTTGTTAAATGTATTTATTTATTCTGCAATCATCGAGCATTTCTTGGTGCAAATGTATTCTCGTAAAGATTTAATCGAGATGCAAGGATAGGAAATAATATGAGACAGTATTCCACTCTGGCTATCTGGAATGGTGGTAAAGAAGGATTGACATTACATCTCAACTTGTCAGGCAAGAGTCCCATGATTTGATCATCTCCATGGCCTCAGGCAGCGGGGGAGTATGGTAGCACAGGAGTGAAATTATACACTCAAGAAAAGGTAGGTGGCAATCATGTGATTGTGTGCTTCTGAATCACGTGAGTGATATGTACGTAGTAATATAGACAGAGGAGATACGTATATATATATAAAGAGAGAGGAGTTTAAGAGAGAAGCATCCCTAGTGGAATGGAATGCTCTACAGGGATTAGTGGAGCTAGAAGAATAGGTACTTTTGGGGGGCAGGGGGGTTAGCGACCTTTGGTGAAGAAAATGATAATAGTGCAATATGCCAAATTAGGAATGCGTAGGGACAGTTCCTTAACCAAAGGAGCTTGAGGCCAAGCTCATTTTGGAAGAGCCTGGAAGTAATTTGGAGAGGTAGCTAATAATTCTAGCTACCAATCGGTGAGCACTTATTCTGTGCCTAACTTTGCTCAGTGCTTTGCATGCCTTGCCTCTAATGGTCACCATGATCTCACAGGGAGACACCATTATTTATTCTGTTTTATAGACGAAAAGTGTAAGTCTCAGAGAGGTGAAATCGCTCACTCAAGTCACACAGCTGGTAAGTGGTAGAGTCAGATTTGAAGCATATCAGGTAGTTCACCTTTTTCCAGGGTACTATTCCAAAAATTTTTAGTAAAATTGTGTGACCATCACTGTTCTAAACCAGGTTTAGAACATGTTTTAGTATCCCTGTATGGTCACTCATGTGCATTTACTGTTAATTCCTCCTCTCTGCTCCCCCTCCCATCCCTAGGGACCACTAATCTACTTTCTGTTTTTATACTTTTGTCTTTTCTGGGCATTTCACATAAATGACATCATATAATTTAATCATATCCTATAATATGTGGCCTTTTGTAGCAGATTTCTTTGAGCATAATGTTTTTGAGGTTTGTCAGTGTTGTGACTTGTTCCCATGGTTCATTCCTTTCCATTGCTGAATCGTTTTCCATTGTAAGGATAAACCACATTTTGCTTATTTATTCACCAGTTGATGAACATTTAGGTTATTTCCAAGTTTTGCCTATTAGGAATAATGCTGCTGAGAACTTTCATGTATAAGCTTTTGTGTGGATATATGTTGTTGTCGTTTCTCTTGGGTATATACTTAGGAGTGGAATTGCTGGGTTATCGGGTAACTCTATGTTGCCACATTGAGGAAGTTCTAAACTGTTTTCCAAAGTGACTGTACCATTTTACATTTATGTCAGCAGTGTATGAGGGTTCCAGCTTCTCCACACTTTTGCCAGGGTTTATTATTGTCTTTTTTTTTTTTTTTTTGCGGTACGCGGGCCTCTCACTGTTGTGGCCTCTCCCGCTGTGGAGCACAGGCTCCGGATGCGCAGGCTCAGCGGCCATGGCTCACGGGCCCAGCCGCTCTTCGGCATGTGGGATCTTCCCGGACCGGGGCACGAACCCGTGTCCCCTGCATCGGCAGGAGGACTCTCAACCACTGCGCCACCAGGGAAGCCCTATTGTCTATTTTTATTATGGCCATTCTAGTGAGTATCTAGAATTGTATCTCATTATGGTTTCTATTTGTGTTTTTCTAATGACTAATAATGTTGAGCATTTTTTCATGTGCTTATTAGCCATCTGTATATCTTCTTTGGTGAAATGCCTATTTAAATCTTTTGCCCACTTTTGATAGAATTGTCTTATTTTTGAGTTCAAGAGTTCTTTGTATAAATATGTTCCGGATATAAGTCCTTGGTCAGATACGTATTTTGCAAATATTTTATCCCAGTCTGTTGCTTGTCTTTTCATTTTCTTAATGAAATCTCATGAAATGCAAACATTTTGAATTTTGGTGAAGTCCAATGTATCATTTTTTTTCTTTTACAGAGTATGCTTCTGATGTCGTATCTAAGAAATTTTGCCTAATTCAAGGTCTTGAAGATATTCTCTTTTCTTCTAAAAATTGTATTGTTTTAGCTCTTAAAGTTTCTGATACATTTGGACATTTCAAGTTAATTTTTGTATATGTCATGAAATAAAAGGTCTGCGTTCTCTGCCCCCCCCACCTTTTTTTTTTGTAGGTGGATAGTTTATTGTACTAGCACCATTTGTTAAAAAGGCTATTATTTCTCCAGTGCACTTCCTTGGTATGTTTGATGAGTATCCATTATCCATAAATATAAAGATTCATTTCTGGATTCAACTGTGTTACTTTGATCTGTATGTCCATCCTTATGCCAATTCCATACTGTCTTGATAACTGTAGTTATCAAGTTATAGTAAACTTCCAAATTGTGAAGTGAAAGCCCTCCAACTTTGTTTTTCTATTTCAAAATTGCTTTGGCTATTCTAGATCTTTCCCATTTCCATATAGATTTTAGTATCAGCTTGTCGATTTTGGAAATCTGATGATAATTTGAGAGTGATTGCATTGAATCTATAGATCACTTGGTGGATAATTTCCATCTTAACAGTGTTGAGTATCCTAGTCCATGAACATGGAATGTCCTTCCATTTCTTTAGATTTTCTTCGATTTCTCTCAGCAGTAGTTTGTAATTTTTAGTGTACAACTGTGGAACTTATTTTTGTTAAATTTATTCCTAAGCATTTTATTCTTTTTCATGCTGCAAAAAGAATAAAATTTATTGTGAAAGGTATTCTTAATTTTATTTTTGGATTGTTCATTGTATATGGAAATATAATTAAGTTTTGTATATTGATCTTATATCTTGTGACCTTGCTGTGTCTGTTTGTTAGCTCTAAAAGTATTGTTTTCGTGTGTGGATACCTTCAGCTTCTCTGTATGCAGGGCATATTATCTGCAAATACAGACTTTTTACTTCTTTCTAATCTGGAGGCTTTAATTTCTTTCTCTTGACTGATTACACTGGCTAGAACGTCTAGTAAAAGAAGTGATGAGAAGGCATCTGAACCTCGTTCCCAGTCTTAGGGCACTTCCTTCATTCGTTCACAGTCAGGTGTGATATCCATTGTCAGTTTTTCATACATGTCCTTTATCATGTTAAGGAAGTTTCCTTCCATTCCACACTTGTCAGAATCAGCTGTGGCAATTTAAGAAGTGGCAATTTTCTTTTTGAATCTTCAACACTGAATATTCACCTAGAGCAAAAATTCAGTAAATTCTGGATCATTGAGGTCCAAAGGTTGTACAATAAATGTCTTAACAGATTTTCTCTTCCTTTTCCTCCAGGGAAAGAGAATATTGGAAATAAGTAAGGCTAGAAATTATTGTATTTTATGGATATTACTTGCTTTAGTTGATCTCTGACCTAGCCTTATCTTCTATATAAACCCTGTCCAACAGAAATACAGGGTGAGTCTCAAATGTGAACTATATATGTAGTGTAAAATTTTCTAGTAGTTACATTATAAAGGTGAAAAAAGTGCAGATAAAATTATTTTTAATAATGTATTTTATTTAACCCAATATATCCAAAATATTATCAAATTTACATGTAAAAAAAATTCTTTGTTTTTGTATTTAGTCTTTGAAATCTGGTGTGTATTTTATACTTACAGCATATCTCAAGTTGGAACCGCCACATTTCAAGTGCTCTGTAGTTACATGCGGCTATTGGCTACGGTATTGGAGAGTGCAGTTCTATATACTTGCATATAAAACTGTAGTTAGGTAACAATATTAAATAAGAATATTGGTGGAAACATAAATGGCTTGTTATTTGCTACAGAGTAATAGGTATGGAATATATAGTTGTTGATTTTTGCATTTAAATAACACTTGAGCAGAATTTTAGCATCTTCTAATAGATAACCTTGTGACATGTTATACCTGAAAATAAAGACCATGCCTTAATACAGGATTTTCCAAGATGCATTTGAGTCTATATTTTCACAGTGTTTGGACATGGTGAGCAATACACTGTCTTTTGAACAATATAAATCTAGTAAGATTCCTATAAGAACCTGGTGACCGAGAGATTGACCTGAGAAAAATATAGCCAGTGTACTCCCTTCAGCTTCCTCTTAGGAAACTCTGGATTTTCTCCTACTAGGAGATCTATATCTCTTGGATATTTGGTCAACGAAATGTATCAGCTTTCTTGCCAGCATAAAGAGCATCAGAGGAACAAATGGGCATCACAAAACCAGATGAACATCAGCACTGACTGCATTATGACACTCTAGCTGCTAAATCTTTCATGGTAATGGGCCATGCTGGAGATGGCTGCAGTGATAGACTTCATACTGGAAGAAGCCTGTGGTCATTGTAGGTGGTGCTAATGTCATCTTATCACTGAATTCAAAGGATCACTTGCATGGCTTGTAATGAGTATGGCTAAAGCTATTGATTTTGAACTCCATATGAATGTGAAAGAGACAATGGCTTTTGCCCTCCTGGGGAAGAGTACCACCTTCACAGAGGCAGATTTAAGTAGTAAAAAATAAAGCTTTGTTTCTGTGCTCAAAGCTATGTTCCATGAAAGACTCATATATTCTGAACTGAGGGCAAAGAGTATTCTCCTCATGCTTCCCTATTCCATCTTTGGGTATCGTGGTTAGACCATAGTTAGACCAGGCTTAAAAAGTTCAAGGGCACAGGTTCAATCATCATACAGACGAGTGAACTTCAATATTTCCCAGCCACAGATCACCTTCCTTCCTCTAGCTGCTGTCTTGAATGAGTGTGTACTTGGTCCCAAGGGAATTGGTCTAGTAATGGAAACTTTATAACAACAAGGTGGAGATTATCAAGGCTCCGTCCAGAAAGAGCTCAGCATCTAGCTGGGGAGAAAGATTCATTAAATAACTAAAATATAAAAGGAAAATTGCTATCACGAAAAGGGTTTTTGCACACATGTGTTTAATGTCACAGATCTGGGGGAGAAAAGAAAATTTGGATAAACTTTTGGTTTTGCTTATGTTGCTACCTATGAATAATCTTTCAAGGCAAAAATCCTTCTCACTTTTTAAGATGGAAAATATCATTTGAAGAAGCTTAAAATAAACATGAGTATCGGATACACTATGAAGTCATTGAGTGAAGGCTATTCAGCCACAGCTTACAGGATATCAAAAAAAAACATATGATGTTTTATACAAGGAGAATTTGTGGCTTAGACTTCAAAACTTCGTGGATTTAGGAAAATGTTTGTATTCTTATTTGGTTTGATTTAGGGAAATATTTCTTTAACATCTCCTTTTCATATTGTGCAATTCACAGTAGAGACATGTCTGTGAAATATTTACACATGATTTTTATTTGAAAAGAAGTAGCTGCTTGCTGCATGAAAGCTTCATGGCGAAGATTCCTTGCTCTCAAAAGAAAATTGAAGCAACATAAAAAGATTTCAAGGAGAGTTTAGAGAGGTCTTTTCTTTCTTTCTTTTTTTTTCCTTTTCAAGAGGTAATTGATTTGCTCCCCAAAAGGGTCTTTCTAGAAGTCTAGGTAGACAATGCTCTAACCTTGTCAGAAGAGGATAATAAATTTAACGTTAGACTGGTTTGGAAGGAAAGACTTAGCATGAACTACATTTTATAGGAACAGAGCACTGAGGGTCTGTTGTTAGTTTATAGGGCCTTGATTAGATAGGTTATTGATTTTGGCTGCTGGTGATATGGTTCATGTTCAGAAGGTATCAAACTCATGCTGAATAAAATAGAAGCAAACGCTTAAAAAAAAAAAACAACAGAAAGTAGTGAGACACTGGCTAGCAGTCTAGTTTTTCTTCAGATGGAATGGGCAGCTGTGCCTTATTGCCTTTAGCCCCTCTGGAAGCAGTTATGTGTATTAAATACTGGAATAACTTGATATTTTAAAAGCTTATATGCTCATCCAAGTAAAATGGTTTTAGAAGACTACCGGGAGTTTCATGAGTTTATAGTTAAATCAATACCCAGATTTATGCCTTTTGGACACAGAAACTTGAATTTAATTGAAAAAATGGATCTAATGAGGATAGACATATTTTCTGCAGATGTAGGAGAGGTTTTTTCTCCCCCTTATTATCTGAAAAATGAAACAGGTACTTTTGGTATGATAGATGAATATAGCTTTATAGGAAAATGACAAATGTTCAGAAACTTTAAAAGAAGATTTGTGATATTATGTAGAGGTTCCTGAATGTATGGAATCTGGTGGAATAATGTTTTGCCTCTTTTAAATACTTGAATTTAAGATTCATTAATTATACAGAAAAGCACATAATATTTTACTTTATACCGCACAATTAACGGCCATTTGGTATTAAATTGGCAGCCATACTGTGAAAAATAACAATTTTAAGCAGAATCCCTTGCAGTCTAGATTTTCCTTTTTCTTGTTTTGCATTGACGATGCTTTACATAGAAGTTTGTATTTTATTCACTAGCTAAATGGAGATAAAAACATTTTTAGAGAAAATTGTAAGGGACATTGTTAATTTTTTTTAGAGATACCTATAAATAAAAATACTCTAGATATTCCTTTCTGTGTTCTCAGACGTCTTCCTGGCATTTTCCAAGTAAAAGGAGAAATCTTGTAAGAAAAACTAGCCAGTTCAGAGATGTTTTGATGATCTGCAGTTTATTTTCTACTAACCCTAATTCTTCACAGTCTTTGCCCACATCTTGCTTCGGGAAATATTCAAATACACTGTTCTTACACAAACAAAAATTCAATTTCATGGAGATTCTGTCTGTGTAATAACAGCAAGGTTAGACCTTGAAATGCAATGAAGCAAATTCAGCTTTTAGAAACATATGGACTCAAGTAAGTTTAAGAAAAATCATTTGAGGGCAGAATTTGGCTCTGTGATATTTTAATGCAGTGAAAGAGTTCCAGAAATAACTGCTTGCTTGCCTGCTGTCCAGAAAACACATGTTAAAAAAAATTCCCTTGTTACCTTTTCTCTCTTCTCTACTTCTCAGAAATGAAGAAGTCTATTCTTACAGGCAGCTCTATGAACATCGTAATTTTAAAAGTGGAATTTGTATATCAAAGTGTCAAAGACTATCCTAGGTTTTTCACAAGTGTGCAGAATTGATCACTAGTAAATCTGGGAGTACCTAAGAGTTATGTCTAGAAGGTTAGCTGAAGTTTAACTTCATTGCCATATATTTCTCCTGGAAGATATTGTGAATATATGTTAAAAAAAAAAAACCTTCAGACATATCAAACCCATACTGTTCAGAGCATTTATAGGTTTTATGTATAATGCTATAAATAAAAATACATTTTCAAAATGTGCCCTGTGGAAAATGGAAAATCTGAGTATTATTTTTGGCTGAAATAATTTTGAAAAAGTACCAAGAAACCGGACATTGGTGTAGGTTAAAAGACACAGTCTTTTGGAAGAGTTTTACTCCCAGGTTTTTACTCAAATATGAATGATCTTCATTAAAAAAAAATAACAAAAAACATGAGGCATGTTTATATTCTTCTACTGTAACCTCATGTGGTGTGTTTAGAAATTTGTTCCGTTGTCCTTTAAACTTTCTCTACTTTTTTCAAAGTACATAATCATTATCCCAGAAAATCAAAATAATAATGAATGGATATTCAAAATGAACAAATCCTCTAATGCCCACCATGGATTCAGGAAGACACCTGGCAGATTAGACAAAGAGAGATACTGAATTAAGTTGAAGAAGCTTCAAGTTGCAGGTTTCTGTATTTTAAGGCTGTGCTGGAAGTGATTTAGTTGTGCTCATAAGTGATTTGAAAAGAAAGCAGTGACTTAGTTATTTTGTCGCTGGAATGTCATCTGACAAGGAGATACTATCTAAATGACAATAATTTAATCTAGACAGCTGATCTAATCCATTAGACATACGCTTCCCATTACAGAAAACTTTCTATTAAGCTTTGTTCAATTGTTTCATTTTTAAACATATTTTGCCTTTATCCAATAAGTAACCACAGGCCAGGTAAAATATTTTTAAATTCCCTACAGGCTGGTTAGTTATTGGAACCCAGACATATACCCCACCTCCCCAAGTTGTTAGTTTGCTTCATGTGTAGTCTTTTTTTTTTTTTTTTTTTTTTTTTAGGTGATAGTCTTGTTTTGGCTAGGGGAGTTCTCTGCATCAGACTAGAAAGAGTTTATGGTCCCACCTGCATCCGTGAGAAAGAGAAAACAAAGCTTCAGTTTTAAGTCCTTGGAAATTCTGTGTCATTAAGATACTGCTACTGCCAGTTTTTTCGTGTTATTTAAAGGGGTAAAAAGTTTATTGCACTAGTTTGCTTATATGTGCTGGTTTATTTTCATGTAATTTGAAGAGACATCCTATTTCATAATAATAAATTACTTTTAAGATGTCAGAACCCTGTTTGGGTTTGGGATGGCTCTTGGCTGCAGGTAAGAAAACTCAAAAAAGAGTGGCTTGAACACAGTGGAGGGTTCAGGGCAAAGGCGGTACCTGTAAGACCTGCTCCTTTTAAAGATAACCATATTTTCCCCAAAAGCTCATTGAACAGAACGATTTCTCATGGCTCATTACAGCTAAATGTGAGGCTGGGAAATTCAGGATTTTAGCTGGGCACAAAATCTGAGTTCTTGATTTCAAATGGGAACAATATTAGGGAGATATATTTTCCAAAATAGTTATTTGTTTAATAAACATCAGTTCAGCTCACATCTGAGATTTACAACTAAATTTTTTCTTTATTAGAAATTTTATTCTCTACGAATGTTCTACCTTAGTTAAGTGTGTCTCATAGCATCTTTATAAATTAATGTCATATTGGTCCTTTCCTACCTAGGATGTTGAAACCGTCCCCATAAGATGATCCAGTTCTTTGCAGGGATTAGGAATACATATGAATTATTGCTTGCAAACTTAACCACCAACAGCCTACTGCATTTTTCTTCTCAGATAAATATAAGAGGCCTAAATTTATACTGATAGACATATTATTACCCTATCGTATTAATGCATTTAATAGATTGTAATACAAGTTACTGTTTCTTCAACTGTTTATTTTTCAGCATGAATTACCTTTCAAATAGCCTCTGTTCTCTTTGTTACCTGGCCTGTGTAGTGCTGCATTGATCAATTCAGTTTATTCAGTTTAATTCTTAGAAACATTTATTGAATGCCTACTCTTTGCTGTGGTTTTTCAAAATCCATTTTTAAAAATGGCTTTTGAATATTTTGAGAAATGGTGTAAAATTTGCCCCAATTTTTCACAGCAGTAAAAAGCAAAATCCACTTTAACTAAAAAAGCAAGTATGTGTCATAACTTGTAAGTCACCTGTTCAGGCGTTATATTATCCTTGACACTCCTCCCTCCACCACTACTGTTATGTGTGCTTTTAATAAATACTAACATTTGTGTATGCTCACACTGGATTATTCTTGCAAAAACTTTAAAAAATACTTTTCTCTGAAATGATTACTTGCAGTGACCATCCATCAAGATGACAAAACTTGATACTTCTTAAAATTTTGCCTACTTTGTTTTCACTATCTTGTTAATCACATTAGCCAGGTTAAAAACTGTCTTTCTGTTTAATTTTGTTCTCTGAGGATGATAAAAGGTGCGTTTCCCCCCCTCCCCCCCCCCCCCCCAATACTCGTAAAATTTTCTCCTGGAAGTGGTATTTTCTTTTCAGTATAAAAATAATTTTATACATTGAAATTTATAGGGGAATGATCCAGCTGTATCGTAACATGTTGTCAAGTTTCACATTTCTGTATCTGGGGAATGCAGAATGGCTGGCAATCAGAATGGCTGATTAAAAAAAAAGAAAGACAAAAAGTACAAAACAAAAACAAACTGCCCAGGAAAGTGACTCAGTGTGGGGACTTCTAAATTATACCTTCTCTTTAGTTATTTGGGTGTCTTTTTGAAGAGGCATCCTGTCCAGTTTAATTTCTTACACCTTAACTAGGTGCTGAATAAGGTGCTCTTTTTTTGACTGATTTTCCTATTCTTTGGATGATTGTATTGGTTTGTATTTGTTCTCAGGCTTAAACCCAGGACCCCTACACCCAAGTGTTTAATAAGATGGTTTGGTGCACGGTGAGAATAGAAATTGTTTATGCTAGGAAACTACTGTTTCACCTTTTGGAAAAACTCTAAATGGCACATGTAATCGTGTTTTGATGTCTTTTTAAGTCTGTTTTAAAGAGCTTAAGTAGCTGAGTAGAGAAAGAAAGGTGTCAGTTGCTTTATGAAGTGGTTGTATCTGAAACTCAGGCTCAGAGTTGAGCCGAAATAGAATAAACATGAAGGCATGTAGAGGAGAGGCACTGAACAAGATATAATAGTGGAGATAGAGGATCCTGGAAGTGGCCAAGATATTTATTAAGTCTAGATTTAGGTAAATAGCCATTAATTATAAGAAGAACAATTATGTGAGTTAGAGGTATTCATGATATCTAAAAAGAATTTTCTTTTCAACTCTTCTCAGTAGTCTGTTTTTCTTGAAGGATCTAGTTTTATTGTGTTCATATGCCTACAAATGAAAAATCTAGAAAAGGTTAATCTTCTGTCCTTTCAATTATCTACTCAATTCATATCAACAAGGTCTAAGAGTTTTTAGGCTGCTGTCTATGAAAGGGTAGCCACTGGCCTGAAACCACTTCTAATTATAGACCATAAATCCTAAGTGGACATTCTAATTTGAGAATCATGAATCAAGCCAATTCCAACATATTTTTGTCTTATAGCTTGTCTCCAAAATTTTAATAAGTACTGCCCCTCACACTCCCATATACATTTTAATGTTTTCAAATTGAACTACATCTTAAAATCAATATGGACAGTTAATGCAGTAGTTCTTCTTTTATATCACAAAAGCGGGTATTTAATTGGCTTAAGTATAAGGAAATTTATCATACTTAACAGAAGGTCTAGAGTTGAACAGGTTTGCTTTTTAATTGTCATAGTGGGTTAACACTGTTACGGAGCTTAGTTCTTTTCATCTCTTCTCTGACAATGATATGAATGTAGATATGGCATTGATTTAATCATGGCCATCAGTTGGCCATCAATAGCAACCAAGACACTTTAGTTCCTTATTTATGCCAAATGAAAATGACAAAGGGCACCTCTCCCCTTAGCCTAATATTTAAGTCCTTCCTTTCAATCAGACTGGGTCAGTTTAGGTCACCTGGCCATCCTCGGACCAGTCAGATTCGTTTATTCTCATCAGGCTCTACCCGTGAAGCTTCACCTGTGTCCCATGAATTACATGAGCTATACGAGAGACAGGAGGTACATGACTAAAATTAGAGGGGTTTTTTTGGTGAGAGAAAGAATAGATCTGGGTAGACAATTCATTAGTGTCCATCTTAGGGAAGTGGATATGTATGAGCTGAGCCCAGTCCAGAAATCTGTGCTAAAAAAAAGAAAATAATGATGTTGATCTGTATTGAGACTTCATAGATATCATCCAAGGATTTGGATTTATCCTTCCCGTTCCCTCTGCAATCTCCTCCAGAAACTCTGTCAAATGACTGGATAATAAATTCCTGATGAGGTGATAATGGCTTAGAATAACTTCATTTGGTCAGCTTCTCAGGAGTATTGCATTTTAACAAGGAACTCTTAGAATAAAACTCTTTCGATGATGGTAAAAAGTTGGGCTCTGTGACTCCCTAAGAGAAAGCTAGTGGAAAGGTGGGGTATCCTGACCATTCATGGTTGCTCTTTCCATTGGGCCACCAAAACACCTTTCCACATAGTCATTACACTTAATTTTTTATTGTTTGCCATTCAGGAGCACATTTCATCCAGAGATATTTCTGTCCATGCTCCAAGACTTAAATTTACCATACACATAGTATCTCCATGTGTTCGGGATTCACAGGTTAGATAAGGATTTGAATTCACCAAATTTACTAAGATACAAGATATAATGTCTGGAAGAGTTCTTCACATAGGTTTTTAAAAAGAGTCTCTGTGATCTTCGCTTTAAGATCTAAGGCTGAAATTTTAGGCTGTGCATTAAGGAGGTGGTATATGCAAGAAAAATGATGCAGGTCTTTATCAAACATCCACTTGTCCTTTGGCGTTATCCGAAAAGATGAGAGAAAATATGTACATTCATATATTCTCAGTGAAAGAAAATATCTGAAGAAAATAGTCTTTTTTTTTTTAACACTCCTTTGCTTTATCTGGCCTTCTTTGTTTAAGAGATCAGCTTTTACTGTGATAATTGACATTTGTACATCTCCCTGATGGGCTGAATCTGGCACTTCCCAGTTGCAGATCTTTCTGCATAGGATGTGTCATCTGTGAATAGTAGTTTGTTCAATCAGTATTTATTGAGCACCTACCATGAACTGGTTTCTGATCCACAGGCTGAGAAAACAAAGATGAAAAACCACACGGTTCCTGATTTCAAGATGGCCATAGGCTGGTGAGGGGAGAGAGCTGCCATAGGGTAAGTACAATGACAGACGCGTGCCTGGGATATAGTGAGAAACAGACAAGAGATGTCAAGTTGTTGAAGGCCCTAGATGGGCACTGTATAATATCTTGACATTTGTTTTGACTTCTCTTGATTCTGAAAGAAGTTTGGTGAGCACAACCTGGCTTGGTATCTAGAAGTAATACTGCCGACCTTTGTTGAGAATTTACCTTATGCTGGATGATGCGCTAAGTGTTTTACATGCATCAGCTCGAGTAGTTCTTACAGTTATCCTATGGGGAAGATCCCAGTATTATTCCCATTTTATAGAAGAGGTCAGGTCACATACCTGGCAAAGGTCAGGTTGGAGTTCAAGTCCACTTTTTTCGTCTTCAAAATACATGCTCCAAAGTGTTCACTGTGGTACCTTTTGCAACTTTTTGTGTAAAGAGATCTTTATTTGTTCATGATATAGCTTAAAAATTGTTTGAACATATGGACAATATATGTGCGTGTTTGTATGTCTGCAAAATATACAGTTGGATGGTCTCTATATGTACTTGCTGTGAAAAATGTATGGTGTATGTATATATCTATAAACACTCCCGCCCCATATGCTGAGCGTTATAGTTAGCAAGATGAACCAGTTGGCCGTTACACATGCTGGCAGGGCCATCCTAGGAGCAGTTGCTGGGGATGGATAGCACCCCATTCTCCAGGCCGCTTGTCTTATTGTCTTACGAGGGCTCTTCAAAACGGTTCCAGCCTCTTCTCCAATGCCAGCATTTCTGTAGCCAGTGGATATTTTCTGCTCCTCTCTTATGCTGGAGACGTGTGGAGGGGAGGCAGGGGCATTAAAATAATTCTCTGCTCGAGGCTCTGATACACTTAAGACAGCCCTCTTCCTGGAATATATAAATGCCTGCAAATCAGCGTTTCTTAAGATGCAGTATCCTTCCTGGAAATCCTGTTAAAGGACATACCCTGGCTACTTGTCTCAGACTGAATGAGAATATAGTGAGGCTCATGATTTTCACTGCTGAGATATTAGCATAAATCTCCCACTAATGCACCTCTGCCTGTTAGTGGACAAGTTGCTGCAAGAAAATAAGTTAAACTGAGAAGGGACGAATGTTTTGCAACTGGGGTGTGGTAGTGGGAAGCCAGCACGTGTGGGGCGTTTGCAGCTCGGCAAATACCGCTGGGGAGGCACTGAGGATCTTCCCATGTGGGTTATGAGAAAGGATGAGATGCTTCATGAGGAAAAAGGATTTTTTTGTGGCTCATGGAGCAATCATAGGACCTTTATAATGGATAGAGCAGTTTCGTATTATGTTTTTTTCTCTGACATCATACAGCACAACTATCTCATGAAGCCTGAGGCAGGGTAGCTGTCCCCGTTTTAAAGATGGGGAAATTGAGCCACAAGAGGTTAAGTGAGTGTGAAACTTAGAATGTCGGGGCTGGAAGGCCTGCCGTGGTGCTCTGGCTTGCGGGCGCTCTCTGCCTTTTTTCCTTGTTCTTTCTCCTCCTCCCTTCTGAAGCGCCTGCTCCTCCAATTTTTAGAAGTGAAATTTGTAGCCACTTAAACATTGCCTAGAGCATAGTGCTCAATAAATGTTTGTTTTTGTTTTGTTTTGTTTTTTTGCGGTACGCGGGCCTCTCACCGCTGTGGCCTCTCCCGTTGTGGAGCACAGGCTCTGGACACGCAGGCTCAGCGGCCATGGCTCACGGGCCCAGTCGCTCTGCGGCATGTGGGATCCTCCCGGACCGGGGCACGAACCCGTGTCCCCTGCATCGGCAGGCGGACTCTCAACCACTGCGCCACCAGGGAAGCCCAATAAATGTATTTTTGGTGTGTGTTGAATGAATGTTAGATGGGTGTCAGTGACATCATATGTAGGAACAAAATACCTGAGAGTTACAGTGGCTGCAGGGCAAGACCAGGCCAGCATCTTGTCCAGTCATCTTCTCTTAGCTGCCACCCTGTCTCCATTGACCCCCCAAAGCAACATATCGAATATACTCCTAATGGTGTCCAATATCTCGTTTTACTGAGAGTCTTACTTGCTGAAGGCCAGTATCACTAGGATCTTTGTTGACAAGCCCCGAGCTTTGCTTCTAAGCAGGTCTTTACTTGGTGATGAGAATGCCTGTGTCTAGGGGTTGGAAGAAAACTTAGAGTTTACTTAAGCGCCTACTGCATGCTAGGATCCTTCCTGTTATAGCTGAATGGAGCCATTAAACTTCTACGGGAGATCTTGGATTATAATGTCAGGCTTGCTATGTCCAGAAGTCTTTAGGGAAAAGTTCAACTCAAAAGGAAGATGTCAAAAAAAAAAAAAAAGGAAGATGTCCTTGTTGAGCAGGTGGATGGATGTGGTAGCAGGTTGTTCATGCAGTTTCAACTGTCCTGTGGCCTTCGTTTTCCTGCCCTGTTTCTTTTTTTCTCTTATCATGCGATGGGTTTTTGTTGTTCACTTAAGCTTGGGGGATATGTGTTTGTGTGTGTGTGAAAAAAGAGAAAAATGGATAAAAGGGAGGGAGTTCTGATTTTTTCTTCTTTGAGTTTTTGAGTGATGGAATTATGAACTGGAAGTCAATTGTCCTTGAGGATAAATGGCTTTGAATAAACTTAGCTTTTAATCTTAGCTCTAAAAGAATCTTGGTCAGATGTCTTAACTGTTCTAAGCCCTAATTCTTCGTATGTAAAATGAAGGTATTAATACCTTTTTATGGGTTTTTTTTTTAATGAAGCTTGGACTAAATAATACATATAAATTGTTTAGGCCAGTATCTACCACATAGCAAGTTGTCGGGCCAGTGGGAGCTACTCTAATATTAACAATAATAACAAAATTATAATAATGACAAAATAGTAATCATGTTGATAGTTACTAATATACCTGTATATTATATGTAATATACACACAGTATATATAACACCCATATACATACTAGCATATACGTGTATGGGTGTAATATATATTTACATATAACACCTAGACCTTAGAAAGTAGATATCTAAGACCTGAAACCTTTTTACAAAGCCAGGGTCTCTTTTATATACCTACGTAGTCAAGAATCTCCTTTAATTGCGTCAGTGTCCAATCAAGCACATGTTCAAGTCCTTGGCTGAACTTTCAGCGGTGCTTTTCCTTATAGAACAGTCAGGGAGTACCAAGGTAGATTGTGCTACCCTGTATCCATTCATTCTTCCGCAGAATATTAAATCCGTGCCAACCGTGTACCAGGGAACAAACTAGTTATGGGGTGTACAGGGGTTTATAAAAGACATACTCCTGTTCTTACTGCGGAGTTACAAATTTAATTACGTAGCATGAAGGAAAAGAAAAGTGCTAAGGGATGATGAAACAAAGGCCTCCTAATTTAAATCTAGGTTTCACAGGGAAAGAGTAAAAATCTGTGACCTGGAGGGCTAATTGAAGCTAGTCAGATGAAGGAACAGCCCACGCAAATGGCCTGAGGTAGAAAAGAGCACCTTAAGTTGGGGAACTGACTGTTTTTCCGCTAAGGCTGGAAGCTTTGTGCACGGATCGTGGTGGGGAGCTTGGAATTAATCAGAGAACAGTGGGAGATCACTGGAGGAGCAAGGAAGTGACAAGTTTTAGTTCCCATTCCATTTTTCGGAGACTTCTCTTCACCGTCTCCCTACCAGCAGCTGTTCTCTTCTTGCTCCTTTCCCATCTACAGCAGCCCAGTGATGTTTCTGCCCCTCTCTACCTAGTAAAACATGCCCAGAGAAAAGGATCTAATTTTCTCACTCCTGATAAGTTCAAGTGGCTGATGAAGCTGTATATTTTGTCTTGAGAGAACACTTACATCTTAACAGAGATCCAAGTTTAAGCCAAAGGAATGAATCTCTATGTGTGATTTTCTTTGCATCAACAACTCAATAAGCTGAAAGGGCTTCTTTTTCAGAGGAATGTGGCCTGCCTAACAGTGAGAGCTCAGAGGTAAAGAGACCAGGGATCAAGTCCAAGCCCTGCTTCCTAGGAGTGTGACGGGTGACTAAATCTTCTAACCCTCTGTTTCCTTAACTGTAAATGGGGAAAATAATTCATAGGGTTGTTGAATGAACTGAAAAAATGCATGGGAATCAATACACCATTGTGGAACTTTTTATCTTTAACACTACTGTGCAGGGTCCGAGAAGCACCTCCCTTCCCCTGAATTCTCCTTCTTTTGAAAACATTATCACAACGTTTCAGGATAATTTCAAATTGACTTTCTCATGATCTGTATCATGTCATCTATGTTTAGACATTTTCACACTTTCATCCGAAAACATTTTGGGTGTTCTTCCTTTAAGAAACATATACTTTCTTCCACACACATTTTTGCATATTACAAACTGTCTCAACGTGTAAATTATTTCCTTGAAATAATTGGCAATTTGGTGTCGGTGATGGGCAGGGGTGATTCAACTGAGAGCTCAAGAGAGAGATTTCAGGGAGGGGGCTGGGGAGGAGGTGGTCTTCGGAGTCCTTGGTTATATATGATAGGATGAAATAAATGTCAAGTCGGCTCAAATGCTCAGAATTCCAGTACTAAGATTGGCTGGAGGTCCTCATTTTGCCTTCAGAGAAGGGACTGGGCAGGAAACAAGTATCCAATGGTGGTAACAAGTTTTTCAATTCCCATGGCATATGCCCTCCGAAAGCTTGCTTATCTCCCCAACCCCGCCCCATTCCACCAGCCCCCCTTCCAAAGAAAGGGGTAGGGGAGCTGCAAAACACTTGGCACAGGTGCAAGAAAGCTGAAAACGCCTGGCAGAGCTCTCAGGCGTCTTTTTCCACTCCGCACCAAATGTTTTACAGTCTTCGTGAGCCCATATAGATCCTGGCTTCTGCCCAGTCGTTTGTTTGAAACTGTAGGCTCCGAGAAAAGGCTCCACACTGCAGCTGGCCTTTAAACTGTATTTAATGGGGGAGAGCGTTCAGGGTACAGTTGGAATGAGGAGAGCTCGCCTTTGACGTTGGACGTAAAACTAACAGATTGGAGTGGGGTGGAGCTAACGCCCAGGAACCTTTGGTCTGTTCATTTTCCCAGAGAAGACTAAGCTTTTGGAAATTTCACCTCAATCACAGGGATTTCACGGGCTAATTTATAGGGAGGCCCCCCAAATGTGACTTGAGCCCAGTTTAGCTCAATTTTACCCAAACATGAATCTAATAGTTCCAAGTAATGGAGATGGCAGAATCGTTCTTAGGGATGTAAATTTCTCGCTAATTTAGGGCAACTGTGGCTTCGCTCCCACCTACATACAAGTTCATTATGAATGAACATTTACTAGTTAACGATTCGTCTTTCTCCTTCTCTGTAGCCTTTTTTGCCTCCTTACCACGCTTATGGCTCATGATTTCAAAGGATTAACGACTAATTAGATTTTTTGGTCACTATATATTAACGATGCAAAAGAAAAAGACTCCAACAGGAGGGTTAATCCAAAGTGAAATTTGAACATAAAAAGTCCCTCTTACTTAACAATTTAGGGAAAAGTAGGCATTTGCGTCCTCCTCAGACCTTTGGATTTACGTTTACTATTCTTTGTTGAATACTTGCTGTGTCAACCACTCTCCTAAAGACAGGTAATGTACTTTTTCACTATATCTTCACTCTGAGGTCTGAGTTTGATCTCCCTGTTCTAGGTGAGAAACTGAGGCATAGGAACTTTAAGTGACTTGCCCAAAGAAATGACTATGAATGTACATTATGGACTTATTTGTCTGGTCCTTTTAAAAAGTTTTCAGTAACTATGACGAACAAAATATTCCCAGAATAAATGTTGCACCCACTTCGCTATTGTCAGTGGCTTGTGTGAAATGACTTACCCTGGCATGGAGTTAAAGAAAAATCCAATACTGCAGGAGCAGGGAGTTTCTCAGAGGTCAAGACATTTCTTTCTCAAACAGAGGAATCATGGAGTATGCAGCTGAATCTCCGAGTTAACTAGTTAATCTGGAAGTTACAGTTTCTTTATTATTTTGGGAGCAGCTTTCTCTAAAAGCCAGCAGATACCCAATGTCCCCTGGGGTGCCAGAATTGTGACAAAAAGGTAGACCCTTCTTGAAATAAGCTAGTCATCACATACATGGCCTAATGTGAATCAGGGCCCCCGATGTGATTCTATCCTGTTCTTACGAACGACATCAATAAATAAAGGAGTGTTTTCCCAGTTATCAAACTGAGAGCAGGTAAAGAAAAAAGAATAATAAGAGCATGGATATCTATTTAGAGGGATGGTTAGACAGAGAAGGAGAGAGCACATCGCATACCGTGAAACAAAGAGAAAGATAAGAAGAGAGTGTGTCACTGCTTCCCCGTGGCAGAATCAAAATCTTCTTTTGGATGTCATGTTGAAAAGAATCCCAAATCTCAGTTCTGTAAAGCAGATGGATATTCCATGTTGGTGCAGATTCCTGTTTGAAGCAGTGTGGTTACAAAGATGGGGTGGGTCATTTGATTTTCTCTGAAGAACTGTCTTGTGCAGCTATCTAAAAGAATTATAATACCCCATGAAGTGCACCATCCATGACGCTTTTAAAAGTGTTAAATAAAGGCTTCAACCAATGGCTCAAATCTATTTGCCCTTATTAATAGACGTCATTCTTTGGCTAATATATGTTTGGGAAATGCTGAGTTCAACACATATGTATAGGTGTTTTAACTGCAGGACTTCTCAGAGCCTTTAATCTGCCCTATGAGTCTCCAAGAAGGAGTAATATTATACCTCTTGATCTTAGAATGCTTATTCCACAAAGTATCTGCTTGAAACTACTGTGGTGCCCGACAACCTTAGGGAAATGCTGGGATACTGTCACTTCGCTAAAGAAGGGTCTGACTTTTTCATTTTTAGGGTAATTGAGGCTAAGCCCCCATCTACCTAGACATTCATTGTGAATGAGTTTTCCACAGTTAAGTCTTCTTTCTCCCTCTCTTTAGTCCTTTTTGGTTTCTTATCATGCTTGGAGCACATAATTCCTAAGGATTAATAACTAATTAGATTTTCGACAACCATAAATTGAAGATGTAAAAGAAGAAGTGAAAGCAGTAGGGTAAGTCAGAACTGAAATTTGGAGTCTTGGCTGTCACTGAATAATTTAGCTGTAAGCCCTTGCTGGAATAACTGTGTGTGTTTATGTCACCTTTATGGGGAATCCTTGGGAAGAATCCTGAAATGGAGCCCTGGGTACCTCTTGGCACACTGTATTTTACTTCTCAAGCTGTCAGGTGAGACTAATGCATTGTGTACTGAGCTGAAGCATGATGGGCAGTTTGCTTTGCCCTTTTCCTGTAAGAAAGGACTGTCTACACCCAAAGAGAATGCTAGCATATGTACATCCCCTGCTGAGGCCCTTTCCCATTAGGTGTGAAGCTGCTTGCCCTGTTGATGTCTAGACCTCCATCGTAGATTGCAGAAACACTTATTCTATTGGATCCCAAACAGAAGGAATTTTTATCTTGAAGCTAATGAAACATACGCTTCCAGGGTCCTCTCTTGCGCGGAGCCCCTTTTAACACATGACTGTGTTTTAATAACATTGCCCAAGTAAGCTATGTTTGCAGTCTTGAGTCTTAAAATGATTCTCCCTAGTATTGAGCACCAAGCCCCAGAAAACGTGAATTTGCCTCCATTCCAAAGAAAACCTTAATTGGATTTTCCCACACAAGGAAGCGCCGTATTAAAATTTCATCCATGGTCACATCTAACCTCAGGCATCATAATAAAAAGGCTCAGAACACCCCTTCCTTGTGCTGGAGTGTTCACCTGAAGCTTTCGTACAGGTGCTCAGCTGTAGCTGTGAGTGTCCATTCTGTCTTTTCTCCCCCCAGTTATCGGACCATAGCAGCTTCAGGGCCTAGAACTCTTCAGTGATCGAAGTTTCCCACCAACCTCTGGGCAGAGTGTTGAAAACTTTGCAGAGAATATCCAGACATTGTATAAATGTTACAGGACAGCAGAGAGCATGACTAACCCTTGAGTTGCCTCTGATACTTTTGGAAACTCCTTTTCATGATGAGTAAAAGAATCCAGTTTGCCAGATCCAGAACATACCACCTAAAGTCATCTAACTTCTATTTTAAACTCTTCTGTGGACATTCAAATAGGTCATGCCATAGTCCTGACCCAGCGCTGCCAGGAGCTTGCAGTGTGACCTGCAAGACCCCTTCACTCCATCAGCATCTCAGTACTCCCACCTGAAACACAGAAAGATCATTTCCTCATCACATTGTACATTACCTAGAGCATCATAGGCTCTAATAACCAGAGGATTTCTTAAAAGTAGTTTCCCCTACCTTGTGTGACCATATATTCATCCATTGGAAGAGAAAATCAAACCCTGAAAATGTTCTCATATCCAATGATGGAATTTTTATTTTGGAAAATAATAACAGTGGTATTTTGAAAAAATTAACAGTTTTGTAATAGTTGAAAGGGGTTTGATTGCAATAGCGAGTTGGAGGGTGGTTATGCAGAGGATCAGAAACCTAACCGTGTAGACCTTTCTTGGGTGAAATATGACATGATCAACACAGAAGAGCCCCCAAGAAGCTTTCATGTTGTGACTCTATTCCATGGGGTGATGAGAAATAAATGTTAACAGTATGTGTTGACCAAACAGTACTCATGGAGTGTAGTCATAAAGGCAACTTTATATTTGTCTCTTACCATCTTTATATTTATTCAGCAAATGGAGTCCTTCCCTGGCCCTTGGATGTGAACTTAGGGAGGCCCCATGACATTCTGTTTAGTCTTCAGCAATAGACAGTCTTTAAGTCATAAACACAGCCTCAGTTCATAACTTAGCTTGAGCAATAATAGCCATAGTTCTGAATTTTATTCGGTCAATGTCTTCTTCTGCTCTAGTTGGTGACTGCCCTGTGGACTGGCTGCTGGAGGAGAGGGTGTGTGGGTCTTTTCTCTTTCTCCAGGCGCCACTTTTCCTTCTCGACTCGCTTACTCGCTCTGGTTTCTGATTCTACCAAGGTTGAACAGGTTGAGGGGAGAGAAGAAGGGTTGGGAGGGTAGAAAACAACTAATTTGATTGATACCCTCATAAGATGGTGTCACCTTTTCTGAAACTGTCATATGTGTAAGATGCCAATTTCTTTAATGGTGCCTTTTGTGGGTTCTTCAGAGAACCCATCATGGAGAACGTTCTCCCACTTGCAGTTCCTTTGACCTGGGAAAGTGAGCCCTCTTTCCCCAGGTCTTGGTGCTATACACCTAATTGCCTTTCTGCCGAAGTCTCATAGACACTTTGGGTGGCCCTGTGACACAGGATGTAAGGCAGTTCTTGAACCAACTCTTTGCCAGGTACCTCACCAATACGTAGTCCACCCACACAACTCCTTGCCCACATTCACTCATGTGGGGGGCTTTCTCGGGGTGAAGGCCACTCTCTTTCACTCTGTTGACAAAGCAGCTCACCCTTCTGATTTCCTGGGTGGGAGTCGACACTGTTCACCTCCTCCCAATAAAACAAGGGGAACACATCAAGCTCTCTGAGTGGTGACATTGAAGTCCCTCTCACCAGATTAAGAAGGAGGACAGACCCTCCCACTGCCTACCTTTTGAAATTGGCCAATCTGGACTTCAGCCATGGTCTTCTTACAGCTTAAGTGGCTAACAGCATGAGCTTTGGATTCAAACAGACTCCTGAGTTCAAATCTCCACTCTGCCATCATGTTCCCTTGGCGTGAGACAGTTATTTAAATACTGCAAGCCTCACTTTCCTCTTCAGTAAAATTCCTCAGAGTTTGTTGAGGAGATTCAATGAGATAATACATGAAAGGCCATTCATACGGTGCTTGGCACATAATAAGTGCTTATTAAAGTTATCTGTTGTAATGAGTAGTATCCTAATCTTGGGAGAAAAGGGTACTGTATCATAAGAGAAGGAAAAATAAAGAGATATGGGAATTAGATACTGTGCTCGTTTCCTGGATAAGTAACAAGGGAATAATGAAAAAGATGGCATATGGCTAAGTCTCAAAAGATTGGTGTGATGTGGGCTATTACAGAAATAGAGCATAAACATCTCTCGTGTTATGGGAACAAATGAGCTGGGTATAGTGCTGCTAATAATAATTAGAGCTGAAAATTTTAATGAATGTACTATATGTACTAAATCTACACTAAAGATTTTGCTGAATTATCTCTTTTTACCCCTTACAATGACCTATGGGGTAGGTGTTTATAGCCACATTTTACTGATGTGAGACTCAGAGAGGTTTAGTTACTGATTTAATACATTTAGCCAGTAAGCAGTGGAGACAGAGCTGGTACCCACGTCTATCTTTAGACCTCAACCTTCTTATCTACTGTTACATGGCTACTTGAAGTCATTTAATAGAAGATACTTGCATTATAATTGGGCATTCTGGAGCAGGGGTGTCCTGACAGCCCAAACACCCAGGGACCAGAAGGGAGGGCCCTTGGGACGGTGAACCTTTGGGATGCTCCTCTAACTGAGTGCCTAGGTAATATTCTGACCCCACCTACAGAAAAGGATCTAAGGTCGCTTTAAACCAAAGGATGTCCTCCATCCTCCCAACTCCCTCATCCCCTAGAAGGAGGCTTGAATTACTCATAATTGCTATGTTGGCAACAGATAACACCAGAAAAACTGACAGGGATTTTTTTTCTGCATCAGTGGTATTAGTTATAAAATTTCTGCTCCCTCTGGGCTTTCACAGGGCATCCTGATTATGGCATAGCTGTCTCCCTCATGCAGAAAGCACCAGCGAGGGCAGAGAGAACTAGATTTCAAGCCTGACTAATAATATATACCCTGGGTTCTAAGCCAGTGCAAACGTGCTGAAAGTTCATCAGATGAGTTTTCACTGATTATTCCTACAGGACCAATCCAGCTATTGAGAAGTCAGTTTCCATTATCCTTCCCCATGCGGCAGAACTTGCCAGGGGCCTGGAATACAGTTTAGGCTCTAGTCAGATGGGACTTGCACTTCGTCCAACCCTGAAAAGTCACTCCTTGGCTATTATTTTTCACTCTATTGTAAATAGAAAGAGGCAGACGAAAAAGTAAAAAATATGTTGGTTGGAAGATACTTATTCTCGCCTACCTAGGGCAATCAAAGAGGAGACATCAGCTCCAGATTTGGTAAGTAATAACTCACATTTGACTTTAATACACTGTGATAAACTTTGAGGAATATATCTTTTAAAACATAAAATGCTTTACCTCTGATTTAAAGTTTGGGGGATTGGTCCTGTGCCGTCAGCAGGTTAGATTTAGCATCTCTGGAAATTCCAGAGCAATTTTAAACTACTCTTTTTGATCACTTGCTGCAGCTCCAGCTTTCAAAGAGAATGAGATGTTTTGGGAATGAATTGTGATGGACTTATATGAAAATTTATATGACCAAGAATTGGATTTGTTCCCCTGGAATATTATAGATTATGTTTTATGTTGGAATTACATCAGTGTGCCGAGCAGCAGAAGGCTGGCTTAATGTAGCTAAAAATATACCTTGACTTTCCACTTGGAATAAAACTCTCCCCTCCCTGACCGGTTCCTTCCCTAATGAAAATAATGGCTTCATGTCTCATAGACATGATAGACAGTAGGGAATATTTGAGTCTTAAACTGAGAAGAGTTTGAGAAAGGACTAATGGTCCTTTTCTAATTTCTTTGCCATCCATCTCTTCCATCTTGTTTTTCCTGTCACCATCCTATTTCAGGCCTTCAGCACCCCATGCCTCATTGCGATGGCTCCTTTGTCAGTCTCTAGTGTCTCCTTGCTTTAATTTGTCCCGTACATTGTGTCATGGTCCATCTTCCTCCTACACCACTTTAATCATGTAACTCCCTGCCATTCTTCAGTGGCTTTTCATTTGCCCCTAAGTACATCACAAAGTAACATCCAGCGCCCTTTCTAGATATGAACCTTGCCTCTTCCTCCTTTCCAAGCACTCACTTCCCAACCACCCACCTAGTACAGGCCTCTACTAAGTCTTACCTGGAGCTGGGCAATAACCTCCCAACTGGTCACCAAATTTCTCTCATTCTTGCTTTCATTGAACCTACTGTTGCCCAGTGTAAGTACCATTGGTGGCATGCAGGATGATTTTTGGTGCTACGGACACTTTTGTTCTCAAAATTATTTCTAATACCTGGCTAGTACATTATTGTAAAAATGGTACTAGTAGATCAAGACCATGAATTTATGCATATTATTGCTTAGAATGAGAGTCATCAAAAAAGTGAGCTAGGAGGTAACTTCATGAGGTCTGTGGATCGGTTGAGGCCCTTAGAACCCTATCTCTGCCTCATCTCTCCAAGAGCAGCTCCCCAGACTTGTCCCCTGAGCTAGGTGGTTTACTGCTTTGGCCACGTGAGCAGGTATTTGATTGTAACAATGGCGGAGTGACAGCATTGGCACAATCCTACCTTCTTACCTTCCTGCCCCCTTTCAGGGGCCTGCACCTCATATTACAAAGCTGTACAGCCGTGATTTGAAACATTCATGCAGCTTTCTGAAGAGCCTCAATTACAAATGATGAGTGGCTTATCTGCTGGGAGAATCTTGTTCAATATTATTATTTTTTTTTAATATTTACGGGAACTTGATGTTCAGTGAAGACCCTTAGGCAGAAAGTGCTGAAAGAGGAAACAAAGAGGATGTTGGAGAGGGCTGAACCTAGTGAAAGCTCAGAATCCACAAAGTAAGTTGTGGCATTGTAAATTCACTGTAAGTGCATTTGAGGAACTATAAACCATAAAAGAGATTACCGTGACCTTGGTTTCTGCATAGCTTTTGAGATAAAAGGTCTCAGAATCAGAATGCATTTGGTTGACATAGTGTTGTTGACTGATTAAAAACAATTCATGCTCTCATGGAATACTGATGAGGGCTGGCCTGGGTGTGTGTACAGGATATGGACTCTGGAGGTAGAGATCAAAGTTGCTTTGCTAAAATGGAGCACTAAAATGTAAGGCTTCATAACCAGAGATGAATGGGGCACAGCTACTGGCATAAAGATTAAATTGCAATACATTCACTTTGCATTCACATAAAGATTAAATTGCAATACTTTCATTTATTACTTATTGGGTACATATCTTAAAAGCATATTAAAAAAAAGCATATTGAAGATGTTTCAGATTCTCATCATTGCACAGGATAACAGCTTGGAAAACATTTACTATCAGTGAATGGGTTTCTTTGAATAGTGTCGTATTTTTCTGATTGCTTTTGCTTTAGAAGTGAATACTTGAACTTTATTTTGATTTGGTCATTTTTCATATGGACAACTTTTAGGCTTAGTGATTAAAAGCATAAACTTTGGAATGAACAGACCTGGGTTCAAGCCTTGTGACAGTTGCTTATTTGGTATGGACCTTGGGCATGTTACTTAATTTCTTTAGGTCTCTGTTTTCCCTAGGAAAATAGGGATGCTAGTAGGACCTGTGTCATAGGGCTGTTGAGAGAATTGCGATAATGTATATAAAGCACTTAATCAAATATTTTTAACAGTAGGTCCTTGTTGGTTATCTATTTTAAATATAGCAGTGTGTCAGTCTCAAACTCCCAGTCTATCCTTCTTCCCTTCCCCCCCGCCCAAATATTTTCTATTTGATATTTTTCTCATCCGTAAAATAAATAAGAATAATGTAGTAAAGGGAACACTTTCAGGCTCTCTGGTCTCCTCCTAACTATATACTAAGAGTGCATGGTGAAGTTCAGGTGTTAGTAGATGGTATTGCAGTCCAGGTTTAAGAAATGCCTCAATTTCACCCTCCCACTCACCCTTTTTCCCTTACTGAATTTTGGCAGAGGGAGCTGTTGATCTAGAGATGCAAGCACTACTCAGGGCAGGTCTTTCTAGCCAAGACTGAATCAGAAAATATGGTTTAGATGTGAAGGTGTAAGTGAAGGCCTCTGCTTACTACTTCTTGAATCAAGATAGCTCTTGGCTAAGGTGCTTCCTCAGTTGCCAACAGAGATGTGACATGACCAGCTTAGTCCAAGACAGGAACCTTAGACAGGAGGGAAAATGAGAGTGTCCTGTTTTAGAGCTGATCTTTAAACCAGGTTCCCCGACCTAAATTACACCACCAGGTAAAATGTGGCCCAGTGAATGTCCTGGCTTCTGACCAAAGAGGTCAACAATCATTCCTCGCTTGGAGTCAGGGAGGGAGCTGAAGGATCACCATTTCCCTACATTCCTTCTCAAAATGTGGAGTCTGTTGAACTAGGGCCGCTAGACTTAGCAAATAGAAATATAGGAAAACCACTTAAATTTGAATTTCAGATAAATGAGGAATCATTTCATAGTATAAGTGTGTCACATGCAATGTTTGGGACATGCTTATACTAAAATATTTTTGTTATTTATCTGAAATTTAAAGTTAACTGGGCATCCTGTCTTTTACCTGGCAAGTCTGTTTCCAACAGTTTTTTTTTGTTTGTTTTTTGTTTTTTTGCGGTACGTGGGCCTCTCACTGTTGTGGCCTCTCCTGTTGTGGAGCACAGGCTCCGGACGCGCAGGCTCAGCGGCCATGGCTCACGGGCCTAGCCGTTCCGTGGCATGTGGGATCTTCCCGGACCGGGGCACGAACCTGTGTCCCCTGCATCGGCAGGCGGACCCTCAACCACTGCGCCATCAGGGCACCCCTCCAACAGTTTTTTTAAGGTCAGTTTGGTGATGGTTCATTGAGACTGATAGAAAGCCTCGCAGAGCTCTTTGGGGAGGTTATCCTGTGTGTTGTAGGAGGTTTATTAGCATTCCTAGCTTCTAATCACTAAAGGCTAATCACATCCTTCCTCTTTCCATTGTGACAGCCAAATATGTCTCCAGACATTGCCAAATGATTGCCAAATCACCCCTAATTGAGAACCACTGCTTTAGAGATAGTGGCAAAAGTGAGGCTGTGAAGCATATCAAGATGGTAGACCTGGATAAAGGTGGTACTTTCATCCAATCAAGATGGTAGACCAGAAGGTGGCACTTTTATCCAATCCAGATGGTAGGCCAGAAGGAGGCACTTTTATCCAATGCTGATACATGTCCTGTCCCTTCCTCCGTTTTCATCCCTCCCCACATTCTGGACTTCTTCACAGTAATGTAAGGAGCTGTCTAGACATACGTAGAGGATCTCACTAATACAGTTTTGGTCCAGTGTTGATTATGATCACTGGAAAATTATGCTTTATTCACTCTGCCTTTCTAAACGGCTCACGTGAGGCTCTATATGGCAACTCTTCAGGTTTTAACTCAGATATATTTTTCAGAGAACACCCAACAAACTATTAAATCAAATACTTAAATTTTATAATTTTATCACAGGTCATCAGTTTGTGTACCCTTGGTGAACTTAGCATTTGATGGGCAAAATTCTTATAGTCAAAGTGCCCCTCTTAAGTGTATGTATTATTCTTTTGCTTCATTTTGTAGAGGGAGAAATTTAGAGGCATTGGATAATGAATTCTGTCCTTCAAACGTTTCCACCTTCACATTTATCCTTGAAAAAATGCTGATATGCCTTCATGTGATGTTTCCTATTTGTAAAGGTTCCCTGACTATGTTGTCTTGCTTCTTTGGAAAAAACGGAAGCGACTTTTGCTTTATTAACTTTGATTGTCCAGCATTGATAATTAATTTTGTAGGCCTATCAGCTTATGTAGTGGGAAAATTTCATCAGCAAGTTAAATGTAACTTCTTTTTTTAATGGCTTTCCATATTTTGTAGGCTTTTAGAGGAGCAATGGTTTTATAAAAATCCATTGAGCAAAGCAAAGACAATGTACTTATCTGGTTATATTGCTGTGGGAAAAAAAATTTCTCTTCTGGAATCCCTATAAAGGTTGTATGTTCTCAGATCTCTCTTATCTATTGTGCTTCCTTAAATCAGAATATTCTTTTCCCTTAAAAGCCCACCTTAAAGAACAACATTATCTTTATGTGTGATCACCGGCCTTCATCATTGCAGAGAAAAAAACCTGAGCCTTCTCAGATTCTGATATTTGTATTTAATCAATAACCACATTCCTTTTTCATCTGTCTTACCTCTGCAATTGCATTTTCCCAGCTGCGTATATTTTATTGTGCAAGAATTCAATTGAAAGAGCCATTCATGTTTGCAAAAAGGATGATGTTTTATTATTGGTGATAAAGAAAAGAAATTGCACACTTTGTATAACCGATCCTTTCTGTTAGAGCATGGAGCGTGGTGAATTCTGAAAGTGAGGAATAAGTTAACAAACCGTGATGAGAGAGGCCACAGAAAGATCTTGTAGTATTCTGACCACAGTATAAAATAAGACCTGACAATTCTTTTTTTTTTTTGGCGGTATGTGGGCCTCTCACTGTTGTGGCCTCTCCCGTTGCGGAGCACAGGCTCCGGACGCGCAGGCTTAACGGCCATGGCTCACGGGCCCAGCCACTCCGTGGCATGTGGGATCCTCCCAGACCGGGGCACGAACCCGTGTCCCCTGCATCGGCAGGCGGACTCTCAACCACTGCGCCACCAGGGAAGCCCAAGACCTGACAATTCTTAATGTCTCTAATTGACAAGCGTTCAATTCACATTCGAAGTGGACCATCTTTGCCCAATTTGAGGGTATGTAGACTAGAAAGAATAAGGGGATGATGGTCAAAATAAATAACACCAGATATGACATGGCCTGATCAATGACACCAGGTACCATATTATTGGGACAGGATCCCAGAAACCCCCTGCAGGTCCAGGTGTTCTTCCTTGAGTGGCTGGATTGGGGGGAGGTGGGTGGGTGCTTGGAGAGGGGCCAGGTGGCTGGGGGTACAGGGAGAAGCCCTAAGGAGGTTCACGGTAGCAACTGTTTATGAGCCAGTCTAGTAGTAGTTTAATATTTGAACAGTTGGAGTAGCTGTATCACTGTGTAAAGCTGGACTAAGAAGTGGAGAATCCTGGGGTGGTACAGTGTCATTAGAAAATTAGACCACCGGTCTGAGTTCCCGACACTGCCATTAAATCACTGTATGGTCTTGGATAAGTCAGTTCTTGGGGTCCTCTATTTTCTCTTAAGAAAAATGAAAATACTGGGTAAGAACAGCTCCAAGTCCCCTTCTTAAGGGTTTACAGTTTTCCCTCATAAAGATCTACAAGTTCTATGCATAGAGAATAGAGTTGTCTCTGAGCTTCCGAAAAGCACTGAGACCAAAGTGTTTCCTAAGGGGTGGGCAATCACATGCTCTGTACTTAGTGGAAAACATGATAGTCAAACAGGGATGAACCCTGCATTAACCATGGATGCTCTGTGCTATCAGGAACAAGGCAAGAGCAGTTCAGTGCCTTTTGATGGGAAGCTTAAAAATATTTTCAAAAGATTAAGAGTTTTCAGCGTTTTGAGGAAATTACTGCAGAGTAGAAGAATGTGCTAGTTGATTACAGAAACAAAACAAGCATAGCTTTTGTTCAAAATTACCTAAGTCAGGCAAGGACAGGTATTTTGGAATTTGTTGTTGTTGTTGCCTAAATCATAAAAAGTTCCCTCGACTCTCCATTTTACTTTCGTGTTCTTTGTTCGGTTATTGATATAGTGTGCTTTTTTATATTCAGTGAAGATATCCATGGGAATATTTAAGCACATGTTTGTGAGCAACGCCATGCCTACAGAAAGTAAAGAAAATTCCAAAGTAACTTCAACCTGCACAAATTGTTTTAATTCGTTGGAGTTGGAAGTCACTTTCTACGTTTGTATCACATCTTTAAAAAAATTTTTGTACGTGTGAGGAAGTGCTCAACATAATTATGAATCACTTGAATTATCAGAAAAAGAAAAAAAAACATGGTTTGTGAAGCACGTGCTGTATTAGGAAACTTAGTGCTGAATAAGTGCCTACACATGTATTTCTTTCAGGTGCCTACACAACTCATCGTTCAGTAAAATGAAATGGTTCTGTTTTAATATCCTGCTGCTTATTGTACCTGACAAACAGGAATGAGGAAAATGGCAAATTGATGATCTGGGGTCATTTTCTTGAAACTTGCACGTAATTCCCATTTCTGCTCATTAGAATAAAGAAAAGCCTTTCTGTAACAAATTAAGAACATGCATAACCTGTTATGACATAGTCATAGACATAATAATAATACGGTCTAGAATTACAGCACTCTCTCGAAGTACATCATATTCAAAATTCACTGGATATGTCTTGGAGACATCTGTAGTAATTATAGGAACACGGTTTCTAATTCATTTAATTCCCTTTCCTACCTAAACTGAACATATAAGTGAATTTTAAGAGACTGTACAAATAAATTTTTAATTACAAAATGATGTTATGCAATGCATTATTAATAATAACCAACAATGCATAATGTTTATACATGAGTCCATTAGAAGGACAAGCTAATGTATGTCAGTTCTAAAAGAATGTGCTAATTTGTCCTGAATTTGTGAATGAAGTTGAATCCATGATGCAAGCCAGTGAGTGCAATAACAGAATGGTTTCACATGCTGTTTTACAGTTAAGAAACATCTTGTACCTATGGCATTTAAGAGGTATTTAAGATTTGTTCATCACATGTGATCAAGATCTGATTTTTCAGTGAGCCATGCGGTTGGGAAATTTGGAATAAGGCCATTGAGTTGACAATACTAGCTTTTTCCCAGACAGGTGCAGAATAAAATGGTCTGGAGCATCCAAGAAATGTATACAGTCCTTACATTTCAGCGCATAGAAATCACAGTCTCATTGTAATGGAGTTTCCCCCGGGGGCCAAAGGGTCTGCCGGCATGTGGTTCCTTTGTCGTGCTAGTGGTAACAGATTTCTGAAATCTCCATGGCCAGCTCCAGACACTCACTGGTCTCCTGGCAAGATTCAAAAAGGTTGCAGTCTATGTCACAGTTGCAGTTGCAGTCATTCCGGGAGTGGCTTTCATCTGAGGTGTGGCGATACCTGTGAGAGGGACAGCACAAACTGGTACACACCGTTTCACACGTATCCGGGAGCATCAGGAGGCAATCCAAAAACTGGCAAAACAGACAGGTGAGGATGAGGGAGGCACAGTCCTCTGTTTAAAGAAGAAGAAAGACAATTACAGGTGGCCCCTCTCGGGGCGCATATGAAGAGGAGGCATGTGCAGTGGTGTGCTTGATAACTTTATAGCCCGCTCTTAATTATTTATCCGTATTAGGGGCGATGTACACCAGTTTTCCTCTCAAGCTCCCCCTCCCCCATCCACTCTACTTAATTAATTGCTTCATTAACTTCCTGAGCATTTCCTATTGATTCCACCTAATCTGGTTATTTAAAGTGCTGTCACTTTTCTAAACTCCTTTATTTACGTTGTCTGCAGAGGTGCTGGGAAGCCGCACAATTAGCTGCCTATCTGGAAACCTTGCAGTGGTCTGAAAAACAGCAAGTCCTCCCCAAGTGCAGGGAGCTTGCAGCAGCAATTAGATCAGGGGACAATGAGCGATCATACACATTTCTGGCTTCTCGTCACAGGGCTTTCTTGTTTGTTTGATGTGGACTCCAGTAAATCTGCAACACCCATATTCAAATGTGAGTGAAAAGCACATTTCAAAACCTAACATAAATGATTTTTTAAATAATCATAGTTGTTTCGGGTTGTCTTTTATTTTTAATCCCTGTCTTCTTTTTCCTCCATTTATGTAAAGCCTTGATTTTATATCAACTTAAATATGTCATCGTGTACACCTAAAATGGTATAAATCTTATCAATCCTCTTTAAGAAAATTGGTTTAAAAATTTACTATGCAGACTTGTAAAAGTGTGAAAAGTATCTCTAAGGCATTGAAGGTAATTGGTAATTCTAGCCAAACAGCTGTGATGGGTTATAGATTATTGTATTTTTTGTTTCCATAAAGAGAATTAGTTAGAAGATGTAGCAGTTCTCTTGTTAAAATTATAACTTCTTAACATCTTCCTTCCTTCCTCCCTCCCTCCCTCCCTTCCTTCCTTTCTTTTTTTTTAACATCTTTATTGGAGTATAATTGCTTTACATTGTGGTGTTAGTTTCTGCTATATAACAAAATGAATCAGCTATACGTATACATATATCCCCATATCCCCTTCCTTTTTCGTCCCCTCCCACCCTCCCTATCCCACCCCTCTAGGTGGTCACAAAGCACCGAGCTGATCTCCCTGTGCCATGTGGCTACTTCCCACTAGCTATCTATTTTACATTTGGTAGTGTATACATGTCCATGCCACTCTCTCACTTTGTCCCAGCTTACCCTTCCCCCTCCCTGTGTCCTCAGATCCATTCTGTACATTTGTGTCTTTATTCCTCTCCTGCCCCTAGGTTCTTCAGGACTATTTTTTTTTTCCTTTTAGATTCCATATATATGTGTTACCATACAGTATTTGTTTTTCTCCTTCTGACTTACTTCACGCTGTATGACAGATTCTAGGTCCATCCACCTCACTACAAATAACTCAATTTGGTTTCCTTTTACGGCTGAGTAATATTCCATTGTATATATGTGCCACATCTTCTTTATCCATTCATCTGTCGATGGACACTTAGGTTGCTTCCACGTCCTGTCTATTGTAAATAGTGCTGCAATGAACATTGTGGTACGTGACGCTTTTTTTTTTTTTTTTTCCGGTATGCGGGCCTCTCACTGTTGTGGCCTCTTCCGTTGCGGAGCACAGGCTCCGGACGCGCAGGCTCAGCGGCCATGGCTCACAGGCTTAGCCGCTCCGTGGCATGTGGGATCTTCCCGGACTGGGGCACAAACTTGTGTCCCCTGCATCGGCAGGCGGACTCTCAACCACTGCGCCACCAGGGAAGCCCACGTGACACTTTTTGAATTACGGTTTCCTCAGGGTATATGCCCAATAGTGAGATTGCTGTGTCATGTGGTAGCTCTATTTTTAGTTTTTTAGGGAGCCTCCATACTGTTCTCCATAGTGGCTGTATCAATTTACATTCCGCCAACAGTGCAAGAGGGTTCCCTTTTCTCCGCACCCTCTTCAGCATTTATCGTTTGTAGACCTTTCGATGATGGCCATTCTGACTGGTATGAGGTGATACCTCATTGTAGTTTAGATTTGCATTTCTCTAATGATTAATGATGTTGGAGCATCCTTTCATGTGTTTGTTGGCAATCTGTATATCTTCTTTGGAGAAATGTCTATTTAGGTCTTCTGCCCATTTCTGGATTGGGTTGTTTGTTTTTATGATATTGAGCTGCATGAGCTGCTTGTATATTTTGGAGATTAATCCTTTGTCAGTTGCTTCATTTGCAAATATTTTCTCCCATACTGAGGGTTGTCTTTTGGTCTTGTTTATAGTTTCCTTTGCTGTGCAAAAGCTTTGAAGTTTCATTAGGTCCCATTTGTTTATTTTTGTTTTTATTTCCATTTCTCTAGGAGGTGAGTCAAAAAGGATCTTGCTGTGATTTATGTCATAGAGTGTTCTGCTTATGCTTTCCTCTAGGAATTTGATAGTGTCTGGCCTTACATTTGGGTCGTTAATCCATTTTGAGTTTATTTTTGTGTATGGTGTTAGGGAGTTTTCTAATTTCATTCTTTTACATGTAGCTGTCCAGTTTTTCCAGCACCACTTAGTGAAGACACTGTCTTGTATATTCTTGCCTGCTTTATCAAAGATAAGGTGACCGGGCTTCCCTGGTGGCGCAGTGATTGAGAGTCCGCCTGCTGATGCAGGGGACATGGGTTCGTGGCCCAGTCTGGGAAGATCCCACATGACGCGGAGTGGCTGGGCCTGTGAGCTATGGCCGCTGAGCCTGCGCGTCCAGAGCCTGTGCTCTGCAACGGGAGAGGCCACAGCAGTGAGAGGCTCGCGTACCGCAAAAAAAAAAAAAAAAAAAAAGATAAGGTGACCACAGGTGCGTGGGTTTCTCTCTGGGCTTTCTATCCTGTTGCATTGATCTATACTTCTGTTTTTGTGCCAGTAGCATACTGTCTTGATTACTGTAGCTTTCTAGTATAGTCTGAAGTCAGGGAGCCTGATTCCTCCAGCTCCATTTTTCTTTCTCAAGATTGCTTTGGCTATTAGGGGCCTTTTGTGTTTCCATACAAATTGTGAAATTTTTTGTTCTAGTTCTGTGAAAAATGCCATTGGTAGTTTGATAGGGATTGCATTGAATCTGTAGATTGCTTTGGGTAGTATAGTCATTTTCACAATGTTGATTCTTCCAATCCAAGAACATGGTGTATCTCTCCGTTTGTATCATCTTTAATTTATTTCATCAGTGTCTTATAGTTTTCTGCATACAGGTGTTTTGTCTCCTTAGGTAGGTTTATTCCTAGGTATTTTATTCTTTTTGTTGCAGTGGTAAATGGGAGTGTTTCCTTAATTTCTCTTTTAGATTTTTCATAATAAGTGTATAGGAATGCAAGAGATTTCTGTGCATTAATTTTGTATCCTGCTACTTTACCAGATTCATTGTTTAGCTCTAGTAGTTTTCTGGTAGCATCTTTAGGATTCTCTATGTATGGTGTCACGTCATCTGCAAAAAATGACACTTTTACTACTTCTTTTCCGATTTGGATTCCTTTTATTTCCTTTTCTTCTCTGATTGCTGTGGCTAAAACTTCCAAAACTATGTTGAATAACAGTGGTGAGATTGGGCAAACTTGTCTTGTTCCTGATCTTAGTGGAAATGGTTTCAGTTTATCACCATTGAGAACGATGTTGGCTGTGGGTTTGTCATATATGGCCTTTATTATTATGTTGAGGTAAGTTCCCTCTATGCCTACTTTCTGGAGAGTTTTTATCATAAGTGGGTGTTGAAGTTTGTCAGAAGCTTTTTCTGCATCTGTTGAGATGATCCTATGGTTTTTCTCCTTCAGTTTGTTAATATGGTGTATCGCATTGATTGATTTGCATTTACTGAAGAATCCTTGCATTCTGGGATAAACCCCACTTGATCATGGTGTTTGATCCTTTTAATGTGCTGCTGGATTCTGTTTGCTAGTTTCTGTTTCCTTCCTTTCTTTTTCTTTCTTTTTCCTTCCTTCCCTTCCTCCCTCCCTCCTTTCTTTCTTTCTCTCCCTCCCTCCCTCCCTTCCTCCCTTCCTCCCTTCCTTGCTTCCTTCCTTCCTTCCTTTCTTCCTTTTTTTTGTTAAGAAAGTCTCAACAACGTGTGAGGGTTTTGAAAAAGGATAGGTAAGTGTTCATGTGATACAGCATCTAATTAATTAAAATCAGCATCCTGAAGACTTGATGGTTGAAAGTAGCATTCTAGCATGAATTGGAGAAAAATTCATTCCTCCTGATGGGCTTATCAATCAATTAACATTAGACTTTTTGTAATCTATTTTTCCCCCATTAAGAATGTTAATAACCTTTGGTTTTCAGACTTCAGTTGACTGTAACTGTACAAGCCTGCAGGAGAGATTTCGCTCTTTGCCTCACCTGTCAGAGCGATCTAAGTGTTCCTAGAGCTCCCTTCATTGAATTCAAACAATGTTTTCCAGAAAACTTTTTTCTTTTCTTATTCATATACTTCTTAGTGTTTAAGAGAAGGGAGAGCATGGAAACTTGCTCTGAAAGGGAACAAATAGTTTAAAGAAAACCATTCTTATTTCTTTTAAAAACATCTATAAAGGTCTAAAGTGAGTTCTGCATACAGGTAAACAGAAATCTCCCTTCATCCCTGTGTTCCTTCCCCTCCCCCCGCCTCTCACCGTCCATTTCTTTCTTCCCCATAAGACAGTGGTAAAGAACCACACCATGACTTTTATGACCACTTTAATTGCCATATATTTTTGCAGGTGCTGTGGCCATTACTCAATATTTGTAGTTTAGGTGGACTATTCTATAGTATGACTGTGGTGTGTGTACTCATCTCTTTGCCAGACTGGGAGTATTTTTGTTCACTCAGAGCCAGTTTCTAGCATGTGACCAACTCACCCGTAACTCATAAGTCACTATAAATCTCCCGCAGAAATTCAGGAGTGAGTGAGTGCCGTACATAGACTGTATTCTGCGTATGCATTTCTGAAGAGGGCGTGTTGGTGGTCAAAGATTTCAGGCATAAAACCTCGTCACGTTTTTGCAATTCCAAGACTGCTGCTATAGCAGCGCCTGGCAAAGAAGAAGTTCTCAGAAGAAAATATTCCAAGCAAATGCTCCCTGATCTTTTAGGCTAGAGACTCAGGTCCATGACCATATACAAATGATTTTTCCACTAGGTCCTGTCCTTTGTAGGTGCGAAACTGAAAGTTTGGCTTGGAAGTAAGTCAGGTTGGGTGTAGGGTGTTCTGTGGGGATGGGAGCTGGTGTTTCCTATCAGAGTGTGAAAACCTGTTTGTAAAATGGCCTTATAATTTCCTGTGGGCGTATAACCGTTTGGTTCAAATCCTCTTGCCAACGTCTCCTCAAATTGGCAGACTCCAGAGGTCTCCGCTTCTGATGTATACTATAGATTTTATTTATAAAAAAAGTTATGTTGGCCTAATCCTTTGGTCAAGTTGGCATTTGTTTCCTTCCATCTCTCTATTTTGCACTTGAGAATAGAGCCCATTTTTTTCTGTTTATAAGTCAGTCCTTTTTATTTGGTTGTAAAGGGCAGAGCCTCTTGCCTAGAGAAACACGGCAACATTAATGAATTGAAAACAGATTTTTCCCCACTTTCAAGTGTGTTCCACACTGTTCCTAAAAGACATATTAAATAATTATACACGAGCAGGCAAACCTGTTTTGCATATGGCCAGTTTATGTTTGTACAAAGGTAGCGTGAGCAGTTCAGAGGAAAATTGAAAATGGCACTGTTTGAAAAGAGAGTTGGACTTTCCGTTCTCCTGAATGGGTATATTTTCCTTTGCCTGCGGTATTCCTTGGGACTTTAATGTTTAATAAACTTGATGTCCAGAGTCATAGCCTGTGATTAGTTCTCCTCTTGGCCGATCCAAAACATCATCCCTGCATCCAGCTGCCTGCTTCCCATCTCTTCTGCTCTGTGCTCAGAACATCTCACACTTACCAAGGCCGCATTACATCATGGGTGTCCCTCTTTCCCGCATCCCACAAACCTGTCTCTTCCCTCGTTTTCTCTTGTGAATGGCTCCCGAACACGCAGATGAATTGGCACAAATCTGGGACTCATTCTTGTCATTTTCCGTTTCCTCATCATACCCTTCCCAGCCAGTTCTTTCCTGAGTTCTGCTGATTCTCTCTCAAATTCCTATTTGAAACCCATCAGCCTCTATCCACCATCCTAGCTGTAGCCACCATCAGCCATCATCAGGTCAACAGAAACAGCCTCCTGTCCTGACACTGCTTCCACATGAGCCCACCTCAAATTCATGAGCCCCTGTGATACTGTTAATCATTAATTAGAACGTCTCACTCTCCCTTTAGAGTCAAGTCCTAAATCCTTGGCATAGCCTGCAAGCTCCTGTGTGATCAGGTTCCTGCCTATTTCTCTGCCTTCCAGTTCTAGTGTCCTCCTTACTCACTGCACTCCAGCCACACTGGTTAAATTTCAGCTCCTGGGATGCACCTAGCTCAGGGCCTTTGTACATGCTCTGTCTCTGGCCTGTGTTGCACACTTTCCCCTCACAACTTTACCTAACTCGTACTCAACCTTTGGGTCTTTAGCTTAAAACACCTTCCCTGTAAATCACATCCTTGCAGAAACTCTCAAAGCACCCTGCTTTGTTGTTTTCTTCATAGCACTGACCGCAGGATAGTATACTAATTAGTTTACTGATTAGTTCCCCCCCTACTAAAACCTAAGTCACAAGAATGGCTTATCTCTTGTTGAATGAATGAATAAATGAACAATAAGAGATAAACAACACGGTCCCCACTTTTTAGATGTAAGGACTAATGCTTAGGGATTGTCACTGACTGTCCTAAAACTTTCACCTGTATGGTGGTGGAGCAAGGAATTAATCTAACTCTGGATCCAAAATCTGTGCTCTCTTTCTCATTGTTAGATGTGTCAGCTGGTTCGTGTAAAGCAAATTTGCAGTCCTGTACACTTTACAAACATCTCACATGGGTCTTGAGATAACTCTCAATTGAGTACTACTACTGTTCTATAGATAAGGAAACTGTGGCTCAGAGAACTGAAGAAATACAGGAAGTGGTGGGGCTGTCATGTGAACCTAGATTGTCTCCTCCAGAGCCCTTAACTCTGAAGCTGACCTGCCCTTCATAACACACACACTTTCTTCTGTCACATTCAAGCCTGGCACCAGATGCTCTAGGCCTCCTGGTGACCTGTTCTCCCTTCCATTCCCCTCTCACCCTACGCCCCTCTGTATTCCCAAGACTGGTAAGGTGTGTTTTGCACATTCTGCCAGGTGGCTTCTGGCTAGCTCCAGCCAATAGGAGGCAGCTATAGGAAATGGGAGGGTGGGAGAAAGGAAAGCCTGGGGTATATCTCCTTCTTTCTCTCTGCTTTGTATCTTCCCTTTGGTTTTATCTTTTTCCGAATGCCCTTCTCTTTGTGACTTCTGCTAATGCCACTTACTAGTGGTCTGTCTAGTAATAGTTAGTCGCTAGTGGCCAATGAGCTAATGCCAGTAGTAGTGATTTACTAGTGCCCTAGAGAGACCAAGGGAGGAGGTGGCAGAGCTTTCCTGTTGTCGGTAATTTCCTCCCGTAGCTTTTCACCTCTCCCTATACCTTTGTAACACATTCCCAAGTATTAAATTTCTTTTATTGGACTACCTGGCATCATGGCATAGGCTCTAGTTGCTGCTGTCATAGTACCCATCTCATTTCCTACTTCTTCCTTCCTTAAACCTGGATTAAAGGAGGTTTAAGATGTATCCAAGACCTGCAGGCCATTCAGCTGGAAGTGGTATTTGCCTTTGAGCAAGAAGCCATGATAAAAACCCTCTCTTAAGTTGGTTCCATTTCCTCTTTACACCCCTAGGGTACATTGAGGATGTGGAGGCTATAACATGCTAAGTGATATCCTCACGACCCTGAAGGACTACTGCAGCTTCTAAAGGTGCTATATGTTAACTGGATAGTGGCTACTTATATAGTGTTTGTCTTTCTCTGTCTGATTTACTTCACTAAGCAGAATATTCTCTAGGATAATCCATGCTGCTGCAAGTGGAAGTATTTCATTCTTTTTTATGGCTGAGTAATATTCCCTTGTATATGTATACCACATCTTAATGTGGTTACCAAAGGGGTGATGGAAGGGGGCCACAAATTAGAGGTATGGGCTTCACAGATACAAACTACTATGTATAAAATAGATAAGCAACAAGAATATACTGTACAGCATAGAGAATTATACCCATTAACTTGTAATAACCTATAATGGGATATAATCTACAAAAATACTGAACCACTATGCCGTACACCTGAAAGTAACACAATATTGTAAATCAAGTATACTTCAATTTAAAAAAGAACAAAAAAGAGGGTAATAAAGAGAGGAAGAATCTGCCTCATAAGAATGGATCATGTTTAATCATGGTGGAAAAGGTAACAGTGCGAAGGAGTTTCCACTCATATACCTGAGGTCGGCCCCACGTTCACGGTCCTGTAATCCCTGAGTTTGTCTTTCCAGCTTTCAGTGTTCTTGCCACCATAATTCCCCAGGATCAGGAGGAGGGAGGAACAAGAGGTAGCTGTAGCTGCCCTCTGCGGTCCCTGGCGCATTCCTCAACTCCAGAAACATGCTTCCTGCATCTTTGGGAATCGTTTTCCAAAGTGGCAAGGACATGATTCTTCCAGAAGTGACCCCAGATAAACAACAGTCTCCCTTCCTCTCCCGCCAAAACAAAGTAAGAAAAAAAAGACAAGATACCCCCAGTATTCTCATACGTTAATGGTTAATGTGCTGTCCCTGAGAGAATTTGGCATAATAACAAGATTCATGACACCTGTCTCCAGCTGATCACTAAAAGTTTTTGGTCAAAGAGTATCAAAATTGGGACTTCCCTGGTGGTGCAGTGATTAAGAATCCGCCTGCCAATGCAGGGGACACGGGTTCGAGCCCTGGTCTGGGAAGATCCCACATGCCGCGGAGCAACTAAGCGCATGAGCCACAACTACTGAGCCTGCGCTCTAGAGCCCGTGAGCTGCAACTACTGAGCCCGCGTTCTGCAACGCCCATGCACCTAGAGCACCTAGAGCACCTAGAGCCCATGCTCCGCAACAAGAGAAGCCGCCACAATGAGAAGCCCGCGCACCGCAAGGAAGAGTAGCCCCGCTCTCCGCAACTAGAGAAAGCCCGCACGCAGCAACAAAGACGCAATGCAGCCAAATAAGTAAATAAATAAATAAATAAATAAACCAAAAAAGTATAAAAATTCGTTCCCACCCCCCCAACATTTAGTTCTTTAAAAAAATGTAATACAGAATGGGAATAAATAAAGTGTGACTGCCTTTCTCTAGCTGGGGTATCATTCCTGATGTTATCAATTTTAATAGCTACTTAAATATGTCAAGATCTATTTAAGTTCAGACAAGCACAACTAACATTCAAGTCAGTTCTTTAGAACTAGAATGACTAGATTTGGGTGATACTTAGTAAATTTTTGCTTATGTTTTTTTCTGAGCAAATGAACTGAAATAATTATAAAATTGAAACATTTTATAAGATGACACTATTGCATTTACTTGTATGAAATTTACAGTGTAGAAAATGTAATCATTTTATTCAGTAGTCCATGGTGTAATTAAGACTGTTCTTTTGAGGTATCTTGTATTTATGATTTTCCCCTTCCACCTGGATGAGACGTCTCAAATTCAAAATTATACATCAATTAGGTTTATTCTCAAGATTCTTTTTAAGGAGGCTGTTTTCTCATATCATGTGTATCCCTGGTTTTATCATCCACGGGGATGCTTTTGCAATCTGAACATAGAAGCAGAAGCAGAGACACAGATAGTGCTCTGTACTTGTTCCATTTTCTTCAGGAAAGGGACCACACAGGATGAGGCACAATTTAATAATAATGTCGCAGCACATAGTGTGTGATGTGCAGTAAAGATCATTTTAAATTCCCATCAGAGCACACACCATGAACTGTGCTAATGGATGTAACACATTTTACAAAATCTGCATGTGTGAGGCTTCTCCATCCTGTTTTAAGTGGGGCAATGTATATAAATAATAGATATTAGCAATTAAGCATCCATTCCTATGCACTCATTTATATATTTGAAAATAAATTAACCACAAACTACATAAAAGTGGATGCAATCTTCTCTTTTCCCTTCTGTTTCCCCTGCTGTTCCTGAAAGATATTTCTGTATTTATCTCAGTATGAACAGTGACCCCAGCTCTCAATTTCTGCATCCTTAAATTAATTACTATCAAAATTTTCCTAAAATGCAATGAGTCTGACTTAACTCTTTATTTCCTTGATGTTTGCTATCTAGGATAATGAGAGGTTCTTAGCACTATTTGTGGGCCCTAGTCTAGGTGTTTTACTCTCTTTTTTAACCAGGTACCAAAAACTCTTACCTTAGTGGGGGGATTTTTTTTTTTTTTTTTTTTTTTTTGCAGTGTGAGAAATGAGGATGAGCTATTACCTGTGTTGTCAGCTTAATACTGGAATTTTCTGGGTCATAATAGCCTCTGTCCAGGGCCTAAGAAACCAGTCTAATTCAGTGGTCTTCATGAATCTCCTTTGCCCTTTTGAAGAAAGAGTAGTTGGTTCTTTTCCTACATGAGGCTCTTGAGTATGTGTTGCCATTTTAATGGAGTAGTCATTTTGGTCTTCCCTGAGAATACAAGGGTTCAGGTATCATGCTAGCTGCATTGGTCCTTCTCATTCTGCCAAGATACCTGATAAGACAGATCAGAGTGGTTCCGGAGGGGCACTCTCCTGTATTGTGTGGATACATATAATGGTAATTCGTAATTCTGGGATCATTACAACCAAGATCCATTACAAGTAAAAATCCATGCATCCCTTACATGATCTGATAAAATTCTCTATTGTCAAAATGTAGAGAACTCTCCTCTGTTGCCTGTTTTTTCTTTTTTTTTTTTTTTGCAGTACGCGGGCCTGTCACTGTTGTGGCCTCTCCCGTTGCGGAGCACAGGCTCCGGATGCGCAGGCTCAGCGGCCATGGCTCACGGGCCCAGCCGCTCTGCGGCGTGTGGGATCTTCCCGGACCAGGGCACGAACCCGTGTCCCCTGCATTGGCAGGCGGACTCTCAACCACTGCGCCACCAGGGAAGCCCTTGCCTGTTTTCTTGATTAGCATCAAGCTCTAACAAAACCAGAAACTTGGACATCATCTTGGACTCAAGGTCATACCTGGCAGCCTACTGGCCAAAGTTAGCTGAAAGCTGTGTATTGTTGGGAGTGTCTGGGGCTTCATAGAAGAAATAGAACTATTGCCAACACTTAAAAATTGGGAGATTTCCTGTAACACTCTAGTTCTGGCAGGTCTGAACCTCTTTTTCCTTCTGGCAACAATTAGCTGGAGCTGAGTAGAGGCAGTGTTCTTCTCCTTGCCACAGTCCTCACCCATCCCTATCATACATCTGGAGGTACTTCTTATTTGCACTGTCTCCTGGCAACTGCAGGCAATTGTGTCTTCTAGTCTAAAGCCTCCATGGCAATGTTTTCACGAGATCATATATAACGTGTGTTAGAAATCTCTCCCCTTACTTTTTAAAACCATAATCATAATAAAAGCAGAAGTCGAACATCTGTTCTGTGAGAAGTTGTCTACTGGATGTTTTACCCATGTTATTTCATTTGATCTTCAAAACACCCTATTGCGTGTTACTAGCTCCATTATATAACTGAGTCTGAGATTTAGAGATGGTAAAAAACTTAATCCAGTCTTACAGTGAATAAATTTCAGAGCCAGGAATTAAACTGATGTGATTTCAAAGTTCCTGTTATGCAAAGTTTATTTCACTTTTTTATCTTATTTTAAAAAAGTAAATATGAATTTAAATATGGACCAGAAACTGTACCTTTTTATGTTTTCCTTTGAGAAACTTCAAGGTTTCTTTAAATGCAAATGTCAATATGGAACATTACACAATTCCTGAGTGGTTTATGTCTCCTATGCAGGTCAGTGCAAAGTTAACATGAGTAAAATTCCATATGTCTTGGTGTGGAGTCCATGACCTTGAACTTGACTGTGCTGATCATTTAGCATAAATTCAGTTTGCAATTGGTTTTGCAAATGCAACAGGCCTCTTATGTCATATATAGAGGTGGCTTGGTGTAGCTTTGCACTGATTCGAATGCCTAGGAGGTGATGTTACCTAGAGGAACCAACCCTTTTCCACAGGCTGCTGGTGTAAGCATCCTTGTATTTTGCTGCAGTCTATATTTATACTTTTCCAGCTTTGCAGTGCTATTCCACCCTGTCTTCTTCTCCTCTCAGCCTAGAGTCGTGGGTTGAATAGTCCCAGATGCAAGAAGAGAAAAAAAATGGCCATTTTTTAGTCTACTTCATAGCTCCATAGCAAGAATGATTTTACCTCACTCTAGCTATTTAAAACACTTTGCCTCGAACTCCCAGCTTTGAGAGCAAACAACCTGCCAAGCACCTCATAATTGCCAGGTGACCTTGACATGTGTCATTCATCAGAGTTTTCAAATTGAAGCCTTCCTGTTTAATATTCATGAAGACTTTTTTTTTTCTAACAGCATATATGATGGTTTTCCAGGGGCTGGGGTTTGGGGAGCTTTATTTAGAGATGGGTTGATTGTGAGAAACATACCATCAGTGTCTCTTGGATGAACTGAAGGATGAGTTTGGAGGTAGGAAAATTTCGTTTGGCATTCTTCAAGGGAGGTCAGTGATATGCTGGATTCTGACAGTTTTTTCTCACTGGGGGTTTCCTTGGCTTGTCCATCTGTGATTTTGAATTCGGATACTGAGTTTATAACAATGGTATTAATGGCTTTCTCGTCTGCCTGCTTTCCGTTTGTGAGTTGCGTATCTAGAGGAAAAAAGAAAACACACATACACAGACCCGCTTATAGTTGACGTGACCTCCCGATCCAAGAAGGGACGTTGGCAGAAAAATTCACATTCTAGGCTTTTATAAGATTAAAATCTTATTTAGAAGCATGAAGCATTATTGGACAGGATTATCTTGAATGAAAATATATGTAAGAATAAAAGTTCAGTAATTATAAAATCTTACCCATATTACAAGTTTCACCTATCACAGTAATTTGTACCACTTATTTCAGAAACACAGTGATTTTTATAGTGATGGGTGGGGAGAATCAAGGCATTCATTCACTAGGATTAACAAAACCTCATAGAATGTTGTCAGCTTATTGTCATAATGTTTTATGGATCTCAGAAGCAGTAGAAGTGTCTTAAATGCTGTTAAGTAATGTATGTGATCTCAGTCAAGTTGTTTTATTTCTTTGTGTCTGCAAACCTCAGTTTCCTGCCCTGTATAAGAAAAGTGGTCACACATAACCATCCTATAAGCACATTTCTACATCTGCCCTTAAAGACTCTTACTTTGCCAGTCTTTTCTCTGCCTTGCCATTTGTTAGGTGTCTATGAAGGTGATAGTCTTTGTGGCTTTGGGGGTGTACTTCTTGGGAACGGGCTTTTATTTCCATGTAACCACCTGGCAGGGAACCTAGAGCAAAGTCCTTAACTGAGATTCTGGTTTGGAGAGGCACAGAGAAGGCTGAAAAGACCTAGGTGCTTCGTGTATTTCAGAACTCCCATACTCATTTACTGGTTCCCGCAGAATAATTGAGGGTCTGTTACATAACAAGCACTGGTCTCGAAACTGAGGATTAAGTGCTGACTAAGACAGGCATGGTCCCTGGCTTTCAGAAACATTCAGACGGGGTAGTGATGCAGGCAGTGTATAGCTTACCTACACCAATTAAATCATCCTAAGATGGAGAGAAGAGTTAACAGAAGGTATTCTCAAACCTGCGTCCAGGATGACACCCAGGGACTTTTTCAGACCTAAACAAGCATCAGTCCTGGTGATTTGGCAGCACTATTGGGAGATAGTGAAGATGCCTTCTAGAGAATTGCCTCTTCCGTCACTAGCCCAATGCCTGATTCAGTGATGCTCACAGAGTGACTGAAATCAATAAAGCAGTTGGCAACCTGGTTTAATTTTACTGTGCTTAGGCAGCTCTGTGCAAGAAATACATTCTTGCCAAGTCCGTTTTCATTGTCCTTCCAGAAATTGCTTCTTAGTTTGAGGTAGATGGAAATCTCTGCTTGATCCTGCCTCCTAGGACAGTGGTAGATGTGTCTACAGGGTAGAATCATCTAGGAAACCTTCTAAAAATTTGGAATTTTTTTAAAGCTCAGGCAATCCCTCCTCCCCCTCAACAGATTAGATCACATTTCCTGAGGGATTTTCAAAGCTCCCTGAGTGATTCCAACATGCAGAAAAGTTTGGGAACCACTGCCACAGGGGCCTTCTGCTTTTGAGAGTGGAGAAAGGAGAGGACAGCCACTGATACATACATCAGTGATTTTCAGAAGCTAATCACGAGGCAGTTGCTCTCCAAAGGCTCCTAACTGGCACGAGAGCTGACAGTATTGCACGCACAATTGTCTTAGGCCATTTTTGTTGCTTTCTGAGCCTCCAAACAGCTTTGGCTTTCAACAGTGTTTAATTTTTATTCCCTACCTCTTAGGCTGCTAGCTTTAAATCTCTTGGTTGCAGAAATAGGGGTTCAGAAAAACATCTGTTGTTGATAGCAGTTAATGTAATATTGAATAGATAGAATTAGTTCAACAGATTGGGAAGCTCTTGGGTTCCTTTAACCCAAGAGAGATTCACCAAATTAATGGTATAGTGATGATAACGATGATGATGACGATGATGACAAAAATCATAGTTTATTTTTCTTGCTTGGATATCAAAGTGTCAAGTAACCAGCTTTAATCACAAATAGTCATTCAAATTATGCCTTCAGTACTTAGAGAAGCACTGATATTTGGGGCCAGATAATTCTTTGTCACAGGGAGATTGTAGGATGTTTAGCAGCATCCCTGTCTTCTACCTACTTGATGCCAGTAACACCAGTTGCCCTAGGACATGACAAACAAAAGGTCTGTGGATATTGCCACATTTCCTCCATGGGGCAAAACCACCAATTTTGAATATCAAACCAGTGCTTTATACACGCACACGCACACACACACACACACACACACACACACACACAGAGCACACAGAATTGTATACCTTGTGTGTCAAGTTCTGTGTTACCACTATGTACCTTATTTAATTTAAGCATCACAAAGACTCTAGGAGGTAATACTGGCAGCCTCCCAGGACAGATGGGAAATGTATAAATTGGTACCCCAAGTTAACAGATGAATGAGTGTAACCAAGGCTTAGTTTATTTAGATAAGTTCCCTGAGGCTTCCTTGTTAGTAAATGGTAGAGCTGGGATTTGAACCCAGGCTGTTTGGATTCCAAAAGCTTTGCTCTTGTCCCTGTCTCTTTATATTATTCAACATTTTCTCCAATTTGTTCTTAGCTTTTATCTCTGCTTCCTCACTATTGGGACTGCACATCAGCAAAACCCTCTTCACTCTCAATCCCGTGATGTGTCACCTACCTGAAATCAAGCCTTGCAAATAACGTTGCTTTACAGACATACCTAAGAAGTCTTTGCAAAGCTAAGACTACTTTCTTGCACACTTAGGGAATCCTGCCTCTCTAGTTACAGCTGCTGTATCCCGTACATTAAAGAGCATTTCAGGAAGAGTTGATAGATAAGAAAACCTTGATGAGTATAGAGATTACAGCAGCTATTTGCTACAGAATTAATTGCCAGTCCGTTCAAATTATCACACGTAGTCAGGCTGCATGTGATGTAAATTGCTTTTGCACAAAGTAATTCAGTAACAAAAAAAAAGTTGGATAGAGGTTACTGGAATATAAGAACATGCGGAGAATACAGTATACAGCCAAGTGGTATATGATTCTCTTTTTAATTTCTCGACACTTTTAAGTATAGCATTTTGAATCTAAGTGGTGTGCTACATTAAGCAACCATTTGGAGACACTGGGCTTGTACTGAGAGAATTTTATGGAGAAGTTAAACTGCCATTCATAAAGTTATTTTAATTCTATAATCTCTGTTTATATTTTTATTTTTTTTTCATTCCCCACTGGGAGCTATCTGTTACTCATTAGAAAATCGTCTGACAAACACACATTTCAGAACCCAGTCTGTTCAACCCAGAATTCTGACATCTGAAATGAGTCACAATTTTTGGGTGAATGTTACTGACATCTTCCGTCTTTAATAGATGGAATGCTAACAGTAATTTCCCCAGATTCCTTCTTTTGTGGTGTTATTTGACTTTGTACCCAAAGTATTATAAAGTAGCATAAGCTAAAAGGAGAAACACATAAAAAGTGGTATCACATCTTCTGCAGAGAAAACTATTTTGGAATTAAATAAGGAACTCGTGAAACTAAATTTGGGATGTTATACATAGTTCTTGACATTAACTTAGAGAAAATAATTTTTTTCAACAGGAAAAAATCACCAAAATTAGGACAAAAATTAGAAGTTCAACTGTATTTCTTGGGAAAGAAAGTGTGTACTGAAAGTCAGGGAAATAGAAAATTTCTCTTTGGGCTAGAAGTAATTGCAGAAGCAATGGGCATAAACTTAAGTAACAGAGACGACAGACAGTAAATTAATTTTTTATTACCACTGAGCAAATGTTATTAATTTAATTCAATTAACATTTATTGAGTGCCCACATGCAATGGATGAATCAATGTGACAGGAGCTGTTAATTTATTTACTTTAAGTCATTAATGAAACATTTTAATGATTTTCATTTTTGCTCACTAAGTGTGACTTTAGAATTTTTGCATTGGTGCATCTTCTGAGTCTCTATATATATGAATTCAAATCATGAATAAGTAACATCTCTTCTCCCCCCACCCCCCACCCCCCCACTCCTTCCATCCTATTCTTGTTTTCCCCCTCCCTTCCCTTCCCATTTCTCTGTCTGGGTTTACTTCTTTGACCTTTCCTGTCTTGATTATTGGTTTCTTTTTTCCCTCCCATTCCTTCAATGTAGTTTTTTCTCAAACTTTGTTCTCTTGGCTCCTTTCTTTGTTCCTTGGTCTTAAAGTCTGTATTCGTTCACACTCACAACTTATTTTCTTTGTGCACTTGGGCCCCAAATCTCTATGCAGTTAGCCAGCCAACCACAAAAGCTATGTGTCTAGCTGTACTAGGTGCTTGGGAATTCACAGACTAAGAGCAAATAGTCCTCAAGAGACCCAGAGTCATCACAAATTGCAGTTTCAAACTTGCAACTGACTATTGGATGTTTTATTTGAATTACTGGCCAAATCCTTCACAATTACTGTGTCTCTTTCTATTGGCCCCTCATTCTCCTCCCCAAACTTGGTAATCCTGGATATCCCTGGAGAATTCACAGTTCGACTTCTTTTCATAGTATTGTCATTTTGCCAGTTTCATGAGCTTAAAAATATTTGATTTGCCCCATCTCTCCGTTCAGTGACCTTCCAGTTTTTCTTTCTTATTCCTTCTAAATATCTCACAAGTCCATCTCTGTTTTTTCCTTTGAAATACTACCACTCAGGTTTAATCTTCTGTGCCCTCAAATCTGGACTCCAAGGCATACCTCGGAGATACTGTTGGTTCTGTTGCAGATGGCCACAATAAAGGAAATACTGCGATAAAGCAAGTCACACGAATTTTTTGCTCTCCCAGTGCATATAAAAGTTCTGTTTACACTATAGTGTAGTCTACTAAGTGTGCAACAGCGTTATGTCTAAAAGCACAAGGTACATACGTTACTTAAAAATGCTTCACTGCTGAAAAATGCTAACCGTCAGTGAGTTGTTGTCTTTTTGCCATAGTCATAGCAAAGATCATTGATCCCAGATCACCATGACAAATACAGTAATAATGAAAAAGTTGGAAATATTGTGAGAATTATCAAAATGTGGCACAGAGACACGAAGTGAGAAAATGCTGTTGGAAGAAATGACTCTGATAGACTTGTTTGATGCAGGGTTGCCACAAACCATCAATTTATAAAAAACACAGTATCTGTGAAGCACTGTACAGCAAAGCACAATGAAGCAAGGTCAGCCTGTGTTTCAGTAATCATTGATCTCAACTATAATAACAACTCTCCTAAGACATCTTACTCACTGTAATCAAAATGATGTCGTGAGCAGTACTCTTCTGGTCATATTACTCATGAAAAAGCAAAACGAAACAAAGCAGAAGCACATCATGCATACACACAAAATGTCAGTAGCTCTTTCTTTCCCATTCTCTTATTCTCAATTAACTTATCCATTCTACCGACAAATTGCCTTTGACAAAAGTTGCTTGTTGTTAAGTTTTCCTTGTGAACGCTAAACTCCAGAAGCCTCTATGAAAATTATTAGATAAGATGTTAAGGCAGGGTGATTTTAATTTTAATTCTAGACCAAAACGTTTAAGGTGAGTGTGCATTTCAAGTGTTTGGACCATTTTTAAAGCTGTAATTGTGAATTATATTTTCCTTTGGATTTAAACTGTAGTCTAGCTTAGAATTCATTACTGTGATTATCCGTGGTTGAAATCAGATCAAAACAGACAAGTGACATTTCAAAGTGTAAGCTACTAAACCATTAATAAATAAGTATGGTTAGTAAGCTGACACGGTAGAGATAAAAAAAAGTTCTTTCCTTTGTATGTAAAGTTTTTAAAGTTCACACAAATGTCAGAAATGATATTTTGTTGTTATTGTTAGACTATATGGACTTTCTTCTCCACAGCTTGGTAGGTAATGACACAGTACACAAAGTAGAGAAAAGCATACAACATGATCACACATGATGAAAATTGTTAGAACGAGCTAGAATCATTTTCTGTATGTATAGAGCATTATTTTTCTTACATTGAGTTAAATTTGAGATTTGATAGTATGGCTAAAGACAGAACAAAATGAGGACGATGAGGGTTCCCTAGTAGTCACAAAAGCATAATAAAAGGTAACTGATACTCAAAGAAGGTGTTTTTTGTTTTTGAAAAAACCCACATTTTCTTTTTTGGAAGTTGAGTGGGGTAATTTTCTCAAGGTGAGCGTTGAAGGTATTTTTCTCAAGGTGAGCGTTGAAGGCCTCCTAAAATGTTCTCACCTTTTGAAATGAATGGCAGTAAGTAATTCATGGAGCATTCCATTGTTATATCCTGTTAGTTAGATTGAACAAAAAATCTTGGGTTCATTACATCTATTTTTTGATGGGGGAGGGATAAATGAACTAAGAATATTACACTGGACCTTCTTTTTCTTTAATTTTTCAAATGCCAGCTCTGGTTAGATGTCTTTTAAAGACATTCAGGTTTTTTGTTTGTTTGTTTTGTTTTTTAAGACATTCAGATTAAAGCAGCAGTTTTACATATCATTGTTTTGCTTTGTCTTCTGCAGCACTTCAACTGAAACTCTGCTTCAGAAAACATTAGATAAAATGTTTATCAAGGGCCGTGACAAGAGGACATTTTAAGCCTTTTCAGTCAGCCTTAGTAAATCTTGTTTTTTAGAGAGAGAAAAAGCAAAAGAATATTATTCCTCCAGATGTCATAGCAATGAGTGTTCAAGGTAAAAAGGATTCATGGAGAAGAAGGTTCTAAGAGAAAGTTGAACGTGGCCCCCTCCTCAGGCCTCCCTGATACCTGCAAAGCAACTTCAGTCTTTTGGGGCCGAAGTGGGATTTTTGGCCTAATGTTTCTAGATAATTACCTCCGTTTTCTGCTTGCCACTATACTTTGCACCGGTAGGCAGACATAGGCTAAGTGATATACTTTTATAGCTTGATCTTAAACTTTAACAAGGAGCAATTCAGTCCTAGGAAGTGGTTGAATCTTCTTTAGACATGAAAACAGTTTGCAATTATGAGTCTCCATTTCATTTTCATGCAGTTAGCTTCAGTTTAACGTTAGTATAAAGTGTCTCAAGAAACAGAGATTATGTTATCTTAGGAAAAAAATAATTGGTTAGCAGTTTTTATAGCTTGATGCACTTGGATTAGTAATAGGTTAAGAGCTTTGAAAAAATAAATGAAGCCAATCAGGCTATAAACTCATGTATAATTGGTGTTGTGTATAGATTTGATTTCTTTTTTTACTGTTATGTTTGAATGTAAATGTTAAAAATTAAATTATAATTATTCACGATCGTCTCTATTATGTTAAAACCATCACAATTTATCATCCCAACTATTTGAATGTCACTGAAAGTCTCTTACTTGCATTATCTCATTTGACGCTCACAACAGTATTGCAAAGTATTATTATCACCATTATATGAATGAGGAAGTAGATGGAGTGTCAGAGATTTTAATGGTTTGCCCAAGATTACCCGGCTGGTAAGGGGCAGGGCTAGTACTTGAACTTATGCCTTCTAATTCCTATGACAGTCAAACTTTCACAAATTGCTTTATGGAACCAGGCACTCTGATATGAGATCAAGACACTTTTCTGAAGTATAACTCCTTCGTCCTTTCTGATTTTCCTTTCTCTAGGCTAAGCGATTTTGCTGGTGTTTGATTAGGAAGCACGTTCTGTGTTTGCTCAAAACCAGAATTCTTACAAATGATTGCATTTTCCAAACTTATCCCTCAAAGACCATTGCAAGTGTCATCTCCTAGGTGAAGCTTCCTACACTGCCCCCCACTCCAACTGAAATTGTTACCTTTGAGAGCCCCCAGAGACCTGGGTTGGTCCTCATTATAGCCTATACCATTTATTGTACTGTGGCTAATTGTGGATGTATTTCTCTTCCCTTTTCTGCTGTGAGCTCCTTGAAGAAATGTGACCTCCATTCATCTTTGATTTTCCAGCATCTAGCACAGTGTCTGGCAGAAAGCAAGCGTTAAGTAAATTTCAGATGACTGATGAACTGACTGACAGATTGAACGTGGGGTGTCTCAGCTTTCAGTTGACAATTGACTCATTTTCCCTGGGACAGGTGTTTCTGAGCACATCTTCCATTGGTCTTCCTCGCCCACTCTCGCTATGCAGTTGATCCTGGTGAAAGTCTAAAAATTCCCTTTTGTGCTAAAATACATATTGATTTTTATTTTGATGTGAAAGCAACATTTGCGTTTGTATCTATAAAACTGTGAAGAATATAAAAAGACTCAAAGAAAATGAAATCCCCTGTAATTCTACCATTATTAACACGTTATTTCATTTGTTTCACAAAGAGACAATGGAAAAATCTGGTGTATATATAGCATATATATCTACATATATGTCAGATTTATAATATATAAAATATTAAAATTAGAATGTTTATCTAATTTTAATATATTATTATATATGCAATATATATGTATATATTATATATAGTGTTTCCAAGATGTGCCACTCACTCTTCTAGGAACTTTGCATGTATTAACTCATTTAATACTCCCAGAAACCTTATGTGTTAAGTACTACTAGTGTCATCCCCATTTTTTGGATGAGGACCCAAGAGCACAGGGGTATAAAGTAACTTACCCAAGGTCACCCAACTAAAAAGTGATGGAGTTGGGATTATAATTAAGGCAGCCTGGCTACAGGTTTGTGTTTCTAACCATCATGCTATATTGTCTGTCTAGATAGAGGTTTAAAAAGAAAATCAATATTGCGATTTTATTGAATATATTGTATTATATATGTTACAGTTATTTCATGAATGTTTCCCTATATCCTAAAGATTATTTAAAAACATACATCTCAGCTCAAATGTTACCTCCTCAAAGAAGCCTTCCCTACACTAAATCTAAAGCAACGGTTCTCAATTGGGGTAGATTTTGCCACCCAGGGGACATTTGGCAATGGTTGGGGATGTGTTTTACTGTCATGATTGGGATGAGTGTTTTTAGTGACTAATGGCCAGGGATGCTGCTAAACATCCTGCAATGCACAGGAATCCTCCCTGCCTCCCCCCGACAAAAAAAAAAGCCTACACAAAGAATATGGTTTCCTCTGAATTTGAGAAGTCCTTATATAAACTAATCTCAAGCCCTCACCACCAGCCATTTCTACTACATCACAATTTCATTGTCTTCATACTGCTTTCCATTATTCTGAAAATGTTTTGTTTATGTATTTGTTTACTTGATTATGGAGTATATATCTCTTCTACCCTTGACTAAAATATCACCTTTATGAAAGCTTTGTCTATATTAATTAATTGCAATCTCCTAGAAGGGTGCCTGGAACATAATAGGTACTTAATAAATAAGAAGTCAAATAATGCATAACATTTCTTGCATGACATATCATAAATTATTTAACATTCCACCATTCAATGAAACTGTTGCCAATTTTTGCTATTATAAATATTCTTAAACGCTATTTTCATGAATCTTTTCATATATCTATTCATTTATGCAGGTTTAATTCATAAGTAAGGAGTTAATTGGATTAATGGCCAAATTTCTAAAGCTTTTCGTATAATTTACTAATTGCCTTCCAAAAGGATCATGTCAATTTATACCCACACCAGTAGTGATTGGGGGAAGTTTGCATACTCTTTTCTGGCTGACTCTAGGTTTTACCAATAAAATAATTTATTTTTATCAATTCAAACAGAACTTTGAGCCAAGTCTTCAGTTTTCTATATCTGAAAAGACCGTCTTTCACTATCATGAGAAGTGCGAGGCTTTTTTTCATATCCACTGCCTTTCTGAAGAATTTTTGTTCCACAACTAGATTCATGGGTAATTCTGAGCTCTGCTGTATTATATGGAATTAGACAGTGAAAGACATTCATTTTGGGTTTATAGATCTATACGTTTTTGTTCAAAAATATTTATTGGATGATTGACGTTTGGATTTCGTTTATTTAGCTGGTTCTTGCTTTTGTGTCCTGAGGGCTCTGAGGTGACATGTCTGTTGACAGACTATGCAAGATCCCTGTTGGTTTGTAGGTCTTGACAGGTTCATACCCATTTGTAACATGCCTATCTAAATGTAGGATAGGGGTGAGATCTAAACAGAGAGCCTGGAGGCTAGAAGTCAAGCCACACTAGGAGGAAGGGCAAGAGGTAACAAGATGGAGTAAGTAGAGAAGCAAAGCACGTGCTCATTTACAACTCCTTTGGCCCATTGTATGTGCCCAGTGTATTATGGCATCTATCAGAAGCCTAACTGGGCTTTATGATCTATTTTCCTGGTGGCCCATCTGGTGGAAGTGTATTCCAATGGCCTCCCTCCTAGGGAAGGTACAAGTCTATCCAATGCGGGTTAGAGCAGCTACTGACATTTTTTTTTAAGAAAATTATCATATAATAGTTATTTTGGTATATTTTATAACATACATAGCAGTTAATGTGGCAACTTATATATCCATTGCATGCGTGTGTGTGTGTATGTGTGTGTGTGTATATGTATACACATACCTACCTAAAGTGCGCCTTGCTGTTTTCCCCCCTTTTTTACTAATAAAGGTTTACAAGAAAAACTTTGGAGACCGCTGGTCTAAGTAATAGACTGAGGTCAGCCCTCTACATCCCTCTCCACCTGAAGGAAAATCCATTTTCTTAGGCTTCCTTCTGGTTCCGAGGGTGTGGCGCGCTGGAAGACTGACAGCCACAGCAGCTGCAGTAGTGGCCTGAGTAGACTTTTCCTCTGAGTTTCTATAGTGGTAACAGGATTAACAGACTCTATTCTGGAAGTACTTGGGTGGCATAACACCTCCCAGCAGAACTATTCCTGACAAGGACGTGCAGATGGAAATGCATATTTATGTCACTTAAAGCCTACCAGAGACACAAGGATTTCAGCTATAACAATAAATAGAAAAAAAAAATTCTCCAGAGTTTTTGGTAACCCATACTCAAGTGCACTGACAGTGCTTGGCGAAAGACCTACGGTTTGCTCCTTGTCCGAGCGTAAAATATTCAGTATTCCAGCATGTGAAGGTAGACTATTCTGAATATATTTTAGAATGCTTAAAGCAGGCTAGCACAAAGTTAGGTTACATTTTCAGGTCTTAAAAATAACAGAACAATTCTATGAAGTGTTTGGATCATTTCAAGGAAAAAACAAGTCTCCTTTATAAAAGTATCCACTTATTCCATGTATTAATCATGATAGGTTTTAAAAAGTTATTTCCACAGGCCTAACAGTCACTGTAGTCACAGCTTCCAAGTTTAAAATATTGTCTTTATAGAAATCCTTGACAAAATTTCTCCTAGCTTCCTTCTTAAACACCTCTGACAATATAGAAAAAGAAAAGTGCTCACGTCCACAAAATATGGGCTTGCTTGTTCTGGGAAGAATTAACGCAACATATCTACTCATTAGAATTGAACTAAAGAATCCAATCCGTCCGGCGCTTCGGCTAGCTCAGCTGAGAGGGCAGTGAACAACCTCTGTCTCCCCACCGTGCCCCCAACACCTTGCCTGGTCCAGTAATGAATATTCTGTATCATTTGGAAAATTGAGCTGCCCTCTCCTTTGAAGAGCTGTGCTTTTTGATCTGACCAGCGAGCTGTAGTTCTTTGTCACTCTAACCAATCCAGGTATGATTTTTTACAATAAACAGAATATTTTCAAAAATTGAGATTCTGATTAGATTGCCTGAAGAAATCTGTGAAGAAAAGAGAAGAAAATAGTAAGGAGCAAACAAATGGAGGTGAAAAGCCTACAGGATAGATCCAGATGGACACAGTGAATTAAGAGATTCTGAAGAAGTCAAGATTATAATGACAGAATTAAAATCTGCGTCTGGGCAGTAAAACAGAGAATTGACCCTACGGAGAATATCGGTAGTCATGCAGAGAGTAAATACGAACAACTTTCCCATAGTTTAAAAGTAAAGGATAAAGGACTGAACTTGTGATGATAAACATGGTGTTAGATACAGAGGTCAGAGCACATAGATCTCACCCAAGCGTTAATAGTTTCCTAAAGAAGAAACCAAAACAATTTAAATATAAGCTTTGTTTAAGGATAATCTTGATGTGTATGTATTCAGTAGAAGCAGTTTATGAGTGTGTACCTCACTGTCTAAAATTTAGTAAAAAAGAGACCAATAATCCTACAAAGTATTTTAAATTATAAAAATAAAGATACTTTTCAAGCACCCAGACGAGAAAACTGGATCATATAAGAAAGAATTGTTCTGAGGTTGTCCCCAAATCATTTCTGCCAAAGCTACGTGCCAAAAAACAGTGGTGCAACATTTCTTAAATTTTGAGGAAAGATTAGGCCTTGACAATTTTATCCTCAATCAATTTGTCTTTTCTGTGGGAAGGTATGCTAAGGTATTCTCCTAATACATTATCGGAAGAAAATATTCTACTCTAAAGAAAACTAACAAAACCTTTCCTGAAAACATTATTTAAAGTTATATTTTCACTTCCAGAGAAAGCAAAAGCAAAGGTAGGAACTCAGGTTTTGAGATGCTGAGGCAAGGAAAGAATGACAGTTGTCTTGAGGAACGATCAATGTTATTACAAAATTAAAATTACAATGAAAATATTGAGGTGAATGTCCTTATTCAAAACTAGCACTGATTGGAGGTGACAGAGCCAGAAACCAGGAAGTGTGTAGAACTCTTTGGTCTCCTTATCAGATGGTATCTGGGTGTAATTATAAAGCAACCTTTGCAGGATTCATTTTTATTCTTCATTATGGCAGTTACCTGGAAATTATACGTAAGAAATATTCTCAGATAAAACCTCCACTCACAAAAGTGTTTTCTGAATTTTCCAAATGCCTGTAGCGAGCATGAGTTTTCCAAAGTTTCAGAATCTTTCACGTTTTCTTAAATGAGCATTTTGACACAAAAGGCCTTTGTAAAAACTAAGAAAAATATATTTCTTCATTGAAAAAAAATTCCTTTTCAAAATGACCAATTAAAAATGGGGAACTTTAAAATGAATGCTATAAAATAGTGATGCAACGATATGGATTAGAAACCAAGATAGTCAAATAGAAACGTTAGTGTCTGGAGTGGTCAGTTGTGTACACGTCAATAATTTTATTCTTTGGAAAGTATTAGTATAAGTATTTCCTTTGTTTAATGAAAGGAATGATGAAGGCAAGTATTATACGTCTTTATTCTTTAGTGATTCTCTAAAATATTTTTATAAAGAAAGGCGGAAGAGAGAATTCAGGCATTTTGGAGAAGATCCTGGAGCTAGTGAATGTTGAGATGAGGGACCCATCTCAGAACCCTATGGGATGCCCAAAAGGTCAGAATCAGGACAGCAAGCAGCACAGTAGTAATGCAGCTGTCGGGGGCTTTCAATTCACGCAGTGTGTTCACAGCCCCTGTCTCTTTTTTTTTTTTTTTCCCACTGTCTCTTTTGATCTGCAAATCCTTTCCTCCCAACAGCATCCTCTCCACACATAGACATTTGTGACTCCCAATTTTGGGAATGCCCTTTACAAGTGCCATTCTCTCTGCTTAGAGTTCCCTTCCCTCCTTCCCCACCTTACTCAGCTCCTCATTCCTCAGACCTGGAGGACATGGTACTTTATTTATTTAACAGCTATCTGTCATCTGCTCCTGTACTTAGAAACCCTGCCAGACACAGGGAATATGGGGATTAATGAAACCCATTTCCCATCCTCAGTGGGCATTTCACCTTCTCTGAAGCCTTTCTTGACTTGTGACAAAGGTTCTTTCTGTGCTTCCAAGACATTCTGTTATGCGTGTGTCTTTCTTTTCTGTGAGGAAAGGGGTCCATGCCTTGGTATTCCTGACCTTAGCAGAGCATTTGGCATAAAGGTTGCATGAATGTAGATCAGTGTCTGCTTACTAAGTGGTAGGCAATGAAATGTTTAAATTCTGGTTCCCCTGGCCTCTAGTCTCTTTCTCTTTCCGCTATATTATATTGCATCCAAAACAGGTACAATAATAGCCAGGACAGGTGACATATTTACAGGTAAGTTTACAGATATGAAATTCTTTGGAAACTGAGTCAAATTATAGAATTTTAGATGTTGGATAAACCATAGATGTCAGTTTCATCTTCCAGACACCAATTCATCCATCCATTCATTCACTTAGCACCTGCTGTAATAATGAAAATAAGGACACCTAATAGTCGCTCCACACCGTGAGAAGCTTTGGCTAAGTGCTTTAAATGAATTCTCCTTTAATCCTCACAATAACCCAATGAGGAGGTTATTATAAGTGCAGTTTTCCTAGCGAGGAAAATGCAGTTTAGAGGGGAAGGGGGCTGTGCTTTGTTGATTGGCGTGTTCCTAAGCTAGTAGAGATTGGAGCAGGAATTTGAATTTAGGCATTTGGAAGCTACGGTCCTTCCTCTTAACAAAGATGCAGGAGGCACAAAGATGAACGTGGCATGGTTGTGCCTTTGGGGTCTTTATGGTCTATTTATAGGAGGCAAACTTGTCAACAGATAGATTGGATAGATTGCCCACAGGTATCCCTTCTCTGCCATCTGTAGCCTGCTTTTTGTACCAGTGAGATTCCCCTTAATGACTAATAGCTGGTCAGAAATCCCCAGTGAGGCCAAGGTTCAAATGAAGGGGCAGAAAGGACAGTGTATGATGGAAGATAAGGCGGTTTGGCTCTTGTCCCACTCCCTGGGACTCTGATGCATATGATCATGTCTGGCTATCATTGTTAAGGAGATCTTGCATATTTACAGGGCATTACGAAATGAGACGATGAGTGTTGGGCCTCATCCTATCAGTTGGGTAGATTAATCTCCTGATTCTCTTTAAGAGCCTCTATCAATTAGGTTGTCATAGAAAAAGAACCCCTGAGCCTGGCGGAAATCCTTTGTGTCTAGCAGGTGAGCGCTCTGACTCTCACTTAGAAAATAACAGTAGTATTAACCATGATGTCATCCACCCTTTATGCTTTAGATTGCTGCAGGTGCTTTTATGGTCCATCCGCTCCCCCCAAGTTTATAGGACAAAGAAGCACTGCCGGTCTCTTTCTTTGGAAATGTAAGAACTCAAGTAGGGGAACAGTCATAGCCATGGAGAGTTGGAGGTTTGGGTAAAATTTGAGTTGTTCTTGGTAATTGGAGATGAAGACTCTGAGATTCTAGGTCCTCAGCATCTGAAATGCTTTTATGTTTCCGTAAAGATAAAACTAGGCATTTTAGCTCTTTGTTAAGAGCGCATTGGCATTTGTATTTTTGTCAAATGAGTTATATGAAACTATGCATTTTAAATCACTTTAAAGAATTGATATTTGTGGATTTGTTTGTGTCTATGTGCTTATAATTTAGTACTTTGGATGGGTAGGCTTTCAACAAAGCAATTCTTTACTAGTACTACTACTACTACTAGTACTACTACATCTGTTTTGGATTAATCTCACTTTAATTGAATGCCAAATACATTTGCAAGAGCTCAAAAGGTTGAAAACAGTAACAGAAACTCTAAAGGAATAATACTTTAGGTGGAACCACAGGGCCTCCTGGGTTACGTGAACTTCCTTACAACTTAGCTAATGGGATATTTAAACCTGAAATGAGCCAGCTATACTTTGAGTTTGTCCCTTGATGATACACCAACAGGTATAAATGTACAAGGTGTTTCCAATTCAATAATTGTGGCAGACTGGAACGAGGATTTTTTGTTTCTCTAGGAGAGCTCTGTAAGTCATCAGAAGATACTGCTGATGTGTTAAAGGAAGTACCTTTGCTCCTGTCAGGGTTGCTCTGAAAGGAATACCTTTATAGGTGATCACCTTGTTGAGTCCAGCTGGTAACTGTGCAATAGTTTATACATCATGTTAGCATGAGCCCACCTAGATCTTGTTTTCTAATACCTAGGAGAGTGGTCCCCCAAATTTTTGTGTAGCTATTATGAGCCCCAAGGCAACTGAAATTCAGAGAGATGAAGCAGCTTGTCCAAGGTCACACAGCCAAGGCTCAAACCCAGTTTGTTCTGATTCCAAAGTCCTCTCTCTTGTTACCATCTATCTCTGCACAGATTCCTTCAGATCAGCTGAGATGAGTGCAGAGTGCCGATAATAAACACTCGCATCCAATACTTCGGGCACACATATGTTTAAGAAGATGTTTGAGTTAGAATTAGAAATGATCCTCTCTTTTCCTTTCCGAGCAAAAGTTACTTTTCTAGATTTCAAAGAGACTAGTTGCCATGCATCAATTAGGAAAGATTGAAATTCTCTTCTAGAAAATGAGTAATCTATTAAATTCTCGTACTGTCCGAATGAGACTTAAAGGCCGGTGTCCTGTGCTAGGTTCATCACCAGAACTTAACTCTGAGATATTTCTTTTCCCAACCTACTACCCAATTTTAAGAGCCATCCTAGGACAGAACCAGGTCAACATGATTACAGGCAGTCAATTTAATTCACATACAAATGAGGAGATGACGCTGGGCTTCTTTGGGTTCTTTTGGTGGTTTTTTTTTTTTTTTTCTTCTCAGAGGTGAATTTACTTTTATCACTTTTTGGGACCCAATCTTTGACCCTCTTTTACTGTGCTCTTTCTGTGGTACCCGTTAGTCTATCTGACTTTTGTAACTTCTCCCCCCGGCCCCCCTCCCCAGTCCTTGTGGTGTCCTTTCTTTCTTGACTTAGCTGATACGCTCTCTTGCGTTGGATATGTACAAGAGTGCAATATCGCTAGTCGTTATATATTTCCTCATGTATCTTAATGTTTATTCTTTATCACAACAGGCATTGTAGAAAACCCCAGGTTCATGTAAAAGCCAAATCCTCATGTGCATCCTTATCACTAACAAGCAGAGGGAAAATATTGAGTGTGGATGAAATGGTATTAGTAAACTGCAAGAAATAGCCAAAATATGTTTTCTTCTAAGTTGGTAAGTGGGCTTTTTGCTTACTGGTTCAGTGGGCCTTGAGTTGAACTCTACATGGACCAGATACCCTGCGTTCATCCTTGGTCTCACGAGTATTTATGATGGTGGATGAATAACCCTGCTACGTGTGCGGAAATGACTCTAGCCCTCAATGGCTGAGGTGCTTTGCTTTATTACGTTCTGGCATCTATTCTGGAGGCCCGTTGGACGGGCACTTCTTCTAAAGACAAACGCTTAGTTTTCTCGTTGGCAGTATTTCACGAGCGCTCTCTGAAGATAGGAAGGCGCCCCGCAGAGGATGCATTTAACACAACGCTGTAATTTCCACGATGCTCACTTAGGGTCTGACTTTACAACTGCCCCTTTGCCTTCCCAGTGCCCAAGGCAGTAATGGGCTCAGTTAGAGAGCTTCCTTCAACACTTGGGAGTCTTCCCTCTGAGACTTCAGTGGAGATAAACACCAGGAGAAAATTCATCCCTGTGGGTTTTTTTTTTTTTTTCCATTCATTCAGAGGTTCACTCAGCAAAATGCCATTTCCAGTTCTGTTCTCTATTGAAACACTGCGGCTGATAACATCACTGTAATTTTTGTAGTATTTTTTTCCCCTCTTACACCATCCAACAAAGAAAGGAGATGGATGAAAATGTATGTTAAGTGAAAACATAATATTATATCTTCTTTGACTTTCGCAAAGGGTGTTGAAACAGATTCATTAGTTTTGCCTAAATGTGAAGTTTCCATGAGGATTTTGGATAAGTGACATGACAGAGTTGATACGTGTGCTCAAGACAATGGAGGTTAAAACTGTTTTGAAAATGTATTTCTCTAATATATCTCGCATGTTGAGTGAGTTACAGAATAAATACATGGTAGATAGTTTTCAACGTAAGAGAATTTTCAAGGCAGGTCTCTCTTTTCATGAGATGCCTTTAGTGCCACGATGAGCTAGCCAACAAAAGAATTTTGGGGGGGAGGTCAATAAGAGAAAGTAATTTATAATACTAATATGTCAATATGTGTTTCAATAAATTTTCCCCCAGATTTTCTTGAATTCTCGTCATTGTAAGAATTATAATTACATGTCTTCCTCCCACTTTCAAAGTGGCACAAGGCGCCCGTATGCAGTTCTGCTGTCGGTTGTCACTAGAATAGAAATGTCAGGACTCAGTTAACAATGCTTTATTATTCACATGGATCTTTTTTTTTTTTTTTACAGTGTTCTTTATCTCAGAAACATTGTAAATCAGATATCTACCTCCCACTCTTTTGTTCACTTGCAAATTTGTATTATTCTAGTTGAAGAAAGCAATGGTGTGTCAGGAGTCAATGTGTACTGTTTATGTTCTTCCTGCTTCAAAATCCTGTTCTCCACAAAAAGGGAAGATGCCAGAAGCATGCCTAATTCTAACTTCTTTATACATGTTTGTAAGAAAACTTTCTCTTGTGGATCAAACGAAGTTTGGTGTTTCTGTAATCCATGAAGATGAAACAATGGAAGGAAAATATATTTATCATAGAAAGAAAAAAGTACTTTAGATGTATGTCTTTTAAAAATATGTCATTTGCTTCTATCTCAGTGTCTCCCTTTGGAGCTATGTATGTGGCTTTTACTGCAGCACTGCTGTGTTCAGTTCAAGATGTATGGTGGCGCTTTTATCGAAATAACTTCAAACTGTCCCTTTTAGACAAAAGTTACTAGTGGAAAGAGTGTTGGCCTCCTAGGACTTAAAAATCATGCTATCAAATCTTTGTTTCATCACCAACTATCAAGGTTTTTTTTTTTTTTTTTGGTACGATACTTAACACGATTTAAAACAATTTAAGGAGTGTGAAACATAGCACCTTATTCCTGAATTCAGAAGTATGGTATTTATGTGGATTAACCACACGGATTAAAAAAAAAGATCCCTCAGAAAATGTCACGCAATATCCACCTAACAGATGAATTTGAAGCAAGACAACAATCAGTAATTCACTCATTCATCTGTGAAACATTTATGGATTCTTTACGCAGTACTTAGCAGTATGCTCATTGCTGGTAGATACACAAAGGTAAATAAGACCTGCTCCCTGTCTTCTGAGTTTACCCTTCAGTGTGGTGATAGGCACTCAGATGACTTCAATAGCATATGATAAACGGATAATAAGGTTAGGTGGTACATAGTTCTCTGGGTGTGAAATTCAGGAATTTCTAATAATGCTTGGTGTATTGTAGCGTATAGAAGTCTAAAAAGAGATGACGTTTTCACTGGATCTCAAAAAATTAGTATTCAGCTGCCAGGTGGCCACTGATATTCAAGACAGAAGAAAAAGTTTGTAAAACATGGAAGTGTGAAAAACAGTACTTAGTAGAGCATGGGGGGAAAAGGGAAAAGAGAGAAGAAGGACTGTGAGAGTTAAGGTGGAGTTTTTTATGTATATCTGTGGATTTTAGACTTTAGCCATTGGGGCAGTGGTTCTTGATTTAGGGGGAATGGACCTCAAGGAAGTATATGAACTCTTTCCTTGGAAAAATGCACCGTACACAAACATATAATACAGACTACTGACCCCTCGCCCCCCCTAACATGCAAACTACATCCAAGTTCCCTTAACTTGTTTAAGAGCCTGAAAGAAATGTTTTAAGCAGAAATAAAACAAGATCATATATTTGTCTTAGAAAGTCCAATATGGAGGATGAACTATAGAGAAAGTAAACTGGAGTCCAGGATTCTAGCTATTCTTATTTGACTACTTTCCATCACATTACCTGTAAACCAATTACAACCTTTTCCTTACACTATTTTTTCTGGGGCCAAAACTATAATATCAGTCTCTCTGAATTTTTCTGTGCCTCTTCTTGCCCAAGAGATGAGAACATTTCCAAAAAATGTGCGATTAAAAGGGCAAATGTTGTAAAGAAGGCAAGGATACTTCAGGATGGAAAACAAACTGCTGAGTTTGGTAACTCGGTGACAATTTGCTAGAGGAATTTCAATAGGTGGGTGAAGCTAGAAGACAGATTAAAGTAGGATGAATGGGGGAAAACAGAAACAAGAAATTTAGAAAAATGGAACATATAGTACTTTCTCAGTAAGTAATAATAGCTAAATATTTCTAGAGGCTTTTGATGTGCCAGAAGATGTTCTAAGACTTTTCATGTGTGAGCTTATATGATCCTCACCAACCCTATGGGCTAAGGACTGTTACTCTCCACATTTTATGTGTGAGGAGGCTGAGGCACGGACGGGTATAGAAGTTATGAATTGTAATGCAGACAGTGAATGGCAGCGCTGGGACTTCTACTCGGGAAGCCTGGTTCCAGAAAAGAGGATGAGCTTTTAATTATCATGGTGCCCTGCCTATGATAAAGTAGACTTAATAGGCAAGAAATAGCATTCTTAGTATGTATAATATAATAAGTAATATTGATAATATAGTGGTATTATAATGGTAATAGAATATGCAGTATACATTAAATGCAAAGGAGAAACTTTAATGGTATCAGTTTGAATAGGTCACCACAATTATTAGGATTTAGTGTGCAATATTTTAATATTTGGCACTGAATAAGGTGCTAACAGTAGTCTTTAGTACCCTTAAGTTTAAGAAGTTTTGTTATAAAGAAAGACATTTTTTAGAGGTGAATATTTATAATAAGATGTAAAATAGACAATAATGCAAAAATACTGAAGAAAATTTAACACTATATATTTTCACAGTGAATGAATGGAAAAACCTTGATAAAAAATCTTGTAATCAAAGTTTAACTTGAAAAGTCACCCACCTTTAGCATAAGTATTTTTCTTGTATCTTAGAAGGAACTATTTGTCTTGTAATTATATTAGGCTGCCAAAAGAAAAGTTTCACTAATAGAGATTCAGAGATGGCCTTTTTTTTTTTTTTTTTTTTTAAACATAGCTTGCAAGTTTTGGGAGAAGGCTCTTTGATAGGCTTGTTCTAAGTTGTCTTTTCTCTTCAAGTGATAGTATATGAATACATGAAGGAAAGAAAAATATTTCCAAAGTCAATTGGAAACTGGTGCAACATTCAAGATTGTTTGCTTTTTAAAAGGTATGGTGTTAAATGTTGAAAATTGGAAAAAAAAAAGATTTTTATACTTTTATAAAGGTAAATATATTCCTCCCATTTATTTTTTTCATGACTCATTTTTTCTTTGATAGCAGTGAAGTGAAGTTCTATTTGTATTTTGGTTTTCTTTATTGACTAAGATGTACAGATGGATTTACCTCGAAATTCCTTAATTCATTCAGTGAATGGTATTGTCTGCTATTATACTAGGGGAGGAGAAACTCAGATAAAAGACATAAGTCAGTTTTCAAATCACTTCCAAGGAGCAGACTCCGCTGAGGAGACACTGAGAATTCCATGTAACAAATGCTCTGACAGGGGTTACAGGGCTGCTGGTGAGGGGCACCCAGCTCAGTCTCCATCATAGAAGAGGTCTTCCCAGAGAAGGTGAGTCAAGAGCGGAATCTGAGGAAGAGTAGGAAGAATACACATTTTCTTTTGTTAAAAAAAGAAAAAGAAGAAAAGAAAAAGTAAAACTTTTTATGAAAAAAGAGTTCAGTTATCAGCATTCTGGTACATATGTTAGACAGGGAATCAGCAAGGAAGAGTGAGGAGGAATAGTCAGAGGGTAGAAGAAAAACCCAGAGGCAGCCAAGGAAGGTGAGTGTATAAAAGAATTCAGTGGTCAACAGCGCCAGTGCGTCTAAGAAGGACATTATATATTCAGAAAGCTCCTAATTTGCATAAATTGGCACACGCAGTGCTTCAAATATGGCTAAGGAAACTACTCTCAATTATACTGACTTTAGCTAATAAAGATTTATGTTGGTGACAGAGACTGGCTGTCTACTGAGCCAAATCTTCTTCTTCTTTCTGGATACACAGTAAACGTACATTTTTTGGCCTCCTTGCATCTAGGTGGGATCATGTACATAGTTCTGTGCAAAGGAATGCGGCCAGAAATAATGTGCCTCACTTCCAGTTTATCCCCTAAAATACGTCCTGTGATTCTCCACATTTTGTTCTTTACTTCTTGGACAGAGATAAGCAGAGAATACAGTAGAAAACTCTGAGGGGGCTTCTAGGGATGGCAGAGCCACAAGAGAAAAAATGCTTGGATCTCTGAGTCACCATGTGGTAGGAGACAACTGAGAAGTGTTTATCTGCATTGAACTTCGGGTGGCCACGAGTGAACGTTTATTAAGTTAGGCCATGGAAACTTGGGGGTTGTTTACAGCAGCTGCTGTTAATCAATCTGGTTAATAACGGGTTAATTTGGAATACAACTCATAAGTAATCAATAAATATGTTTCAGTAATTATTATAGAATAATAACGATTTACTATTTATAGGGTTACAGGATTGATACAAAATACAATATATTTATTACTTAATTTTCAACTATAAGAAATGTACTTAGTAGATACTGTAACAGTAGTACTATGTAGTTGTATAATAGTAGGTACTATTACTGCCCTCACACAGTAATGGTTAAGAAACTGAGAGTTGGAGACATTTTACTTAAGATCATAGAATTAACAATATCGTGGCCAGGATTTGAATCCATACTGTCAGATATGGGAGCTGTCCTCTTAACTGTATATTGTCTCCCATTGGTAGATACCGTAATACATGTTGAGCAACTAATATCACCTATTATTTCTTTCCTGAAGGGGAACATAGTTTAATGACACCCAGTTCCCTTTATCCTGCAGAATAATGCAGAAGATCCATTTCACCCTTAGGATGACAACAGAAATTCTTCTCACCCGTATGTCCCTTCATAAAAATATGTATTTATTTGTGGGCTGGTATCAAAATCTTTATTTTTGACCACTAGAACTATTATTTGGTTCTCAAAATCTCTGTCAACTTGTTACCGTTATGCAAATAATAGATGACTCATATATATATATTTTAAACTCTAGCCAAATGGATGTTTGAATGACAACAGAAATCTCTCTAGAAATTGGCTGATAGACGTTCTCTATTGATTATTTATTATTTATCTGGTTTCATTTAACGAAACAAACCTGAGCTGTGATCACAGCAAACTATAGTTTATAACTCGAGGATTCTAGTTTTGGGGTGAAAATCTCTTTTAAGTGGAGGTTTATCTATGGAACAATTCATCTTGCTTGAGTTTTAAAGACAGTGCTCCATGGTGAATCCAAGGGCCAAATGTATATTCAAATATAAGGATGCTGCACGCCCACCACCTACCTGGCTTGTGTTACCATCCAAGAGGATCGGAACAAACAAAGGTCTTTATTAGAAACGTGAACTTCACTATGGAGAACAGTATGGAGGTTCCTTAAAAAACTAAAAATAGAACTACCATATGACCCAGCAATCCCACTACTGGGCATATATCCAGAGAAAACCATAATTCAAAAAGAGTCATGTACCACAGTGTTCATTGCAGCTCTATTCACAATAGCCAGGACATGGAAGTAACCTAAGTGTCCATCAACAGATGAATGGATAAGGAAGATGTGACACATATATACAATGAAATATTACTCAGCCATAAAAAGAAATGAAATTGAGTTATTTGTAGTGAGGTGGATGGACCTAGAGTCTGTCATACAGAGTGAAGTAAGTCAGAAAGAGAAAAACAAATACTGT